>NC_066520.1:16935830-17268330 GCF_024679095.1 Eriocheir sinensis
AGTCTTGGTGGAGATGGTGGTGATGGTGGTGGTGGTGGTGGTGGTGAAGGAAATTGATGAAGGGAAGAGGAGGCAAAGGAGGAAATATGAGAGCACAGCACAGCAGGCAACAGGAAGGCTATTGGCTTAAAACGAGGCGATCTGTTAGAGTGACAATATGGTCCAGAAACTCCGATGGCTTACGAAACAAGTTAAAACTCTTCCTATACGTATATGCACCCAAAACCCTAAAATTAACTCCGGCCTTTAGAAAGTATAACTAGACGCACCTTCACTGACAGTCATTCTTGAACTGACTACATTGCAGGGAGTTTCTTACAATGACGGGTGACGAGCTAAAAAATAAAAGTCCTGCCAGTGTATATGCTGCATGTCCTTGGGCGAATAGTAAAGTTATCGGGTAGGATTGGAGCTAAAAAACTGACATGATTGACGTCACTGAACTTGTTTGGTAACCTGGAGACCGATATCAGGAGGAAAATAAGAGTGAAGCGGAAGAAAAGGAGGAAGACGACGACAAGGAGGAGGAGGAGAAGCATGAGGAGGAAGAGGAGGAGAAAGAGAATCAGAAAAAGGAGGAGAAGGAGATGGAGAAGGAGGAGGAGGAGAAAGAGAATCAGAAAAAGGAGAAGGAGATGGAGAAGGAGGAGGAGGAGAAAGAGAATCAGAAAAAAGGAGGATGAGAAATATGAGGAGGAAGAGGAGGAGAAAGAGAATCAGAAAAAAAGGAGGAGGAGAAATATGAGGAGGAAGAGGAGGAGAAAGAGAATCAGAAAAAAAGGAGGAGGAGAAGCATGAGGAGGAAGAGGAGGAGAAAGAAAATCAGAAAAAAAGGAGGAGAAGGAGATGGAGAAGGTGGAGAAGAAAAGAATACAAAGAGGAAGAGACGTAAAGGTGTAAAAGAAACAGAATCACTGAAACTGTGGAAACTAATTAAGCAGGTGAAAGAGACTCTGCTGCCTCTTTACTGGGTGGCTGCTCCAGTGATCCGTGTCTGCCAACTGATCCGGGTGTAAGATGAGACACAAAATCACTAAAGCGAATGCTCCTCCCCGCCGGCTCTCAACACACCACACTCCCTCCTCGGGCCAACAATGAACACTGATTTCTTGTGAGAGAGAAATATAAAACTATTCACGAGACGGAAAGGAGGAAAATTTTCTTCGGCGT
The DNA here is from genome assembly GCF_024679095.1 of Eriocheir sinensis. Taxonomy (NCBI): domain Eukaryota; kingdom Metazoa; phylum Arthropoda; class Malacostraca; order Decapoda; family Varunidae; genus Eriocheir; species Eriocheir sinensis. The sequence continues at coordinate 16,937,001 of NC_066520.1, forward strand.
TCGTTAGTGGGAGAAGGAAGGGGAGGAGGAAGAGGAGGAGGAGGTGGAGGAGGAAGAACAGGAAGAGCAAGACAAAAATAACTTGTAAATGAAAATATATCAAACGTTTGGCAAATTAAAAGGCATGGGAAATAATGATAATGACAACAACAACAACAATAATAATAATAATAATAATAATAATAATAATAATAATAATAATAATAATAATAATGATAATAATGACAAAGATCACAAAGCAAAACATAAAAAAATAAATAAAAAAAAACAGGGAAGAAAACAAGACATGAAAAATAAAATAAAAAACAAAACTAAGGAAACAAAAAAACAAGAAAAGGAAAACAAATTTACTTTATACACATACAATTAATTCACCAGTGGTACTTCATCCCCTTAATTATGGGCCAACGTACTGTAATAATGAGAGGACTTAGGAGGGATTCCAACACTAGGCACACTTGGCCCCTCCCTCCCTCCCTCCCTCATCCATTTTATCGTATTCATATTTTATTATAACTCGCATTCCTTTTGATTCTCCTCCTTGTTATTCTTTTAATTCCTATTGTTCTTGTTTATTGTAATTCTTCTTTCTGTCTATTCTCGTGTTTATTTTTCAGGAGTAGCCAGACACTCACCTCCCTCGCCCTCTCGCCTTATCCTCTTCCTCCCTCCCTCCTTCCCTGCCTTCCTCCCTCCCTCCTTCCCTGCCTTCCTCCCTCCCTCCTTCCCTGCCTTCCTCCCTCCCTCCTTCCCTGCCTTCCTCCCTCCCTACTTCTCCCTCACTCCCTCGCAGAAGTAGCCGGCCACTCACCATTTGTTTGGGAGGAAGAAGAAAGTGTCAACCGGTGAGACCAACAAATGTTACTCCAAATGCTCTCCAGGAAAAGAAATTGCAAACTGCGTGGCCTTCTTTGTCCCTATCCTGCTGACAGCCGACCTCCTTTCTCTCTATCTATCTCTCGATCTTACTCTTTCTATCTCTCTCACACATATACAAAGTCTCGCGCTTGCGTTCTCGCCCGTCAAAACAACAAAATATACACAGGGAAAATAATGAAGCGAAAACCAACCGTCAAAATATACACGCATAAAAATATTCCTCTGTTGTTATTTTTCGAGGGTCTGTTTCCTTTGTCATTATGAGTGGCTTTGTATATATTTCCTTTTATTAGTATTTTCTCTCGTACTGTACATGGTTTGGTGATGTTTTTTTCTGTCACTGGACCTGCAGAAAAAGAAAAAAAAGTTTCGTGCCGTCCGTATCGACCTGTGTGTGTGTGTGTGTGTGTGTGTGTGTGTGTGTGTGGTGGGGGGGTGGGGGGTGGGGGTAGGGGGGGGGTGGCGTGTGTGTGGGTTGCATCACGAAAGCGTTGTTGTAACATTAAAGGAATTTTTATCGTCATGAGTGTTACAAAAAGGTCGATAGATATAAATATTTCGATGAACTTAATTTGAGAGAGTGGTGATAAATTATAATATTCAGGCACATACGCGGAACTAATTAATGAGCATATTTTAGAATGAAGTTCCATGTAAATCTGTCTGGCTGTTCGTCTGGTTACTTCTCTGCTCTTTAGCGTCTGTCCTTAGCCTGTATTCGTGATTAATAAGGATATATTATTGCTGTTTTGGGTTTGCTAACACTGATAACACATGCAGTACTTTGATCCATGTTTCGTTGACATAAAAACATAAGAACGTAAGGAGTCTGCAAGAAGCCGGTAGGCCTATATAAATGAGCAAGCTCCTGTGATCCTCTCTGGTTATTCTTTTGCTTTCTCGTCTCTTTACTTTTGGCTTTTAAAGGTGTCTTTTGACTATTTTATTTCCGTCTTAAGCCAGTCAAGCGATTCGTGGTAACACACATTCAACACTGCTCCATGTTTTGCTGCTGTTATTCTCCTACTTTCTAGCCTCTTTACTTCTGGCATTTTAAAGTGTCTTTTGCCTATTTTATTTCCGTCTCAAGCCAACCACGCGATCCGTGATGACAGACCGCTTTACCCTGACCTGCAAACACACGTAAGGCCACTCATGAACGCTGTCCTCTAGCGGCGCGTTTTCCAGTTCCGCGGCACAGTTCATCCGTATTTCCAGATTGGCTCTTCAGTTTTATATTTTTTAATACCTCCATAAAACGGAAATATAAAAGCAACGCAGGGCGGACGGACGTTTTGCCGAGCGAGCGTTCAATTCGTACAGTTATTGAGGCGGACGATGGAAAGGACACACGGGGGTACGGTGTTGGTGTGCTGGTGACCGCCCCGCGCCGACACACCTTGCCGAGCGTGCCCTTGCCGTGCAGCCAGACGACCCATCACTCACTGTCCGAGCCACTGATTATATTGGGGTCTGGCGGCAGTCGGCATTAGCTCATGAAAGAATTAGGGAAATGCCTTCTCTTTCCTCAATATTTCAGCTCTGACAACCGCGCACCGCATAAACTCATGAAAGAAAATGGGAATATGGTTCCTTTCCTCCATATTTAATGTCCGCCAACAACTGCGTTCGTGTATATTCGATGTAAAATACTGAATAATGATGATACACGGTTATTGGTTACAAAATACAGAGCGCGTAAAATTAGTTCCTTAGAAAAAATGATGACATTATCCGTAATTGGTGATTATATTAATGTACATAGTAAAACAATATCCATCCAGCGTGCTCTGCGATATATTTTTCTCCGGCAATTTAATCTCTAATCAACTTTGTCCTTCCACGAATTTCATCACGACATCGAAATTAAAAAAAAAAATGTGAGCGGGATTACTTCACGTGCGTCTGTCCATAAATTCGAAATCCCCGGAGTTTGTGGCGATGTTTAATGATCGGCGTTCCTTCCATTAGCCTTGTTGCGCCCTAATGAGTGTACAGGGTCGAGGTTTTTGGCCTTGATAAGCTGTGTCTTTCTTATTGGCAATTATCTTTGACTTTCATAACCACAGATCTGTTTCACTTTATTATTTCGAGAACGAGTGGGAGGGAGAGCAAAAGCGAGAGCGAGAGAGAGAGAGAGAGAGAGAGAGAGAGAGAGAGAGAGAGAGAGAGAGAGAGAGAGAGAGAGAGAGAGAGAGAGAGAGAGAGAGAGAGAGAGAGAGAGAGAGAGAGAGAGAGAGGAGAGAGAGATAGAGAGAGAGAGAGAGAGAGAGAGAGAGAGAGAGAGAGAGGAGGAGGAGGAGAGAGAGAGAGAGAGAGAGAGAGAGAGAGAGAGAGAGAGAGAGAGAGAGAGAGAGAGAGAGAGAGAGAGAGAGAGAGAGAGAGAGAGAGAGAGAGAGAGAGAGAGAGAGAGAGAGAGAGAGAGAGAGAGAGAGAGAGAGAGAGAGAGAGAGAGAGAGAGAGAGAGAGAGAGAGAGAGAGAGAGAGAGAGAGAGAGAGAGAGAGAGAGAAGGAGAGAGAGGAGGGAGGGAGGAGGAGGAGGAGGAGAGAGGAAAAGAAGAGGAGGAAAGAGAGGGAGAAAGAGAGAGGAAGAGGAAGAACCATATTCCTTTCCCGCGGAGCATTTGTGGTTCCGAGCCCGAGTGAGGGACGGGACATTTACACACCTGTTGTTTTGGTCCTTGAATGTTCTCCTGGCCCATCCCAAACACCTTTCCCGAACGACTATTACCCCCTTCCCCTCCAGACAAAGACCCACATGACCGCCTTAATGCAGTCCGAATAAAAGTGCACGTAACTACCCAACTGCCTACCTAAGGAGACCTGCCTGCCTGAAAACGTCTCCGAATTGAATGTTTTGGAACAGGTTGGAAAATGGATGCCCGTCTTCCCCTTCCCCCCGACAAAAAAAATATACAAGCTTACCTTTCGAGTATTTAAGTAGACATGTTTCTGATACGACTTCACCGTTTGATGTGATAATGTGTTTTTTGGGCAATTTCAATTTTTGTTTTAGCGTAAAGACGTTTTCCAATGGACTGCTATTCTTAAACTTTCTAAATTTTTTGAAATTATTTTTAAGTGTAGAGGAAGCAGTTGAAATCCAAGAGCAATGAAAAAAAGCCCTCTAAGCATTGCTCCTATAAAAATAATCTTCTATTTTTTTTAATCGTATCTTAACACATCACATACTCAGACTGGTTGTTTTCATATCGTAAACATTCCTAACTTTCATCTCCATTTATATTTTTCCATCAGAATGACTATAATAAGTTCTGTTATAGCATAGATTATCATTCGTAAACATCCTTAAGCTTTTACAATGTTCCTATTTCATCCATCGTATACACAACATCACGTAATACTCCGATTAGTTACCATATCCTAAACTCTCTTAACTTTTACCGCTAATTCATTTTTTTATCAGCATGACTATTATAAGTTCCTAAATGATACTCAGGGTTATTTTTTCTCACTTGCGCTGCACGGTCTAACGCCTCACCACCGCGGAAACCTTTCGTGGTCCATCTAATTCTTTGTCCCAATCAGATGCTCCTCCACTTGATAGCGAGGGCAGGCAGACTTAGCGCATAATTTTCTTTCCTTTCATCAGTCTCGCTCGCGGCTCACCTCGGATCCCCGCCGCTCCCAGGTAATCAGATCCCGCCGACCCCTCCCTCTCTTTTTTTTCTGCTTCATCTTTCTGCGCTTCCTCCTCCCCCTCCTCTCCACCGCCGCCGCTTTCTCTCTCTCCTCCCACTCATTCTCCTTCTTATCCTGGTACGTGCTTCTCCTCCTCTTACTTCTCCTTTATCTTTATTTCGTCTCCTCTCCCTCTTCTTCCTCTTTTTCCTTCTCTTCCTCCTCTTACTTCTCCATATTCATCTTTAATTCTCCACTTCCTTTTCTCCTCCTTCTTCTCGTTCTCCTCTTCGAGCCTGTTCTTGTTCTAGTTCTTGTTCTTCGAGTTCTTGTCCTTCTTCTTCTTCTTCTTCTGCCTTCTCCTCCTACTTCTCCTCTACCTCTGCCTCCTCCTCATTTTCTTCTTCTTCTTCTTCTTCTTCTTCTTCTTCTTCTTCTTCTTCTTCCTCCTCCTCCACCCCTTCGCCTAAGTCCTCGTGGCACGGCCTAATCCCTTCCTCTCGCCCTCTCGCCGCTGGCCTCATTAACCTGTAGCTCAAAGTTAATGAGTGGACTTGTGGCTTCCCGGTGAGAAGGTAAACTCGTGCTGAATTCACTCCCAAAGAAGAAGAAAAAGTTGGGGCTACGTGGAATACATCAACATGCCCCTGGACTCCGCCACCACAAAAGGGTTAATATTTGGGGGCTGTTATTTACCGGCCAGACGATTCCTTCACGTTTTAATTCCGGTAAATAGCATTCTTTTTTACGTCGATACAATTAATGCACCAATTGCTCTGTTTCTGCACCCGAGGGAGAGAGAGGCAAAGAGAGAGACAGAGAGCGAGAGGGAATAAAAACACATTCCAATTCGGCTTTATCAGTACTTATTTTTAGACTAACCGTTACCCTGAATGAAAAATAGTTTTAATTTCACCTGTATCGCGTCGGCAGGTGGAGGGGAGACACCTGGCCGACACCTGCCGCCACCCTGCCACTATCACAACGCAATGAAATGCAAAACAAAGGAAAGTAAAAATGAAAATTGGGGAACTTGCAACACGGGGAAGTCAAAACTCGTGTGTGTTCGTGCGGGCCGCCAGCAACCGCGGCGGCCAGGCACGCAAACAAAAAAGGGAAAGTCAGGTCCCGAGTCCCTTCCTTGAGTGGTGGGGCAGACAGTTTCAAGCTCCTTCAGACCAGCGGCAGCAGCAGCAGCACCAGGAACGGCAGCAGGACAAGAGGTAACAGGAGCAGGAAAAGAAGGTAGAACTAAAGGAAGGCTAAGCAGGATGGGTAGATTGTTAGATAGGTAGGCTGGTGAGTAGATTGTTAGGTTAGGTTAGGTTAGGTTAGATTGAAATGAAGATGGCTTGGTTGGTAGTTAGGTAGTTAGTTAGGCAGGTAGGTAGGTAGATAGGTGGGTAAGTAGTTTGATAGACAGGTACGTAGGTAAGTCAGTAGGTAGCTCATTAGGAAGACAGGTAAAAAGGCAGGCAGGTGAGTAGAGAGACAGTACATATAGAGACAATTCGGTCAACAGAGGTGGCTAAGTAGTCAGGCAGAAACATAAGTGGCAGGTAGGCAGGTGGATCAAAGGGTCAGGCTGGGGTGGGTGCTGTGCCTTCCACCCTCCTCCTGGCCTGCAGAGCCCCACCTAAGAGGGCGGCCGCTAGCACGGAGCCGATACTTATAACTTGGGCGTATAGTTCCCGGACTCACGCGCCCCTCGCCCAAGCTTCTCCCCGGCCCAACGCGGCAACTTGAGCGAACTTCGTCTCCCGGGAAGTTCAGTTTGGCAGGTGGGGTTAGGCTGTTAATGCAAGGTGAAGGCCTCGGCGGTGGTGGTGGTGGTGGTGGCTGTTGTGATGGAGGTGGTGGTGGTGGCTGTTGTGATGGAGGTGGTGGTGGTTGGTATTGATGGTTATTGTGCTTCTCCTTCACAAAGCAACACACACACACACACACACACACACACACACACACACACACACACACACACACACACACACACACACACACACACACACACACACTCTTACAAATTAGTCTTAAGGATGATTTGAATGTTTCCTGTCAACTCTGATTTCGTGGGGTGAAAAATTAGCTACGTTGGAATAAAGAGAGAGAGAGAGAGAGAGAGAGAGAGAGAGAGAGCGTAATTGATGAAGGAAGATAGGGGGAAATGAATGAGAGAGAGGGAGGAGAGAGGCTGATTGAGGCGAAGCTAGAGAGGAAGGAGGGCAGGAAGGATGGATGGGGTGAGATAAGAGAGAGAGAGAGAGAGCGACAGAGGGAGAGAGAGGAAGAGAGAGAATCCAAACAGCCAGTGAAAATGCAACAATTAGAACCAAAATAATGATAGAGAGATGAATTTAAATACCGTAAACTTAGGTCAATCACACACACACACACACACACACACACACACACACACACACACACACACACACACACACACACACACACTCCCATCTTCCTCCCCCCCCTCACACAACCTCCCATCTTCCTCCCCCCCCTCACACAACCTTCCATTTTCCTGCCCCCCCTCACACAACCTCCCATCCTCTCCCCCTCCCACACAGACACAGATTGGCCCCTACCGTTCCCAGCGCCAGCAAGTCAGCCAGTTAGTTTTCAGCCAGTCAGCCAATCAAGCCAGTCAGCCATCCATCCAGTCAGCCACACATCCACCACCGCCACCACCGCCAGGAGTGTTTTGTATTCAAGCCGCGTTGCTGTGCCTGTCTCTTCCTTCAATTTGATTTCCTTCGCGTCCTCATCCTTCTTCTTCTTCATTTTCTTTTTCTGTGTTTTCTTCTTCTACCCGTCCTCCGCACACTCTGCCTGCTTCTTTTTTGTTATGGTTCTTGTTCTTCTTTTTTCTTATTATTATTCTTGGTCTTGTTTTTCTTTTTCTTCTTCTTCTTTTGTTATTGTTTCTTTCTTCAACTTATATAAGTTTTTTATTTGTTTTCGTTTTCTTTTTCATCTTTTTCTATATCATCATTTTTATCATATTTTTCTGCTTCATTATTATTATTATTATTATTATTATTATTATTATTATTATTATTATTATTATTATTATTATTATTATTATTGTTATTGTTACTATTATTATTATCAGTGTTGTTGTTTTCACCGTGGTTTTCGTCGTGTTTTCCTTCTCCTCCTCCTCTTTCTCCTCCTTGTCATTCTGCTGACATATCATTTATATTTTCTCTTTTCCTCCTCTTCTTCTTTTCTTCTTTCTTGTCTATTTCTTTCTTTTCTTCTTTCTAGTCTATTTTTTTTCTTTTCTTGTTCCTTGCCTCATTCCTTCTCCTCCAATCTGTTCTCCTTTTCATCACATCATTGTTTATTTTTATTTCCGTTGATTGATTCCGTCTTTCGTGCAAAACATTTTCATTCCTCTACGCACCTTTTCAATCTCAACAGTTACAAACTTTTCGTGTATTTTCTTTTCATGGAAGTTCCGACTCTCTTCCTTCTGGCTACTGTCTTTTTTTTCTTCGCTGACAGTCCTCCTCCACTGCCTTCATCCCTGTATTCTTTTTCCTCACCTTTTCAACTATATGTCCAAGAATTCAAGGCTCAAGTTTTCAGTTCCTATTTCCTTTTTCTTTCGTGTGGGTCCGTTGGAGAGCGCAATGGCTTAGTCCCCCATAAAAATAGGTACAAGTAAGGGAACGTACGGTATAGGCCACACGGTGTATCTGCAGGCGCCACTGATACCAAGTCGAGGAGATGAAAAAATAACATGGTACTTTTTGAACGGTAAAGCTCTTTTTGTTGGGATTTCCGTCACTGAACCATTAAAAACCAGTCGACCGTCACTTCTACTCTCGTGTTCTCTCCTCTAAGGTACTTCCTTCCTCGTTCTCGTCCTTCTCCTGGTCTCCGTTCCTGAAGCTGACGCGTCCTCAACAAGCCTGGGCCTCTTTTTCCCATCGCCCAGCCTCCACGCTCCTCTTTTTCCCTCCCTCTCCAGTGGTCTTTCTTTCTTCCCCACGTCACTCTTCCCCCTGAATGTTCTGTATCTCTTTGTCTCTGTCCGGCTGGTCATTCTGTCTCTCGGTTCTTCGCGTCCTTCCTTCCTTCCTTCCCTCTCCCTCCAGTCAAAAAAGTAAACGGCAGGACAGGATTGCAACCAGAAAATTTTGCCCGTGTTGTGTCTTGAAAACGCGGCTGTTCCAGGAAGGGTGTGCAACCTGAGGGGTGAGCCAGGGGGGTGGTCGGAGGCAAGATGGGGTGAGGGCAAGGAATGGCTGGGTGATGGGAAGGTGGGTGAAGGGAAGGAGGGAATGGCAGATGGGAGGAAGGGAAAAAAGTATAAGAGAAATGACGGCATGTGATGTGCAGATAAAAGAAGGGAATGAAGTTAGGTTGTTACGATGTTAAGGGAAAGAAAAAGAAAGAAAAGGTGATACGGGTTTGGAAGGATAAAAGGTTGTTAGATGAGAGGAAGGAAGAAGAGTATAGGAGGAATGACGAGCTGTGAAGGTAAAATAAGGGGCAGAAGTTAGGAAGATAAAAGAAAAGGTTATTGCTAGGATGTTATTGTGTTACGGGAAAGAAGAGGATAAGATAGAAAAATTCTGTCTGGTGAGAGAAGAAATAGCAGACTGTGGTGTGAGGAGGAAAGCAAAGACTGAAGGAAGGGTGGTATGTGCTACAGGAAAATGGGGATAGAAAGGTAAAATGGGATCTGGGTGAGGGAAATGTGATATAAGGGAATGTGGATGTGGGAATGATGAGAGGCTGCCGGCGTGCTATGGGAAGAAGGGGATGAATTATAGTGGCGGGGATATGGGGAGGGGGATGACGAGGACTGGCGGCATAATGGGAGTGCAGATGTGTGGATGACGGGCTTTGGGATGAAAAGGGAACGGGATTAAAGAGAATGGAATACGTGGTTCATGAAAACCCAAACGATACGAGTCCGCGCGGCTGATAGACAGAAAGGTTAATCTCTATACACACCGACCCACCCACCCACACACAAACACACAACGCACGGTAGCAGAGAGAAAGACAGGACGGCCGGTATTCTCTTATATAATGATAGCACCGAGAAACAAAGGGATAGCTGACCGGCCGGCTGCTACAATTCAGGCAATTTTTACGATTTTCTGACTGCTGTTACTGGAGAATGGAGTTTTCTGGGAACACTATCAAGATTTACGCGGCTTCTGATACATACATGCATAGTCTAGGCAGGTAAATCTGTGCCTCTTCCGAAGACAAAATGGGGATGAAGGTGGAAGAGGGTTTTGGAGGAATATTAGCTGTCGAGATGGAGCGAAAGAATCCAAGAAGAAATAAATGGTAGGAATCCACATAGTAAAAACAGAATAACCAAAAGACAGTACGTAACAATTATGGACAGCAGACAACTCGATTCCCTTTCCTAATGCAATAATGACAATCTACATTCAAGCAAAAAACTCTTCGGACTTCGCTCGATTAATTTAACTTGTGGGCAAAACTACTTCTCTAATCTACATACGAGAACCCCCATCACACTGCGGTTACGACATTCGGTAGTACAAGATGAGGAATCAACTTCGTCTAATTATGAGGATTTTAAACTATGTGAACGGCAATTGCTTCATGCTATCACAAATCCCCAACCACCCAAAGGAAAAGTTGTGATATGCAGGCCCAGCAATTCTAGATAGCATGTTGTTGAGAAAAGAGAGGAAGGGAGAGAAATGAGAGAGAAAGGAGAGGGGAAAAGTGAGTACGTACAAGAATAGGAGGGTGTGGGGAGGAAGGGATGGGAAGGAGAGGGGAAAGTGAGAAAGAAGGGGAGTGTGTGGGGAGGAAGGGAGAGGAAGGGGAAGGAAGAGGAGGGGAAAGTGAGTAGGAATAAGGGGAGGATGTGGGTTGCAGAGTTACGAGATATGCAGGAGAAAGGGAGGAAAAAGGGAGGAAAGGAAGCGGGACGGGTGACAGAGTGGACCAAGACGTGAGAGACTGGAGGTGAGAGATTGTGTACATGTATGTATGTATGTGTGTATATATGTGTATGTATCTGTGTATGTGTGTCTGCCTGTCTTCCTAAGCAATATCATATCCTTTCATTCCGTTTGGTCGTCAAAAAACCTAAAAACTTCTACCAATATTGAAAAATTTACATACAACACAGGTCACAAGCACGTTTCTTTTTTCCCATTAGGGCGTCCAGGAACCTTAAAAACCTCTACCAATAACGGAAACTTTACATAACACACAGGTCGCATGTAAATTTCTGTTCATTCGTGCATCAAGGAACCTTCACAAACCTTCACCACTACCGAAAGCTTTACGTAACACTCAGGTCGCAAGAACACTTATTTTTTCATTATAGTTTCCCCTTCACAGTCTCACGTCCCGCGCTTCCTCCTTGGGCCTAATCCTTGCCGAGATTCGCCCAACAAAGGCCTCATGCCGTAAGGAACACGATGCCGTGATTGGCTTACCTAGGAGCACAAAGGACCGCCGATAGCAACAGACCATTATTCTTCGGCAGCGTTGTCAAAATGAAATTCCCGAACAACAAGAGCGGATCGAATACTTTCTGAAGGCGATCAAAAGTTATGGGGGGAAGAATCTGAGAGTGTGTGCGTGGGGAATGTCACCTTCATATACGGAGCTGCTTTGTCCTTCTTAGCTAAACATGCAGGCACGTCCGTATTCATGTTTACTGAGGAAGATCAAATATTAAAGCAAAGGGGTGTAAATCTAGGGTTTCATCCTCTTCAACAATAGGATTTACATCTTTCTACACGCGTATATTTATTCCTACTTCACGAGGGTGTTCAAATAGTGCAGGGCAATGTCATCTTCGCTTAAGGGACAGTATTGATCGTATCATCATCTCTCCCTTCCTAAGAACCATCACTTATCATCGACTCAGAGACCATCGGCATCCTCTAAACGGCTACTCTCCCTCATTATATTCCAGACTTTACTTCCAATTACTTTTTTCTTTGCCTAGTTGCGCCGTAATATTAATAGGGGAAAATTAATATGTTGAATGTGGTCATTAACCCGTAAAAGTGGTTCATAAAAAGACTGTGGGGAGCGAGGAGCGGCATACTGATACTGTGGGAACTGATCGCATGGGAAGGAAGAGGTTTTAATATGGGTGTTTACCTTTCCACGGCACACGAGTTTTTGTATTGTATCAGCAGTTTTTTTTTCGTCATAGCCATATTTACGCCCGTCACTAAAAAAATCACGCTTCACAAAAAATATATTCCTCCTTCATGAGTTACAAAGCCTTTAATATGGCCGTCTACCTTTCTACAACACACGCGTTTTTTTAATAGTATCAGCAGAGTATTTTCCCCCATAGACATATCAACACACATACCAATAAAACAGTCACGTATCACAACCATATTCTCCTCTTTCACGACGTAACTGAACCTTTAATATGGCCGTCTACCTTTCTACAGCACACGCGTTTCTTTTATAGTATCAGCAGAGTATTTTCCCCCATAAACGAATCAACACACATACCAATAAAACAGTCACGTCTCACAACCATATTCTCCTTCATCACGTAACTCAACCTCTCCTCACCCACTCAGAGCTTTTGGTATGGGCATTTACTTTTCTACGGCACATGCGTTTCTGTATTGCGTCAACAGAGTATTTTCCCCCATAATCGTACCACCACCCATGTCAATAAAACAATCACGCCTCACAACCATATTCTCCTTCATCACGTAACTCAGCCTCTCCTCACCCGCTCAAGATTATAACCCCACTCCTCTTTCTTCTCCCCTTCAGGTACACTGGTGGCGGTGACGGCCGTGCGGGGCTCCACGGCTCGCCTGCCCTGCCACATCAGGTCCCCGAACCCCGAAGAGCCTGTGCTGCTGGTGCTGTGGTACAAGAACGCCTCCGTCACGCCAGTCTACAGGTAATGCGTATGTGTGTGTGTTGATGATGATGAGGAGGAGGAAGAGGAGGAGAAGGCGCAGGAGGATGATGAGTCAGTTTTCCTTCAGCGATGTAAAGATATTCAAGACTTTTTTTCAGAGTCACCCAGAAATGAAGTCCAGCGTTGCCCGTACTACCAGGGAGAAGAAAATGTGCCCCAGGGAATGAAGTGCCTAATTAAAGCCGTATAATAAGTAGAAAACGAAGGAGGCTGAGGAAGAAGAGGAATAACTTTTGTGTCAGTGATGTAGGGCAGAGTTATTCCAGACCTATTTTCAGTCACCCAGAAACGGAATCCAGGGTCGCCAGCAGTACCAGAGAAAGAAAATGTGCCCCAGGGAATGAAGTGCCTAATTACAACCGGATAATGAAGTAGAAAACGAAACGGCAACTCTATTATATCAAGAACGTGCGCCTAGTCACACCAACTTTACTAATGGCCTCCGGAAATTTAATTACGGAGAGACGATGTCAAAGGGAAGCCTAAGAGAAGAGGAAAGGAAGTTATAAGAGATTATGAGTAGAAGCACTTGAAGGGAATGGACGGCCGAGGGAAGAGATGAATGAACTGTGTAAGTGGGATAGTGAGGAAAACTGAGTGGGATGGGACAAGGAAAGGAGGTTAAAAGAAGAGTGAGCGTTAGAAGAGAGCGTTGAGTAGAAGCACTTGAAAGGAATGGACGGCTGAAGGAATAGCTGAATGAACTGTGTGAGTGGGACGGTAAAGGAAAACTGAGAGACTAGGAAAGGAGGGTAGAAAGAGAGTGTGTGTGTGTGTTAGAAGGGAGGCTGAGTAGAAGCACTTGAAATGAATGGACGGCCGAGGGAGGAGACGAATGAACTGTTAAAGTGGGACGGTAAGGGAAACTGAATGAGAAGAGGAAAGAAGGGTAGGAGAGTGAGTGTTAGAAGAGAGGTGAGGTTTGATTAGAAGCACTTTAATAGAATGGACGGCTGAGGGAAGAGATAAGTGAATTGTGTGAGTAGTATGGTGAGGAAAATTGAGTGAGAGAAGGAAAGGAGGGTAGAAGAATGAAGTGTGTGAGAAGAACAACGTGAAGGAAATGGATGACTGAGGGAGAAGAGAAATGGAGTGAATGAGTGAGAAGGAAAAGAAAAGCTGAGAGATAAATGAATTCGGTCACAAGAAGAACTCAGAGACACGGTAGAACAAACTATGCGATGATTTAGCTATTTTCAGAGAACAGGTAAAGGTTGGAACATATTTTAATTCTCTGCATATACACATGACGCATCCAATGAAGCGAACAGGCGTATTTCCAAAGTAATCAACACATGACGTTCCCTAATCTGCCCTAAACCGAGTAACTGATTGACTGACTGTTTAATGAATATGACTAAAACATAGTAATCAAGAGTGTGGTTTTATTTGCAAAGTGCTGATACAAACGCTGCCCGAATCACAACTGACTGACTGATCCATTCCCCGGCAGTTCAGAGGCCTTTAACTGAGCTGACCGGGTTACTGAATTAATTAAATGATTCAAAATCTAACGTAGGCTGAAACGATTGCCCTGCAGCGACCCCGGGCTATAGTGTGTCCAGCAAAGCCTTTTCTGGGTAATCTACGGGCGGTCTAACAAAATAACAGAGATTGAGAGTAATTCCCGGTAAACAACTCGCAAATAAGCTAAACAAAAATAATATTATGTCATAGATGATGGTAATTCAATTCGAGGCGGGATATTGGGGAACGAGTTTCAGCGCCGGCAATTTCGCGAACAATTTTCGAGCATTGCTTTTAAACACATAGACACACACACAGACACACACACACACAAAGACCTCCCCCCCCACCCCCCCGCTCTCTGCAACAGGATATCATGTTCCCAGCAGGTTTTCGAATTCTGTGATGATTTTCCTTTTTTTGTGATTATCGTGAGCATTTTCAGATTTTTTAGATGAGCACGTGTATTTATTTTATATTTTCCTTTCCCCGACCTTCCTTGTTGCACTGCGTTGTGGCCTCGCGATCCCTCAACTCTTTCTGGATCAGGGATAAAAGACAGGATTCGCAAAGCCTGTGCGGTGGTGTCCAACTCGCTCGCTTCGCTTCTCCACTCCCTCCACTCCCTTCTTCCACACCTCTCTCCCTCCCTTCCCATCCTCGCCACACACCCGGAGAGTCGCCACAAGAAAAGAAAAATGCAGAAAGAAAACAGATTCAGTCTACTTCGGAAATTCTTTAAAGCTTTGATGTTTTGGCAAGTTATATATTTTTTCTTGATGGGGGAAGAGGGAGGCGAGAGGGGGGGGGAGGGAAAGGAACTCGGAGGGAGGCAAGCAACGTGAGAGTATTGTGGAGATTACGTTGTCCCCTGATGGACCGCGACATTAATAAGACTTGTCCTGCGATTTTTCACGTCAGGCGGAGATCAAAGCTAACATGTCTGCACGTCGTAAATCCCAGTGTTCGGTCTCCGTCCTTGACATCCACTGCTCACCTCGACAGATAAGAAATATTTTAGTAAACGAACTCATGCTGTCAACGCCACTTAACAATCAGCATCAGGGCTTACTTTATCCTCAGCACCATCCCACTAAAGACACGAGGCAAGGCGAGGCGCTGCTCTGCTCCTTTCCCTTTTACCGCAAAACTTAATAACCTTTTGGAGTCGCAACTTTCCATATTGTTGTCACTGGGGGAATCCAGCCATTTTCTGTACCCAGTGTTTTCACTTCAACAATATTTACGCAGAAACCCTCGCCTGGGAAAAAGTCCGCCCATAAAACTAATGCAGTAGAAGTTAGAGCCGTCCCTCACATATCAATCCTGGCGGTAGATGTTACAGTGGCATTTTATTCAGCAGCAGTTTTATGTATCAAATGGTATTATCTCTTCATCCGGTGTCCAACATACGTAGTAACCCTCACTAATGGAGAAATAATCCGGATAACTAATGCAGCAATAGTTAAGAATAATCACAGTGAAAGCAGAATTATGAAGAAATATTACACGCCCATCTCTCGACCCAACAGCGCGGCGGCCTCCTTGACAGGGCAGCCACCTCGGGCCGCGAACGCTCCTTGGCTTGAAAGTGTCTCCTTAACACGGAAAAGCCTCCTAAACTTGATAATAGTTGCTTAACATGCCGAACAGTGGCGGTGGAGGCGGACAACCCCCTCCCTGGCCCTCCCCTTCTTCGCCGCCTATCTCTCTCCTCGATCTTGCAACTCGCTCCATCCCCGCCCCAGTGCAACGCCCCAACACTCCCTCATCAGCTTACCAATCACTTTACTCATCAGCTCCCCCAGCCTTCCCCTTCCCCAGAAACTGCTCCTCCTCGCTTATCTCTCTCCACGATCTCCCAGCGCCCTCCCTCCGTCCCCTTCACTAATACGCCCATCACTACGCCCCCCACATCACCCATCAAGACCCCAACGTTCCCCCCCACATCCCTTCCTCTGAAACTGCCCGCGTATCCATTTCCCTGACCTCAAAACGCCCTTCACCACTCACACTGATTCTCCCCTTCACTCCCCGACTATTTCAACCATCACTTCACCCTTCATTGCTCCCTTCTCACTATTTCCTCCTCCTAAAATTGCTTCTCTTCTATCTCTTATATATATCCTCCATCCCATCCACTAATACGTCCCAAATCCAACACATTTCTATCACTTCACCATTTATTTTTTCTATTTCACCGTCTCTGTCCCCTTTCAACTATTTCCTTCTTTTAAAATTGCTCCTCTTTACCTATATCTTACATCGATTTTGCTATCTCCTCAATTCTAACCACTAACACTTCCAATATCACCTCACTACTTCCTTCCAATTCCTATTCCTCATTGATACTTCCTTTTCCCTTATCGACATATCCTACTCTGGTTCTAGTATGCCTGAAGAGCTCCGTGCCTTTTTCACCCCTTCCTCTATAGCTATTTCGCAACGTACGCCCTAGACCAGCCCATCCACAACTTCCCTTACCCTCCCCGTCATATCCCATCGTGTTCCTACTATTCCTGAAGAGCCCGACTCCTTCACCCCCTCCACTATAGCTATTTCGCAACGTACGCCCTAGACCAACCCATCCACAACTTCTTTTACCTCTCCCTGACATATCCCATCGTGCTCCTACTATTCCTGAAGAGCCCCACGCCTCCTTCACCCCCTCCACTATAGCTATTTCGCAACATACGCCGCTGACGAGCCCATCCACAGTTTCCCTTCACTTCCCGCCAGCCAGCCAGTATACCCAGAACCCTCGCCTCCACATCTACAACGACTCTTCCACCCAAACCACTATTGCTATTTCCAAACCATCCCCTCAGTCACCCGAACCGGCTCTTCCCTCCTTTCCCCTCCTCCCACACCGTCACCTATGCTGCCGCCCCCTTTCACTCCCCCGACTCAGAAAGCCTCCTCCTTCCCCCCTCCTCGCCCCAACACACTCCGCAACACACTCCAACACTCGCGCCTGATTGAATTTGTTTTTCAGAAGGCAGTCATAGAGGAGCCTTCATGCACATACACGCACACACACACACACACACACACACACACACACACACACACACACACACACACACACACACACACACACATACACACACAGTTGCATTTCTCACACACGAAAAAATCTGTATATGAATTCACGTCACGAATTTACGTTATCATTATCTTTAAACGCACTTCTTTTGTTCTAAGTTTCTGTCTGTCTGCCTCACTCTCACTCTCTCTCTCTCTCTCTCTCTCTCTCTCTCTCTCTCTCTCTCTCTCTCTCTCTCTCTCTCTCTCTCCGCGCCGCCCTCAAGACAAAATGGGCTGACTGGATTTGCTGTCCTCCCATATTTACGAGGCTACACTCTGCCTCACGCTCGCTACGATAAGCCACGGAGACCCCCCCTTTAAAGCCCTTTTTTCATGCCGCCCCCCTCTTCCGCGCCCCCCCTCTCCACCCCCTACACCTCGTCTCCCCGCCCCCCTCACCCAGCCTTCCGCCTCCCGTCCCACTCTCTCTTCCGCCTCCCTCTCCTGGTCTTTTTTTAGGCTCCCCCTCATCACCTCCTTTTACTTTATCCTTACGATCCTGGTCTTTTATCTTTTCTGCCGCTCTACTTCCTCTTCCTCCCTCCCTTTTTGTGCGTTTCTTCCTTCTTCCTCCCCATCCTCCCTTTTTTGTTTGTTTCTTCCCTTTATACTTCCTTTTCCTCCCTTTTTTTGTTTGTTTTTCCTTTTACTTCCTCTTCCTCCTTGTTTTTTTTCTTGTCGACAGCCTCCATACCTCCCTTACTTCCTGCTTCCTTTTTTTATTTTTATGTTTTTGGTTTTCATTTTCTGCCTTTTCTCCTCCCCTTACCCAGCCTTCCTACTCCCTTCCTCCTATTTCTATTCTTCTTCTTCCATTCCTCCTCCTCTCTATTATTCTATTCCTCCCCTCTCTTCTTCACTTTCCCTTGCATTTGTCCTCCCCTTTTTCCTCTTTTCAACTTTATTTTTCCAATCCTTCCCGTCTCCTTCCCTTTTATCTCCTTCTATTCCTTCCATCTTTTCTCTCCCTCTGGTTTACCATCCCCCTCTCTCTCTGTTTCTCTTTCTCCCCTCCTCTTTTATTCTAACCCTTCCTCAGTTCTCCTCCTTTGTCCTCCCCCTCTCCTCCTTCCATCTTTTTTATCCTCACCCTCCTTCGTCTCCTCCCCCTACTCCTTTTTTTCTTGTCCCGGTCCTTCAGTTCCTCCTCTCCTTCATTCTTTTATCTTACCATTCCGTTCTATCTTCAATTCCCCTCTACTGTCCTCTCCCTCTCCTTCATCCATCTGTTTCATCGCCATTCTCCTTCGTCCTCTATCCTCCATTTCTTTCTTTTTTCATCCCAGTCCTCCAATCCCTCCTCTCCTTCACGCATTTCTCTTTCCAATCCGTCCTTCCCCTCTTTATTTCATCATCAGCCTCCCTCTTTCTACTTCCATCATCCCATCCCACTTCGTTTCCCATGATTCGTTTTTTCCTTCTTTTTTTTTTTGGTCTGTGTTCGTTGATAACCCCGTTTGTTCTGGCTTGTTTTTTTCCTGTTTTTTTTTTATGTAAGGCTCGTGTTTGTTTATCTTCGTCTGAGTTTTTTTTTATCCCATATCGTCATCGTCTTTGTTGTTGTCATCGTCGTCCTCCTTTCTCCTCCTCCTCCTCCTCCTCCTATTCGTCTCCCTGCTAACACAAAGTTCGTTCAAAGATGAGAGCATCAAAACTTTGCGATTTCAATTACTCGTCTTTTTTTTCCTCTTCGCTTGTCTGTCAAAAAATAAAATGAAAGAAAAATCGAAAAAAAAATGAGAAGGAAACAACAACAACAACAACAAAAAATAGAATATTGCCGTGAATAATGAAAAGCTAGGAAGGGAAGAGGATAAGTAATGTGCCTATGTCCTTGTTACTGATTTAATTAAGATAGTGTACGCCTTTTTATATGAACATGGACACAAGAAAAAAATGACGAGATATAGGGGTTAGTGTTATAAAAGTGTGTGTGTGTGTGTGTGTGTGTGTGTGTGTGTGTGTGTGTGTGTGTGTGTGTGTGATGGGTTTTCTCGCGATGCTACCCAAGTATTACAAGATGAATATTAGAAAACTCCACCAGTCACGGTGAGTAAACTTTCCTGGGGTTTGATTAGAGGCATTCAGCGTGGCATGGGTAGTCGAGGGCGGTAATGACCAGAGAGGCACAGCGCTTTACGGCTTTCCCGGCGGCGCGACGGAAAATTGGCGCGAGTTTTAGGATGCAAACAATTTTCTTGCTTATTTTCCTGATTCTCCCTCTTTCGGTGCGTCTGTTACGCCACCACCTGGGCCAATCAGCGTCCCTTTAAAGCTGCATGCATCAAAGATGGGCATCCGAACCTTTTACAGAGATGAGAACCTTAGCGGAGTGCAAAAATACGTCTCGGGTCTAAAGCGGCTTAATAAAAATAAATAGAATATTGATCAAAGCGGATATTTCGTGAGTCATTATCTGATTACGTGACTCCTTATCTTCCCATCTCGTTCTTCTCGCCGACAGGAA
The DNA here is from genome assembly GCF_024679095.1 of Eriocheir sinensis. Classification (NCBI taxonomy): domain Eukaryota; kingdom Metazoa; phylum Arthropoda; class Malacostraca; order Decapoda; family Varunidae; genus Eriocheir; species Eriocheir sinensis. The sequence goes on from NC_066520.1 coordinate 16,956,461, forward strand.
ACGAGGGTGAGATAATCATTATTTGGAAAAGATTAGCCCGCGAGACTTTCTTCCTCTCTTTTTCGAAGGGAACCGAAGAGGGAAATATTCTCCTCCTTGCCTCTTCTCCTTTCCTTCCTTCCTCCTGCGACACCGAAAATTGGAGAGAACTCTTTTTTCTTTTCTTCTTCTGCTTCCCCTTATTCTTCTATGTCTTCTACTTTTACTTCTTTTTCTTCTTTTTCTTTTTCTTGTTCTTCTTCTTCGTCTTTTTTTTTTTACTCAAGAAGCAAATAAAAAAAGAAAAAAGAAAAACAAATGAGAAAAGAGGAAACACAAGCCATAATACTGGAAGGGAAACTGAGAAAGGGAAGTTAGAACAAAAGGAAGATAATATAAAAGAAGAAGTCAAAGAGGATAAAAGAAGACAGAAACACAGGAAGGGGAAAAGTCGAAGAAAACGTAGTAGCAGTAACAATAAAACAACAATAAAAATAACAAAAACAAAAACATCCTCACCACCACCACTACCACCACCATCACCACAACAAAGAAAAAAAAAAACTACTACAGACAAAAAACAACCACAACCACAACAACAAGGGACAAAGGGCGGCTCTTGCAGATAGTTCTAATCTCCTCAAAAAATCTCCTGAGTGAAGGGATTCCGAGACCACATCAGAAACCGAGACGCCCCACAACGTCGAGGCAAGGATTCCACGACCCTTAGATTTTCATTTGAGGAGGAAAGACAACAGGACCGGCAAAGGAGGCAGGGAGACGGAGCAACAAAATAACCAATACTTCGAAGGTAGTCACGGAAAGGGATTGGTGAAGAGAACAATTGTGAGGAAGTAAATGAGGGTTTGAAGAGGAACTTATGAATATGAAAACCAGACCAAACGGTACTTCGAAGGTAAACATGGAAAGGGATTAGTAAAGAGAACAATATTGAGGAGGTAATTGAGGGTTTGAGGGGAACTTACGAACATAAACAATGCTTCGATGAAAGATGAAAAAAAAACTTACTCTCAAAAGGCAAATAGGAAAATGGATAACTAAAGGGAACAAGACTTCAGAGGTAGATAAAGAAACTGATACAAATTTGATACGTGTAATAAGCATGCCTACGACTTGAGCTTATTAAAAAGGAGAGTATCAGGACACCTCTACACCCGAAAGTTTTGTTTTCTTCTGTTGTCTGTGCTTTTTTGTTGCTGTTTTTGTGTTTTTTGCCCTTGAGCTGCCTCCCTTACTTAAAAAAAAATACTACGAAATATCAAAGAGTAAAGCTGGGGTGTACTTTCACGGCTTCACTAATAGAGCGCTACATCAGACAGACAGACACACAAACACACGCACATATGATTCCCGCTGAAGAGGAACAATCAGAATAAAAGCCTTCAAACCCTACCAGATGGGGTCAGTCAGGCCTTAGAAGTGCGATGGGGCGGAAGGGGAAAGTAGACGGTAATATTATGATTGGTTTTTGTATTGCTATTAGTGAGGTTACAGCTGTTCTTCTCTTTCATCTTCCTCGCCTACTTTTACTTCTTCTTTTTCGTTTTCGTTTTATTTTTTTATTTATTTTTTCTTCTTCTGTTGGTTTCAGTATTGTTATTGGTGTAATTACTCTTCTTCTTCTTCTTCTTCTTCTTCTTGTACTTGTTCTTCTATGTCATCTTCTCTTCTTCTTTTTCTTCTTCTTCTTCTTGTACATGTTCTTCTATGTCATCTTCTCTTCTTCTTTTTCTTCTTCTTCTTCTTGTACTTGTTCTTCTATGTCATCATCTTTTACTTCTTTTAATTCTTCTCCCTCTTCATCTTCTTCTTCTTTTTCTTCTTCTCATCATTACTATTATCACTACAGTATTACTATTACTGCTGAGATTGCTCAATATTCATCAGCACCAACAACCTGCATCGCGTCTGAATGAGCTCCACAAACGAACGCCCGTCATGAGTACGTTTAAGCGGCTTTGATACTGAGTCTACAGATCACAGCAGCCTTGCAACACCAAGAGCCCTGGACACGTAAACACGGTATACACGAACACGCGGCCAAGAGGACATCACACATAAGAGGGTTTTTACACCTTTTCACAACTACACGAACATTCAAACTTCATGACTCTTTGCAAGTAAAACTGAAGCAATTTGACTTTTTTTTTAATGGGAAACGCAAATGATGAAAAACATGTTCCGTTCCTTTGATGCATTCATTTTTAGAGACCCAGTATGAGGTGTTTTCACTACGTATACATACACACACACACACACACACACACACACACACACACACACACAGACAGGCGTAATATTCCCTGTTAATAAATCAAAGCACATCAACAATTAATCACTCCACGTCACGAGTCGCCCTTCGCCGGGTGTCACCTTCCCTGCGCGAGGCTCAGGTGGATCGAGGGGACGCACCTGATTTCGCTCCCAAACGCTTTTATTGTATTGCCTCTGACACGGGATTCTTTTCGTCAAGGTAAACACACACGAAGGGGAGAAGGGGATGGCCAGAGTCTAGTCCTATGTATTTTGCTCTCGTTATATTTACCCTAATAGAAATATATGAACGTAAATGAATGACTCGTTTGAAGATTCCAGATTTTCCGGTTGTAATAAGTAATAAGTTGTAATAGGTAGTTTCTATTTAATGTTTGCTAAGATCGCGTCTTCGAATTGTGATTTTGTTTCTTATTTTCTATCCACTTTTCTGAGTCTCCCGCTGTCTATCCGTTTCTCCCCCTCTCTCTCCTCCACCGTCCCTCCTCCTGGTCATGGAAGTTCCGCGTGGCCGAGTTGTGCCAAAGAGAAATCATCCTCTCCATCTAATCTCTTTATCGCTGCCATAAGTATGAAGTGACAAGCACCCATGGAAGTCAAGGAGGGAAATAGTGAGCTAATTTGTTCTTAAGACCCAATGATTACAGTTTATTCCAATGTTTTATGAAAAGATAAAGTTCCGGTGGCAAGCAATCGTGGTTCGGTCTATAGACACCGCTGAACTTAAATGGTGAGAGATGGTGCTTACTCTCGGGTTGTGAAGCTGGCAAGAAGGGAAAGAAAGCAGGAAGGAAGGACGAAAAGAAGGAAGGAAGGAAGGCAGGAAGGAAGTAAGAAAGGAAATAAGGCAGGGAGAGAGGAAGTAAGAAAGCCAGCAAGGAAAAAAGGATGGAAAGAATGAATGAATTAATGAATGAATAATGGAAGGAAGAAAGATAAAAAGGAAGGAAGGAAAGAAGGAATAAAAACATGCAAGAAAAAAGACAGGGAGGAGAGAGGAGATGGAAGAAAGGGGTAACTAAAAGACAGAAAAAGAAGAGGGATGAAATGAATGAATGAGAGAAGAAACGAAAAGAGTATGAAAGAAAAGATGAAATTAAGGCATGGCGGATGGAAGGATGGAAGGAACAATGCGAAAAGAAGACATTTTAATATCTACTAATGTTAGCTTCAGTACGCCTCACGATATTTAATGATTCCTCTGCTGCATAATAAAACAAGACAAAATAATCAACTGTAATTAAGAAAAAAAACTAAACCCCAGCTGAAGGCCAATATTTAGAATTTTAGCAATGCAATCACATGACGAAACGTTCTAGCAGCGCAAATTACAGCTCGTGACATATTGAAATGGAGTTTTTCCCTAACATTTGATTGCTAGTCATTTCTCAAACGCGTGATTCATTGCCGTCCTGACCTTGACGTCTGTGGCTGTGCGTCGAGGCCTCTGTAGCCCTGCGCGCCCATTACCTATGACAATCTGACGGACTGGTGAATACTGATCTCCTAAAAGGTTCGGATGAGCAGCTCTGCGCAGTCAAATGTATTCCTAGGATGCGAAAAAAATGCATTACTCTATTGGAAGTTTTTTTTAATTTTTATTAAGATGGTGGTAGTATGCCATGTTAACAGTTCTGTGCTATGCGAGATGTCTGTAAATGCCGTGATCATGCAAAGAAAGCATTAAAAGATGAAGGAATGAAATTGTCCGATGTGCCGACCTTACAGTGATGGAGTTTGCCTGATTCCTGGTAAGCTTGGTAATGTCATGCCCGCCACTCATGTACTATTTTTTATGCCGTACAGTTTGGGAATAAGGTTTCGGTTTTGCGTCTTTGATAATTTAGATAAGAAAAAAAAACATGAAAAGAGAAAACACTGCAATCCAGAAGTTTAAAGTGTAACATTGCTTTTCCGCGTCTCTCGCTTTTGTTGCGAGTATTCATGATTTTTTTTTATTGCTTCCATCAGCGCAGCGATGAAAAAAAAAAAACGGCATTTCATTTTCCCCGCTTTAGCTTTGATAATCGACGATCATATATGCAAATAAATTTTTCAACTCTTTGAAGCTAAGCTGAGATACGTATATTTTCCAGCCCCGGTAAAGTTTAAAGCTTCATAAGTTCTTTTTCGTATACATTAGCTTGACAAATAATGGGACAAAAAAATACTTATGTAACTTTTCGAGGCTGAATGAGGGAGAATGGTGACTTTTGGCTCCCCCTCGGCCTTGGCATCACCGTGGCTTGTGTCGCGTTGGTGGCGGGGGCGGCGGCGGTGGCGTGATGGTCTGGCGGTTAATGGCGGTGAAAAGCTTAATGATGAGAAGAAAAAAACGAGGCCACACGTCATAAAGAAACACCGCCCATCGAGGGAGAACTGACCCTGATGGGCGATGTGTGGGGCGTTCAGGGGTTCTTAATGTCACTCTCGGAGGATTTAGCCAATCTCACCTCGTTTATTCTAACTCGAGCCACTTACCGCTATTTATCTTAACAAACTTTGGCCGGAGAAGGTACAAATTACCGGACATAAATCAGGTAAGTTAAGTTCCCTCTCCTTGTGCCTTACAGCTACGACTCCCGCGGACTGGAGGGGCGGGCGGACGGAGGGGGTCGTCCGCAGCAGTGGGGGGACGAGGCGGCGTGGGGCTCGGAGCAGCGGGCGTGGTTCGACACTTCGCACTCCCCCGCCCAGCTGCTGGTGAGGGACGTGCGGGGCCGGGACGAAGGCAGCTACAGGTGTAAGGTGCACTTCAAGGCGTCCCCCTCCTGGTCCCAGCGCATCACCCTCAGCGTCAAGGGTAAGCGGCGTGGCGGGATCAATGGAGGGCGGGCGAGGCAGCACAAAGGCCAGGCACAAAGCCTCTCGGGGCGGAGATCACTGTGATAATATGCAAAATAGTCAATAAAGAGATTCTGAATAGTTTTTTGTGTGTTATTCCGCGCAAATTATTGGTGTAAACGAGATTATATCACTTAATTGTACTCCCACATAGAAATATAATTGCAGTTCGTGAGGTCATAGCAAATTCTGACACTACTCATTTCCTTCCCTTCCCCTCGATTCCCAGACCCGCCGGGATATCCGAGGATCCAGGACGAGTCTGGACAGCGCCTGGAGGGACCCATCGGCCCCTACGAGGACGGGACCACCGTTAGGATGATGTGCCTCAGCTCGGGAGGTGAGTAGCGACTTAACATGACATCCTTCAACGCCTTAGGATACTAGGATGCATATATAATGGGTTGACGGATCGGTAATATAGACGGGTAAATGGACAGTGAAAGGGGACATGATGGTTATGGGTCGAAAGAAAGGCAAACAGAGAGGTAGTGAATATTTAGATAGTAAACACAAAAAAAATCACAACCACGCTTCTTTACACCCTAATCCCGCTCTTCTGGTTTCTGTAAAATGGGCCAACGGTCGGTTCCCCTTTCCCACGCAGGCTAACGTGTTTTTAGTGTTGACCGGGATTGTAGTCTCAAGAGGCAACGCTGTCCGCCGCATTTTTCTTGTCCTTGCCACCACCCGGAAGGTTACGGGGCGATGGGCAGCAGTGAGGAAGTGACTTTAAACCTCTCAACGCGTGTAAGCAGCGCGGAGTGCCTGGAGGCGAGCGAGGGGCCTCCCGCCTCACCGCTGGCCGGCACTTCCTTGCTGAGCGTCGCGTCCAATTCATTTTTCAGAGGAAGGATGGAAGCAAGGAGAGACATCAGAGGGGAAAGATGGCGGATGAAACATGATGAAAGTGGATGGAGGAGAAGGATCAGAAGGAGGAAAATAAGAAGGCAGGAAAAGACGATGATAAGGAGAATGAGGAAGAGGAGGAGGAATAGACTTAAACGGAAATCGAAGAGGAAGGATATCTCAGGAGGGAGGCTAAGGGGGAAGTAAAATTTGCAAGAAAGATAAAAATCCTGAGGCATTTATTACCCAGGCTGGCCAGAGCTTGTTAAGGCGACGAGGCGCGGACGAGGGAAACAAGAAGACAAACAAGAGCTTCCTGTGGCATGTTTTGGGGTGAGGCGAGACGGTGAGACGCGAGATCCTGCGGCAAAGACGAGGTGCATGTGTCCCTCCTCCCTCCGTGGGTCCGCGTGGATAATACTCCTCCCAGGGGCGCGCAGCAGGCGGGTTTAATTACAGGAATAATGAGCATGGCGAGGAATATGAAGGCAAGGTGGCGACAAGACAGGCACGACCGCAGACACATGCAGTGGTGGGCGTGATGACAGGCGGGAAGCAATGAGCGTTGTGAGGCATTACCTTGATGAACAGTGTTATTCACCAGGGCCTGATCACGGGCTGGACTCGTGATAACCAGCAAGTACCCTCCCAGGAGAGTATAACTTGGTAGTCAATCACTGGGTACTGCTGGAACCTTCACACACTACACTCGCCCATATCCTTTGCCCATCGAGTGACAATAACCGCTCCTTGTCAGCGGAAAACTCTTTCGGCTTGAGCGGTGCTTGAAGTTCAGCGTGGCAGGAGCGCGAGTTTGCTAACGTTCACATCTCTTGTCAACTTTCTGGAAAAAAAATCAGTCAGGCGTGCATGTAAAGTTTAACCTAATTTTTCCTTTGATTAGCATTGTAAAACGCTTAAAAAATCCAGACAATGGAGACAAATCGTGATGGGAATATTAAGTGTTTGATAAAAAGATCGTGGAAGGGATGGAGCGAGGTAGCAAGGCATTGAATATATAAAAACAAAACAATAAAAAATGAAGAAAAAAAATCAGTCTCAACATATCAGAAAGAATACTGAAATATAACCGAAACAGATTCAGGTTTGTTGCTAAAAAATATGTACCATGAAGGATCCATTTAGGTTTGACATTGCCTCGTCCGGCCTCAATTCTGTTCCACTTCAAGACGACTGTAATTTTAAGATCACTCATCCAAGTACGATTACCGAACTCAGTCGCTCATAACTTTTTTTTCGGAAGACCTAAAACCTAGTCAGCAAGATTCCATTCATCCCGCATCTTAAAACATGAAAACCAAATAAACATCGCAAAGGAGTTAAAGAAAAGTACACGTAATTGTCTTGCCCGTGAAGTGCCGGTGTGTGTTCCGCCCTCAGCCCTCGGAGGCGAAAACCCGACCCAGACTGAGACGACAAGGAAAGTGAGAGAGGCTGCGGCTGTGGCCCTAAACTTTTACCCTCGAGGGACGTGGACGCATTCAGGTGTTGGAAGAGGCGGCGGGCCAGGGCTGGGACAACGGAGGACGGCGAGCGGAGCAAGAGCGAGGGCGAGTGTTAACGTTTTTTGTTGTTTTATGTTTTATAGCTTGACGACAAAAGCACAGCGGCGTGGTTTGATGGCATCGTGAGGTGTAGGAAAAAAGTGAAGTTGATTGACTCTCTGACCTTTGACCTGAGTATAAGTGGAACAGTGAAAGTATATACGTAACAAATGGTCAAAGTTTTAACCATACCCGTCGACCACAAGGAGAGTACGCGTTCCAACGAAAAAACTGATATACAGAGCAATATCTAATATCACGATAAACACTCTCTCTCCGGTTTTACAATTCACATTAAATAAAAACGTCTATCCACTTGTACCTATATCTATACCTTTACTTACCTATTTGCCTATCTGTCTATCAATCTATCTCTCTATCTATCAATCAATCAATCAATCTTTTGACATCTTATTCTGTTTTCTTTTATCGGAGCAGCGTCCAGCAGGCTCTTTTGCTGCTTTTTATTTGTTTTATTGACCTTGCTGTAAAAAAATCAATCAATCAATCAATTTATATCTATCTACTCATCTACCTATCTAACTATCTGTTCATCTACTTACCTATCTATCTCTATATACGAGCATGTGGAGGTGGTAATAACGCTAATTACACTAACAACAATAACAACGCAAGGCAGCTGACGGAAAATAATGAGAACGTTCCCTTCCCCATCGACCTTCTGCTCCCCTCCTCCCCTCTCCCCCGTACTGACCTGTCTTTCTCCTCCTCTGTTTTTCTCATTATCCCCCTTCTTCACCCTCCTCCCACTTCCCTTCCCCCGTTGAGCGTTCATCAATCACAATACAATTTCTTTCGCATATTATTTTGCTGTGAGTGACGCCAGGCAGCTCGGTGGAGAGGGGGGAGTGGGAAGGGGGAGGTGCATCAAGGAACGAAGGGAGGAGGAGGGGAAGGGGAAAAGGGGAAGAGAAGGAAAGTACGAGGCTGGTGTGTTCAGATTGAGGGAAGAGAAAAGGAAGGGGGAGGTGGAGGGTGCATCAAGGAACGAAGGGAGGAAGAGGTGAAGGGGAAAAGAGGAAGAAAAGGGAAGTACGAGGCTGGTGTGTTCAGATTGAGGGGAGAGGAAAGAATGATATATGGAGGAAAGGATAATTAGTGAGAGGAGGAGAAGGAGGAGAAAGGAGAGGAAGAATGATAATGTAGAAAATGAGGAGATATATATAAAAAGACAAGAGAATGGAAAAAAAAAGTGCAGCTAAATAAGTTAACACAACAGCACTACAGGTCTTATAAGAGAGCTCCGGGTGATGATAGTTTAGTGGTGATCGGAGGGGTGTTACCAGATTTCAGGTGATTAAGATTTACCGAACGTTCTTTACAATGAAGCAGCGGAGTACAGCTTAGGCCCTACACGTGTGGCCTTGGTGAAGACGAAAAAAACCGTCGAGCCAGCAGGAAAACAGTCTTTTGTCAATCAATAAAGCTGAAAAAAAGCTTGAAAAAAAAATGCTATACGAGGGATAAAGTTTTTCACATTGATTGAATCACCACATAGAAGAGAAGAAGAGGAGGAGGAGGAGGAGGAGGAGGAGGAGGAGGAAAAGAAGGAGGAAAATGCAGAGAAAAAAACAAAAAAAAAACAGAAAAACACGACTATTGATACTACTACAAAACTACTACTACTACTACTACTACTACTACTACTACTACCACTACTACTACTACTACTACTACTACTACTACTACTACTACTACTACTACTACTGCTACTACTACTACTACTACTACTACTACTACTACTACTACTAAAGCTATTACCACTACTACTATCACTTACACAGCTACAATAACCCAGACAACTATAAAAAACAATAAAAGTGGTGACTGCATTTACTGAACAACAATATTTATTAACCTTTAGCAATTTGGAACAATTTTCACCGGACTTTGAACGCGATCATTACAAGGGTGAATCAATGGCAAGGGAGGAGGAGTAAGGGGTTGGGGGGTGGGGGGTTGCAGGCTTTGAGGGAGGGCCAAGCTTAATTAATTTATTTTTTGTTATTATTTTAATATTTTTTCGCGCCACAGTTTCTGCCTCGATGCCATAATCTGATAATCATCTGGGAATCATGGGATTAGGCGGAAGGTGCTTTCAGCCGATATCTGTGTGCGCGTGTGTGTGTGTGTGTGTGTGTGTGTGTGTGTGTGTGTGTGTGTGTGTGTGTGTGTGTGTGTGTGTGCGTGTGCGGGGCTTTGGTACTTCCAAATCTCAATGGAAATCGGATGTACCTTTGTGTGTGTGTGTGTGTGTGTGTGTGTGTGTGTGTGTGTGTGTGTGTGTGTGTGTGTGTGTGTGTGTGTGTGTGTGTGTGTGTGTGTGTGTGTGTGTGTGTGTGTGTGTGTGTGTGTGTGTGTGTGTGTGTGTGTGTGTGTGTGTGTGTGTGTGTGTGTGTGTGTGTGTGTATACGTTTACGGCAAGGGTACTACCAAATCTCAATAGAAAACGGATATACCTTTGTGTGTGTGTGCGTATTTTCTTCTGTGAATATATTTGTGTACGTCTGTGTGTGTCTAGTGAATGTTTTCTTCCTTCAGAGCCCCCGCCAGGTCTGGTGTGGGGCGGAAGCGGGGCGGGGCGGGGCAGCGGGGTGCAGCGGGACGACACAACAAGCAGAACAAGACTGAGCATCGTGGCATCAAGGGACAGCGCCCACACCACCGTCACCTGCTCCACCACAAACTCCTCCTCGCCCAGCCCCATCCACACAGTCTCCACCAAGATCAGGGTGAACCGTAAGTAAAATTTAAGCTCACGTTTACTGATAATTCTTGCCTCGCTTTGATATGTCAGTGAAAGAAGTATATGAAGAGCAGTGCATTTCAACAATTTTTTTCTTCCCCTGTTATTGTGATCCCAGGCTTAAAATCTAATACATTTTTATTCTATAGGTACAGATTGCTTGTGTATTGCTAGTTTAATTCCGGGGAGTTGTTTTCCTTTTGGTTTAACAGTTTTCCAAGTCTAAGTTGCACATTTTTCATAACCTGTGTCGATACAGGCAGCTGGGCGCAACGTAGAACACATTTTTATATTTTACAGCTTCCATACGTTTTATACTTATGGGCATAATAGTAACCAGTTAGGGTTCTCTTTGTCTATGCAATTATCTATATGTCTATCTATCTATCTATCTCTCATAAGCATTCGTTCTGCCTTGGTCTTAGTGCCGCCGCTCGCAGTGAGGCTGGAGGCGCCGGGGGAGTGGGTGAGCGCCGGCCAGCAGAGCGTCTTCAAGTGCAGAGTTGTGGGGTCGTCGCCCGAGCCCGTCGTTCAGTGGTGGCTCGGGGGACGGCAGCTCATTCCCAGCACTCCGTCTGTAAGTACCCATCCCCTTTATCCTCCCTTCTCAATCCTAGCATCCAGAAACTATACGTATAAACCATTAACCTCCCTTCATTTCCTATACAACAAATAACAGCACTTTCGAAACTCAAGCTATGGAGGAATCTCACTTTTTCCGTCTATTTATTCACGCAGCAAGACAGAGTACGTACCTTTGCCCTCCCGCTCCTTCTATTATTCACGCAATACCGACCGTACAGGCCCCCTACTTCCCATTACTTGAATTTCAAAACACCACGGAGCAAGTAAATCCCAAGTCTCCTGCTCCAGTCTTCTCCGGCTTAACCTCATCTGAACGCTTAACCCCAACCAGGCCACGGACTCAGACGCAATCAACTCCGGCCACTCACTCACTCACTCACTCACTCACTCCTTTCTTCCTTCATCTCTTGCCGCGTCTCAACACACGAAAATATTTGCTCAACCAGAGGAAAATACGGCGCTTAATTTCACTTCTCTCTGATAAAAGGAAAATATACTATGATTAATTTTCGTTGAAGATTCTCTCTCTCTCTCTCTCTCTCTCTCTCTCTCTCTCTCTCTCTCTCTCTCTCTCTCTCTCTCTCTCTCTCTCTCTCTCTCTCTCACTGGTTGGCTGCAGGAGAGGTGTGAAGGCCAAAGGAGGGCTCTTGACAAATGAGTTTCCCGCAGCCTTGACTGTTTAAGTTATATATCTCGCCCCCCAGTAAGCAGCGCCCGCCCCTTCCTCTCTCAGCCGATCCTGCGCACCTGTCTCTCCGCAGCGACCCCCGAACACCGCCGCCTCGAATAAGTTTTCCTCTTCCTCGGCTCAGCAACAGAACACTGAAATATTCAGTCACATTCTCGACTACTAGCACGCCACCTTTACGAGTTACGATATGTACAGTTGTTGCTGTTTCTGTTATTCCTCTTATTACTACCATTACTGATATATATATTTGTAGTACTACCGAAAGTACTACTACTTATTTTACTACTACTACTACTACTATTGTTACTACTACTACAAATAATAATAATAATAATAATAATAATAATAATAATAATAATAATAATAATAATAATAATAGAACAATGTAAACGTGGCTGGCTGTATCCGTAGATTTTACCGCATCGCTACCTAGGTAATCTTCCGCCCGTAACGCATTGTTCGTCGTGCAACCATTAGATTGTTGATGGAAATCTTGTTCAGAAACCTTCTGCTGATTAGAATGTTGTGCTAAATGTGGCAGAAGATTTATGTTGACTTTACATTGCAGAACTAAATGATAACTGTTTATAATACAGTGTCAGCCATAATTATCCATCCTTTATAAGAGGTGTGCTAAGGCAGATAATTTAGAAATGTATAGCATGTAGTTGACAGACAAACTCCATGGAGGACAGAATGGATCAAGACGGGCCTGACAAGCGCAGCCAAGGCGACAGAGGAGCACCTCATTTGAATAGAGCATCGTTGCAATAATAATATGCGTATATGTAAATGACCCAATCCCATTAAAACACAGAATCACGCGTGGGAGAGCACTTTGATGTACCTCCAACTTGAGGCTAATCCAGCTTCGCAATTCCCATTAATCCTCCGAAAAGAAAAGTTTGACACGAGGCCGGGTATTCATGAGCGCTTGAGCGACACTTTCCTCTGCTCATTCATGGAAACGAGGCGAGGGGAAGCTAGGCCATGGGCGTGGTCGGGGGCAATGACAAAGGCGTGGGCGTGGGTGTGGTTGAGGGTGAGTAGTGGGGAGTGTCTATTGTGTATGCGTATGCGTGACTGTTACTGCTTTCAGGATAATTAATAAGAGGGACACGGCAGCATAACGATGTGCTCATACAGCTTGGGAGAGACTAGAGGGAAGGAGTATTTTCAAACTGTGGCTGAATATGGCGTGTGTTATTCACCGTTAAGAAACCATACACGTCTACAGACATCTATATGGTACGAGTCACATATGTAGCGAATCACGTACACAGCGAGCAAGACACAGTGAGCCACTTAACATGAACCAGCTACACAGTCATAAACGTTAAGTGAGACAGGTAAAATAAACCGCCACATACACAGTGGTAAAAGTATAGCGAGTTAAGTAAATTAGCCACGTACACAATAATAAACGTGCAGGGAGTCACGTATTGCCACTCACGTACACAGTAAAAATAAAACATGCGTAGGAAGCAGGAACACAATATGCAGACCCAACAATAAGACGGTCTCCACCCAACCAAAGGCGAATACCTAATGTCAGTTTCCACCATGAAGAGCAACAAAGGCCTTTATAAATTCAGAAACACTAATGGAGCTCAGGTTCCTCCGGGGCTCGAGACTTTGCGCTTCTCATCACACGCTCCAACAGACTGTACACATCCGTAAACATATTCGACCCCGACGTCACCCGGAATATACCTACGCCGCCGTAGCAGCTGTCGAAACAGAGCACAAAGTTTGAAACCAGATCCAAGTCACGCTAGAGAGGTTTCGGAGTCTCAATCTGAACTGTGCCGGTAGAAGCATCGGTAACAGCTGATGGGATGGGGAGGAGGGAAGGAGACACGGAATGGTAGACTAACGGAGGGAGAGGTGACTGCCTCGTGTCGTTTTATAGTGTACAATTTATTTTACATTTTCTCTACCACACGTTTTTTTGGATAATAACAGAAATACTCACTATATACTGTTACTACGTAGAAGAAAACTAGCTACACGATACATATATGAAATTTCGTGATACCTAACTGCAAAAAAATATCAACCTTATACAAAGCAGTCATGGAGGAAACGAAATCAAATCCACCGGTGAGAGAGAAAACACCGCCCTTGAAGGTGCCAAGCAAATGTCGGACACCGCCGCGCGAGCAGGGAAAGTTTTGAAATGATGTGCTTGCGATGACAAAGCAAGACATAACATCGACTTCGGACTGAGCTTTTTAGACGAATATACATCTGTGTGTGTGTGTGTGTGTGTGTGTGTGTGTGTGTGTGTGTGTGTGTGTGTGTGTGTGTGTGTGTGTGTGTGTGTGTGTGTGTGTGTGTGTGTGTGTGTGTGCAGTGAACGAATGTTATGTGTTCAATTACCTGTTCTCCCTCCCCTCCACCCCCTTACCTGTTATACGACCTCTATCCTCCCCCCCCCCCCCCACCACAATAGAGTATACATGGCTAGTTGCTCACACGTATAAACAAACACGAGGACGGAAGAGCTACTCACTCGAACAAGCGCACGACTCGAATGAAACCGAGATTTATTATTATTAGTGTTCATCCCACTCGGCTGAAATTACATTCGAAATACAAATCTGGAGGCGAAATTAGGACAGCGAGCTCTACAGCGCTACACATATACATCCGAGTTGTATCACAGACAAACACAAACACATACACACACACACACACACACACACTCTCTCTCTCTCTCTCTCTCTTTGATGTCAGGTCTCCTCGCTTGACGCATAAATACAAAACAAACAAAAAACAACAAAAGCGGGGGAGCTCAACACCGTCACGGGCATCACCACACCCATCACCACGGTCCATCTCCACTATTCACTACCATCGTCTCCATCACCACCACTGCCCACACAAACCACCCATCACCATCCATTCAAACCCACATCACCACGAACCACTAACACCGCCATCACGCCACACAACACACCAACTAGAACCAGCACAACCATTAGAACCATTCCTAACACCACTACTACTAAGGTAAAGCAACCACTACAGTTTCTTCTGCTCTCACCACTGCTAAAACTACTACACAACCACCACTACCACCACCACTACCACTCTTAACACTACTGCTTCTTCAGGCACCGCAACCATCGCAAATCCTTCTCTCATCACTATGAAAACCATTGCCTACACCACCATATTTTCACACGCACCCAACACTCACTCTTCTGCCGGCGACGCGCAGTTTATACTATGAGATTATTATGTCAACAAGGCGCGGGGAAGTTCTGTGTCCCACGCCTCGTCCCGAAGGAGGTGCCGCGGGTTCTGTCCTCTTAAAGCAGAACACTGACGGAGCAGCGACGACTCCCGTTCAGAGGCGAGCACTCGGAGTTATAGAATACCTTTAGAATCATCCCAAGGTGTTCATTTATGTACCCCTCGCAGTCTTCAGGCTTGATTTTTCTTCACGTCGTCTCATCACACCGCAGTTTCGCCCCTTTATCCATCGTTCCATACTTCAGAGACAAATGAGTTGGCCCAACATGGAAAGTTTAGCTTCTTTTCCCAGCATCCAGTGACTCCTTCGGCCAAAACATCGTTCCATTAACTTTAAATAACATGCATTTTGACATTAATTCACATAGAGCTTTATTTTCATGAGCCACGATTCAATGAGAGGCGTTCAGGCACTCACTCCTGCAGCATCCACTTATTCACGCATCAATCAATCATTCCTTCAACATCTCCGCTTTTAGATCGTCTTCTGCATCGCATCACCCGCATCTCCACTTTCCAGCATCTCCATCCCATTAAGATAAGTTCAGTCAGCCCACCAGATATTGGCTACCTAAGCAACAAAAGCCTTTATAAAGACGCTGCCTCTTTGATAAACTACCTTTGGCAATATTCTCCGTTATTACCGCCGCCCCCACACCCTCGCAGCGACCACCTCCAAGGCCCTTTATTCCTCCGGCCGACCACTTCTAGCACGCATGAAAGACGGTGCGTCACTCATGAATGTAGAGAGAAAGGGAGAGAGGGAGAGACGAGATGGATAATAATAGGGACGTGTGAAGGAAAGAGAAGTAGAGAATTATTGAAAATAGAAATGGGGGACCGGCAGACCGTATTTAAGAGGAAAGGAGAATAGTAAAAGGAAAGAGGAAAGAACAAAGCGAGTATTGAAAAACATAGTGTTGAGAGAGGGGAGACCGAAAAGAACTTGAGCTTGGAGAGTTTGGGGAAGATATCTATGAAAATACACAATGGAGGAAAAGAGGGTGAGATAGAAAAACAAAAGGATAGAAGGGGACGAGGAAAATATGTGGATTAGGGAGGGAGGAGGAGGAAGAGACACAGGAGGGGAGACGGAAAGAAGACAAAGATAGTCGGAGGGAAAGAGAATCACAAAAATTTGGCACGAAGACCCATGAGGAAAAGCTTACTATCCATCTCTATACACTGTTTCTATTCATATCTTTGTCTTCTTCCTCTTACTATTCCTCTTCCTCTACCTCTCCACTTCCTCGATCATCTTCATCGCTACCCAATCATCTCTCTATTTTTTTTTTATCTCTACTTCTTTCTCCTTATCCTCCTTTCCCTCCTCAAGCTCCTCTTACTCTTTCCTCTCCTCCTATTCTAACTCTTTTTTTCTACTCCTCCTCCTCTTCTATCCACCTCTTATCATCTTCATCGTTACCAAATCATCTCTCCGCATCTTTTCATCTCCTCCATTTCTTTCTCCTTAACCTTCTTCTCCTCCTCCTCCTCCTCCTCCTCCTCCTCAACATCCTCTTACTCTCTTTTACTTTCCTCTTCTACCTCTTTTTTTCTTTCGGATAACAAAAATATATTTATAACCGAGATAAGAGGGAGAAATAGACGAAGAGTTATCAAGGATCAAGATAAAAAACGAGCCACTTCTTTTTTTTTTCGTGGGAGCAGAAGCCTTACCTTTGTCGGGATTAATTAAGCACCAAACGTGAGCCCGCGAACACGCCAGGTAAGCCACAAAAGGGGAACTGGGAGGTGAGGATGCATGGAAGGTGGAAAAAAGGTGACTTGATTTAAAGATTTTACGGTCCTATTCTTAAACATTTCGGTGCCCAAGTAGGCTACACATATTTGACAAGACTTTCGTAGGAGTTTTGAGCATTTCCAGGGGTATTTTTATTACCCAATTTGTAGTTTGGCCCTTCTTCTGTATCATGAACCTTATTAAAACCCGACTGATTTCCGTTTCGGCCTAAGCACATATATTTGACAAGGCTTTTGTAGGCGTTCTGAGCATTTCCATGGGTAGTTTTATGACCCTGGTGGTAGTCTGACCTTTCTTTTGTATCATCAACCTAAAAAAACACTAATTAGAACCCGACTGATCTCCTTTTCAGCCCAATCACACATATTTCACAATGCTTTCGTAGGCGTTATGAGCATTTCCATGGGTAGTTTTATGACCCTGGAGGTAGTCTGACCCTTCTTCTGTACAATGAATCTAAGAAAACATTTATTAGAAACCGACTGATCTCATTTTCGTCCTCTGGAAATAGTTGATGTGAGAGATGGAGGCGTCTAACAATACCAACCTTACTCTTACAAATTAGTTTAACGTGATTCGACTCTCCTTACACATTTTAATAACTTCAACATTAAGAGCATTTCGTATTCACCCGCAGCGTCAATTTACATAAGAAAAAAAAAATCATGAAGTGTAGGAGTCATGGAGCTACTGTTACCGAGAGGTCCGAGCTTCATCCCATTACGAGGGCGATGGTTCTTATCCGGAGTTAATGGCTTACCGGCTTAAAAATCTCTAATTACTACAATGCAAGAGGTAAGTCTGCCTTGGAGAATTCGCTTTGCGCACACACGAGAGAAAAATGAATAAACTAATTTGATCCGCCATTCTTCGGTCGGTTCGGGTCGGTTCGAAAGGATGGAATGGAGGGGATGAATGAATGAGGGAAGGAAGGAAGGAAGGAAAGAAGGAAGGAAGGCATCAGCCGTTCGGAAAGGAAGGAAGGATGGAAGGGAGGGGATGAATGAATGAGGGAAGGAAGATAGGAAGGAAGGAAGGAAGGCATCAGTCGTTCGGAAAGGAAGGAAGGAAGGAAAGGAAGGAAGGAATGAAGGAAGGAAGGAACGAAGGATGGACGATAGGGAGGAAATAAATGAAGGAGCGAAGGAAGAATTGAAGGAAAGGAAAAAATAATGAAAGGAGGGACCGAATGAAGGAATGAAGGTAGGAAGGAAGGAAGGCAGTGGGAGGGAATAAATAGAGTGAAGGAAGAACTGAAGGAAAGCAGGAACAGGAGGGAAGGGAATAAATGAAGGAGTGAATGAAGAAATGAAGGAAAGGAGAAAGGATGGAAGGCAGGGCATCGCTTACCTATACTCCTCCTCCTCGATCGCCTCAACTTTCCTCGTATCAGTCACGAACAAGACGCTTTGATTACATTTAAGTTCCTCCTTCTATTGGCAATCGCAAAATATTTTCAGCAAACGTTTTTCTTGCTTGCTTTTTCCCACCTCCGTTTTCCATTAAGCTAAACATTTTCTTTAAGTTTTACACTCGATGCATTTTCTTTTTACTTCTTGGTGATCACAAAGGCACAGTTTTTTTTTTTTGGTGTTTTGCATTCTATTCATTACGTGGTGGGTTCGACTTTGAGTTTTGATATAATTTCGCTTTCCCGGCTCTTTAAATGTCCGTGTGCCTTGAAGGGATAGACATATATATAGATGGAGAGCTTAACATACCTACACAGAGGGCACAGGGAACAGCTAACAGAACATCACAGAACGAGTCAAGGAAAATGCTAACCAAAACAAGTCTGACATTCACACCTGACGTTCGCAGAAAAGAAAATTACATACAGATAGTAAAAACAACAACAAGGAAGGGAAAGAGTCTTGTAAGCAGAACACCAGGAATTGAGGAAGCAGGAATTACAGGAAACAGATCAGCAGGAGGGAAAACACACGGCTGCAGGTGCGATGTAAACAGTTTAGCCGCAGGGAAATGAGAACAGAGAGGAAAAAGAACAGAAAACATAACTTACAAACATGACAACAGGAATCAAAATGAGGTAAAAAGAAACGCTACAGCAGATGGAAACTAATACGCGCAGGAGCGAATGATCAAATTACCCACAAAAGAATTAAAACACAAAAATAAAACAGAAAAAATAGGAACATTGCCACATGCCTGAAAAAAGCGATCAGACCAGAACAGGAAAGGAGAGAGGATCAGCAGATGGGAATGCAGGGAGGAGAGAGAGGAGAGGGAAACTGCAACACACGCACAAAAAAGACAGGAGTAGATTAGAAAGCGAAAGGGAAAGGGAGCAAGAGAAGCAGCAAATGAGTGAAGTAATGGAAGGTGAAGATGCGGGTTCAAGGCCGAGGGAGAGGTGTGGAAGGATGGAGAGAAAGAGGATAAAAAGGAGTGGAAAAAAAGCACTAGCGGAAGGATGGGGAAGAGCAGCCAGATGAAGCGTAGAAAGGAAGGATAGAAGGAAGGAAGGAGGGAGATGCGTATGAAAAGTATAAAAAGTAAGGAGAAAGAGAATAAAATAAAACAAAATAAAAAGTGGAGAAGTAAAAATAGCGGAAGGATTAGGAAGAGAATACAGATGAAGCGTCGATAGGAAGGATGGTAGGACGGAAGGAGGAGGATTGGTATGAAAAGTAGAAAAAGTAAGGAGAAAGAGAATAAAATAAAATAAAATAAAAAGAGGAAAGATAATTAGAAGTAGCGGTAGCGGAAGGAGGAAGAAGAGAAGACAAATGAAGCGTAGATAGGAAGGATGGTAGGACGGGAGGAAAGTGGGTAAGAAAAGAAGAAAGAGGAAGAGATAAAAAAGAAAAGGGGGAGTAAGTAAGGAGGAGGTAGTGAAGACAGAAAGAAATAAAGACTGATGAACCGTAGAAAGCAAGGATCGAGGGAAGGAAGGAGAGTAACGAGCATGAAAAGAAGAAACAGTAAAATTGAAAAAGAGAAGGGGAAGTAAGGAAGGAGACAATAAAGAAAGGTTGGACACATGAACGAATAAATTAATAAGCCAATGACTAAATAAATTACATGAAAATTATAGTGTATTGATGAATGAGTTAATGAATTATTGAAGCAAGCAAATAGATGAGGAAATTTAAGGAGAATCAGGAAAGGGGGAAGGAGGAATGTAAGGTAGGAATTAACAAACGTAGGAAGGAAGGATGGAAGGAAGGAAGGAAGGAAGGAAGGAAGGAAGGAAAGAGGGAATAAAATAAGGAAGCAACAATAGAAATGAATGAGATGCAATAATTAAAGAGAAAAGCAACACTGGAAAGGGAAAGAGGAAGAATGGAAGGAAGCAAGAATGAAGAAACGAAGGAATTAAAAAAAAGAACGAAAGAAGGAAGAAACAATAGAAGTGAATGAAATGCAATAATTAAAGAGAAAAGCAACACTGGAAAGGGAAAGAGGAAGAATGGAAGGAAGCAAGAATGAAGAAACGAAGGAAAGAAAAAAAAGGAAGAAGCAAAAAAATGAAATTAGACTAAAGGGCATAAAAAATAAACAACGGAAGAATAAAGGGAAGGGAAAAAATAGAAGGAAGTACAAAAGAAGTTACGAATGAATAAAAAAACGGAGGGAACAAAAATAAAATAAAAGAGATGAAAAAAGCAAGAATTAAGTAAACAGCGGAATGAAGGGAAAGGATGAATAGAGGAAGGACGAACAGATGAATTAATGAAAAAAAGAACGAGGGAAGGAACAAAAAATGAAATAAGAGATGAAAAAAAAACAAGAATTAGGTAAACAGCGGAGTGAAGGGAAGGATGACTAGAGGTAGGACGAACAAGGTGATGAATTAATGAATGAAAAAAAGAACGAAGGAGGGACAAAAATAAAACAAAAGTGATGAAAAAAAACTAAAATTAAGTAAATGACGAAAGGAAAGGCAGGGAGGGATCGAGGGAGGAAGGGGTGAGGGCGCGGCGCGAGGAGGTGGTGGGCAATATCATCACTTTAGCGATATTGACAGATGAATCAGGAAGAGCAATGAGCCGGACCGTTACTCGCCCTCCTCGCCCATTTTCTTTCTTCATCATAAGCTTCTTTATTAGCATCCCCCCCCCCCCCCAATCCTTTCACCACCACCAGCCCCTCCAGCACCACCACCACCGCCACCAGTTCATTTTCTTTCATTAATTTATTAATTAACTTCAATCAGTCAATTGTCCCCTTCCTCACTTTTTTTTTCTCTCTCTCTCGTTTGATAACGTTCCACATCATTAATTACTTTATAAATTAAAGCAACTAGGTATTGACGGTCAAGTACACCAATGGATCGCGAATTGGTTGAGCAACAGACAACAAAGAGTGGTGATTGACGTATGTAACTCAGAGTGGGAGCCTGTCACTAGTGGCGTCCCTCAGGGTTCGGTTCTTGGCCCAGTGCTCTTCATTATTTATATCAATGTTGTGGATGTTGGAATCAATAATCTCATTAGTAAATTTGCAGACGACACAAAGATTGGTAACTCGGTTCTCACTGACGAAAACAGACAACGCCTTCAAGAGGATTTTCATAAAATTTCAGCTTGGTCTGATAGATGGGAGATGTCCTTTAATGTAGACAAGTGCCAGGTCCTTCAAGTTGGAACAAAAAATAAGTTCGATTACGAAATGCGCGGCGTCAGACTCAAAAGCGTTTAATGCGCCAAGGACCTGGGTGTCAAATCGCGTCAAATCTCAAATCCTCACAGCAATGCATCGATGTAGCAAATAAAGCGAACAGAATGTTGGGCTTCATTAAAAATAAACTTTTTATTAAAAAATAAAGAAGTAATACTTCCGCTTTAAAATAGTTTAGTCAGACCCCACTTGGGATATGCGGTACAGTTTTGGTCTCCCCACCATGCAAATGACATTGCTAAATTAGAAGGTGTTCAGCATCGTGCAACAAAAATGATCCCTTCCTTGCGCAACAAACCCTACGAAGAGAATCTTTTCACCCTTAACATGTTCTATCTTGAGGAACGTCGCCTCCGAGGAAAACTGATCGAATGTTTTAAAATGCTTTATGGATTTACGAATGTGGACAAATCAAAATTGTTTATGATCGATGATACTTTGCGAACGAGGAACAATGGCACAAAACTTAAATGTAGACAAGTATATTCAGACTGCACCAAATTTTTCTTCACCAACGTTATAGTGCAAGAATGGAATAAGCTCCCACCTTCAGTGGCCCAGTGTAACACGATTGACTCCTTTAAAAACAAGCTCGACCGACACTTCCTTCAAATTAATATTAACTAGAGTAGAAATGCAAAGTTTTGGAGCCATCTGATTAATGTAGAATCACTTAGGTTTAAAGACAGATCACCTAGTCTGGACCATGGGGTGTGTGGTCTGATTTTCTATGTAAATCTATGCAAATCTCTCTTTCGCTCTCTCTCTCTCTTTTTCATGGATTAATTACTCATTAATACGACCTACATACGTACCTACATACATACATACATACACACGAGGGAACGGATGTGTGTGTGTGTGTGTGTGTGTGTGTGTGTGTGTGTGTGTGTGTGTGTGTGTGTGTGTGTGTGTGTGTGTGTGTGTGTGTGTGTGTCTCTCTCTCTCTCTCTCTCTCTCTCTCTCTCTCTCTCTCCCGGAAAACAAATGAAGCTCGCTAAGAGGCTGCTGGACGCTACATTGGGTGCCTCCTTTCCCGCTCTTTCCTCGCGTTCCTCGCCCCGTTTGACCAATATTTATCCATTCCCCAAGCAAGGTGCGTGTTCTGGATTGAGTCTCGGGCCTCATCTTCACCCTCACGCAACACTGCAGCAACAAATCCACTCGTTATTACGTACAATAACAACGTCAAATACATCTCTTTACAGCTGTCTTGCCATCGTTATAGTTTCGGTGCAGTACAAAACACATATGATATTGCGTCCACGGTGAATACTTTAAGGTTGTGGTTCGGGGTAAGGCTCTCACGCGTCTATTCTTTAGTTTAGTCCTCGGTTTTGCTTTCCCAAGGGTCGGTCATGAGAGTACGTGGCGGCTATTCAAGGGTGAATGAGTGGTTGGTAATGAATGGAACCTGAATCGATAGTGTGGCGCGGCGAAATGAGTACGATTGTTTTGCTGTTTTCTTTTCGTGTTTTGGGTTTGTTTGAGTGTGTGTTTGTGTGTCGAATCGTCTGTGTGTCCTTCTTTCTTTCTCTTTCTTTCTTTTTTTTTTTTGGTTATTTGTTTGTTAGTGTGTCTGTGTGTCTGCTCGTGTGTGTGTGTCTTTATATGTATCTCTCTGGGTATCTGTCTATTTGAATGTGTAATGTCTGTTTCTGTCGACGGTTCTTAATCTTTTTTTTGTCTTTTCTATTATTTTTCTCCTTTTCATTTTCCTCCACCGGCTCTGCACTTCCTCCCTGTTTAGTTTCTGTTGTTTCCTTACTATTTTCCTCTCTCTCTCTCTCTCTCTCTCTCTCTCTCTCTCTCTCTCTCTCTCTCTCTCTCTCTCTCTCTCTCTCTCTCTCTCTCTCTCTCTCTCTCTCTCTCTCTCTCTCTCTCTCTCTCTCTCAGTACATACACACATTAAAGACTAAGTGTCGATCGTCTATTGAGTGGCATCGACTGGGAACGTCTTGGGCGCCCTCTCTCGGCAAGCAGATGGCAGTCACACGGAGGCGTTCGGTATCTCTCCTTACGACGCCCCTTTTGTCATCCTGAGAGGTCGATAGCGAATGTTTGGCGACAGGAACCATTCTAGGAAGTGCCTGCCTCTGTCTGTGCTGCCGCCTCCGCCCACGAGCACGCCAAGCCACTCTTTTCTATTCACCCATCATATGCACTCATTATATTGATTCTCCCACTGAACCCCGCCTGATATTCACTCATTTACTTTGTCTCTCTCTGCCTAAGCTGCCGACTCCACCCAAGATCACGCCAAACCACTCTGTTACCTATTCAGAAATCCTATACACTCGCTACATTGCTGCTCCTCCTAAACCGTACCTGATACTCCCTAGTTTACTCGCTCTCCCTCCCTCCTTGCCTGCCTCTGCCTAAGCTACCTCCTCCCCCCAAGACCAAGTTAAGACAGTCTATTACCTATATAATCATCCCATACACTTGTTCATTAGCCGCTGCTCCTACGTTTACATATTTTTTTTCTGTAAAGTTTTCGTTATTTATTTTCTATTCCTGTTTTTTCTTTCTTTTCTCAGTTTTCCACTTGCTTTTCTATATCATCATCTGTCTATATCATCACACACTCCTTTACTCTCTCACTCCCTCTTTTTGCTATCTTTTAACCAATCCATGCATTTTCCTTTTCCTAGTAAGTAATACTCCGGCCAGCCACCCCCACACACTCTTTCTCACTCCCTCTCCTGCTCTCTTTAATCAGACAAAGGATTTTCTTTCCATTTACGAACAATGCTACAGCTTTCCTTTTCTTTCTAGACATGGATCTCTATTATTCTGTCTTTTCCTACTATTTTTTCTCGTTTTTCTTTTTTTTCCTTTTTTTTTCACTATCTACGCTTCTTCCCCGTTTATTTTTTTTCCGCTTCACGTCTTTCTCATTATGAATTCTCTACTATTTCCTGTCATTGCTTCTATTTTTCACCTTATTTTCTTCTTTTCCTCTTATTCCTCTATCTATTTTCTTACCTATGCTACCGTTCTCCACTCCTTACTAGCCATGACAACTCTATTATTCTTTACTTTTCTTTCTGTTTTTCTCCCTGACTTTGTTTTCTTTTTTTCTTCCACTACACTTCTTACTCGTTTAAGTTTTTCCACTTCCTTGCCATTTTCCAGCCTCCCAAGACGCCCGTGCCAAGAAACCTGTGTCCCGGTGTTTATATTTACCTCTCCCTTCCCTTTCACTACCTCCAATTCTTCCCCGCGTGTACCTTTCCCCACCTGCCTTTAGTTCTGCCGACCCGTCCCCTTCCCCTTCCTTCCCCTGCAAAGCTTTGGCCCTCCTCCCTGAATTTAGAATTAGCTCCACCACTCTTCTTCCTTTCACTTCGCTCTTGCTTTTCTTTCCGATGTACTTTGATCTCTCATTTTTTGTGTTGCTTTTTTACACTTCTACTAGTTTTGTGTTTCTTCTTTTCCTTTCCATTTTTTTAAATTTCCTGTTTAACTTTTATTTTGCTTTGTTTTCTTCTATTCCTGTTTTCTTTTTTTCCTTTCCTCTGCTTTGCACTTGGTTTTCTTTTCGATATACTTTGATCTTATTTGGGTGCTTTTTTTCACTTCTAT
Organism: Eriocheir sinensis; assembly: GCF_024679095.1. Classification (NCBI taxonomy): domain Eukaryota; kingdom Metazoa; phylum Arthropoda; class Malacostraca; order Decapoda; family Varunidae; genus Eriocheir; species Eriocheir sinensis. The sequence continues at coordinate 16,981,294 of NC_066520.1, forward strand.
ATGTACGTTACTTTTTTCCTTCCCATCTTTTTTTTATTTCCTATTTAACATTTCTTTTGCTTTCTTCTCTTGTATTCCTCTTTTCTTTCTTCCTTCCCTCTGCTTTGAACTTTCTTTTCGCTATTTATTTATTTCTAGTGAATGCTCATTCTTTCTTTCCTGTTCTCTTTTGATATTCTCTTTATTAACGTTTTTCTCTCTCTTAAATGATTTTTCTATTTTGCCTACGCCGTTTCCCCTTCTCTTTTTCCTACGTTCGTTTTTCTAATGAATTTTCCCCACTGCCTTTCATCCCTGTCACGTATTCTTTCTATCTTTTATTACTTTAACCTCTCTTTTCACATGTCTTTCCTCTATTTCATCTTTTTTATGCTTTTCTGTGTTCCCCTCTGCCCTTTTGTCCCTTTCTATTGGGTATTCCTTCATCCCTTACACCTCCTCTGATCTTTACTTTTTTCTCTTTACACGACTCTCCCCTGTTCCCTCCCACACACTGACCCGCGCCGCCCTCCTTCCCTCCGCAGGTGTCCGAAGGTGTGAACGTGAGTGTGAGCGAGGTGCGGCTGACGCTTGAGCCGGGTGACCACGGGGTGCCGCTCGTGTGTAAGGCGTTCAGCCCTGCTCTGCCCGGCACTGTCCTGCACGACCAGCTCTCCCTCGCCGTCCACTGTGAGTATGCCTAGGTATGTACGGAGCCTCTCATCCCACCATCACCATCATCATCTTACACACACACAATCGTAAACATCATCATCATCCACAGCATTCATGATTAGTCTAGTAAGGTAATAGAACATAAATTGAATAAAAAGGTCCCATAAATATATTCCTTATATGTAAACAGTAAGAGTTTCCCGGAAGAACCTGTCACCGCTTACTGATCAATGTTATTATCGACCATAACCATAACCACCACCTTCACCATCCTTTCCAGTCCCCACGGGCATCTGCACTACACACTATTATCATTATCTATACTCCTATCACCACCACCATCTGCAGTGCGTACAATAACATCATTACTTATACTGAAAAATTTATCCCTATCTCTACTGTTGGCTGCAAATTACCATCGCCCGTTATCAGTAATGCCTTTTTTCTACTTCTACATGTACTTTACTTTATCTTTCCATTTTTTTCATATTTTCTGTAATGCATTTTGCTTTTTTTCTTCTATTCATTTTCTTCTATTCTTTTCTCGGCTTTCCACTTGTTTTTCTATATCCTCATCTATCTATAGAATCATAATCATTATCAGCCTTTGTGTGTCCACTGAGGGTCTTACTAAGGGTTGTCCTAACGCTCCCCTCTTCCCTTTTTCCCTGTCCGCCTGATGCCACCACCACCAACAACAACACCGCTAACACAAACACCATTACCATCGGCAACGCATCTACCCCCATCATCACCAATTCCGCCACCACCATCGCCATCACAACCACCCTCATTATCACCATAGTTACGGCGGCCCATAGCAACGCCATCTTCACAAATATTGGCACAGTAAACACGATAAAGACCACCACACAACAGCTCGCCCCTACGCACCACCACTATCATCACCATCACCACATCACCATACTGCCACGATCACCATCACTGCTCACGCAACACCAATACATAAGCTAATCACTCAGGCACACTATCAAAGCAACACACCATTATTTTTTTTCTCCTTTTTAAACCGTCCACGTATTCTACTATCACCACCACCACCACCACCACCACTACAACTATCACCACTATTACTATTACCATTATCCTCACCGCCACTCACTCCCCCCTCATGCAAACACACGTCAAGTAACTCATGCCATAAGATAAATGACCCTCCATAGATCCTCTGGGAAGTATTATTAACGAGACGATGCATGCGAGACACATACGTAGTTAGTAAGCGCTTATCGGATGCTAAATTTGTCCTTAACCTTTACCCTCCCTCTTTAAATGGCCATCCATCTATCTATCTATCTATCTTACTGTCTACTTATCTCCATCTCTTTCTCAAACACGCAGACACAAGCCAAGGATTTCCTGATATTCCCTGCTTGCTCATACTACTCCTCCTACTCTTCCTTCTCCTTCTCCTTCTGCTTCTTCTCACCGAGGCCACTGTTCCCCCTTTCTTCCCTCAGTTCTGCCCGTGGCCAGTAGCAGCGTGGAGCACGGGGGAACGCAGGCAGACGTGAGGGAGGGCGGCACCATCGCTTTCATCTGCAACGTCAAAGCGAACCCGGACGTGTACAACATTACGTGGTACCATAATGTGAGTGTGTGTGTGTGTGTGTGTGTGTGTGTGTGTGTGTGTGTGTGTGTGTGTGTGTGTGTGTGTGTGTGTGTGTGTGTGTGTGTGTGTGTGTGTGTGTGTGTGTGTGTGTGTGTGTGTGTGTGTGTGTGTGTGTGTGTGTGTGTGTGTGTGTGTTTGTGTGTGTGTGTTTAGTTTTTATTCCCGTCTCTGTTTGTCTGTCTTTGTCTCCGTGTTTGTATGTGTTTCTGTTTGTCCCGTTTTTCTCTATCTCAAAAATTCTCTTTTATAACGCATCTTTCAGTGTCACTTCTCCGCACCTTTTCCTCCTCCTCCTCCTCGTCCTTCCTCTCCTATTCTTCCATTCTCTTTTATCTTCCCTCTTCTTCATTCCTTTCTAATTTTATATGCGTTTCCTCCCGGCTTTCCTGTTTCAGCTCTTCACACCTTTTTCTTTTTTTTCTCCGCTTTTCGCCTTACTTTGATCTCCCTTCGAATCCCTCCATGCACTCTACCCAATCATGTTTCGACCTCCTCCTCCCCTTTTCCCTCTCCTGCTCCTTCTCCTCCTCCTGCCCATGCTCCTCCTCCTCTTCCTCCACCTCCCCTTCCTGCTACTATTCCTCTTTTCATGGTCACGTCAGCTGCCTATCATGGTTACGCCTCTAACACGTAATCGGACCATCGCAGCCTTAACATGACCCTTTGTTACCTTCCCTAAGCGTTCAACGGATCCACGATTTCCTCTGTTGCTGCTATGGCGACGAATCAGTAGACCGTCCAACCACCCAACCTACTAATTTTCACCATAAAGCCTTTTCCTGTTTATTTTCCTAGCTATGTTACTTTTCCCTGCTATCGTCACTCTAAGTCAGCTACCATTACCGTCACCACCACTGTCACCGTCATCTCTGTCTCACGTCCAACCAGCTATAGTCTACTAATTTTCAACATAATGCCCATTTCTGTTTAATTTTTTCTTCCCTTCTTCCTTCTCGCTATAATTTTTACTACCATCATCACCACCAACACTACCATTGCTACCTCTCTTTCTCTCGCACGCACACGCACACACACACCCTATCAATGTACACCTTTTATGCGCCGTGTGGTACTTTCCTGTTAATTATTACTCATTAAGGGAAAGTTCTTGCGTTTAATCGTGCAAAGTCTGTCTATTTTCCTCCATTAATTTCTTCTCTTAATTACCGCGCCTTGCTCTCGTTCACTTAAAAGGATCTTTGTTCTCTTTCTTTCTTTGTTCGTGCTGCTGCCTTTACTGCGACAATAACAACATTAACTGCATTGCTACCTGTATATCATTCCACCTATACTCGTGCCCTGGGTAAGGAGGTTCTTATTCACCAGAGATTTAAAGAGCAAAGAGACGAACATGAGCACCGACGCAGAGCGCAGCTTAGTGATTGCCCTCAAATATATTTTACTTTTCTTATATTACAATCACTATTTTGTATTACGACAACAGCAGCAACTACTACTACTACTACTACTACTACTACATTTACTACTACAACTACTACTACTATGCTACTACTACTGCCATTAAAAAGATGCCCCAAAAAATATGAATAAAGATGATAATAATAACAACATATAATTATAAGAACAACGACAATAATAACAAACAAAAACAAAAACAAAATCGTCATACACGACAACAATGAAAACAACAGCTACCCCAAGAATAACAACAACAACAACAACAACACTAAACCAGCCGACAAGACGACACAACACAAGAAAGACAAAAGAGGCGCTTCAGTTTAACATAATTCTTGCTTTCCGTCTTGAAGAAAATGCAAAGAAAAAAAATTGCGTCCCGCCGCGTCCTTAGTTCTCCGCGGCGTGTAACATCGTGTAATGAGTTCTTTCATATTTAGCAGCAAGGTGGTTTTTGTTCCCTCCTCCCTCCCTCTCCCCTTTCATTCCATTCCTCCTCCTCCCTCTCCCTTCCCCTCTCTTTCTCTCTCTCCTCTACCTGGTCTGGTCTGCTCTTGTCTCCTCACCTTCCCTCTCTTCCTCGTTCTCCTTTATTTCCTCCTTCATTATTCCTTCCTTCACTCCTTTCCTTCCTCTTCCTCTCCTTGTTAAATTTTCCATGTCCCCTCCCTTCATATTTGCTCTCCTCTCTCTCTCTCTCTCTCTCTCTCTCTCTCTCTCTCGTGTGTGTGTGTGTGTGTGTGTGTGTGTGTGTGTGTGTGTGTGTGTGTGTGTGTGTGTGTGTGTGTGTGGTGTATGTGTGTGTGTGTGTGTGTGTGGCCGCTTTTTTCCAGGTCTTCCTCGTCAAGTCTCTCTCTCCTTCCTCAGCCACTTTTCGTCTTTTTAAGGAAATCCTCCCCCCTCCTCCTTTCCTCCTCTCTCTCTCTCTCTCTCTCTCTCTCTCTCTCTCTCTCTCTCTCTCTCTCTCTCTCTCTCTCTCTCTCTCTCTCTCTCTCTCTCTCTCTCTCTCTCTCTCTCTCTCTCTCTCTCTCTCTCTCTCTCTCTCTCTCTCTCTCTCGCTCACCTCCCTCGACCCGACCCTCCTCCTCCTCCTCCTCCTCCTCCTCCTCCTCCTTCTCTTCCTCCTCCTCCTCTTCCTTTTCCCCTCCTTCTCTCTTGTCTAGTGATCAATGGTTGGCTATTTTTGGTATCTATTAATTTTCTTGTTATCTTTCGTCTTCGCCATCCTTTTTCCTCCTCTTTTCTTCCTCCTCTGGTGTTCAATATATTGTATCTATTTCCCAATTTCTCATTTTACAGAATTCTCTACACTCTGGTTTTCTTGTTTCTTTTTCCTTTCCTTAAGTCGTCTTTTTCTTCATCTTGCTTTGCTGTCTGAAATTCTGGCACAGGTATCTGCTCTCGTTTGACATTTATCTCTGTAGCCTTAGCTTTTATATTTATTTCTTTGGAGTTTTCCCACAGGCTTTTTCTCTCTTTCTCTCTCTCTCTTTCACTGTCTGTATATATCTCTCTCTGTCAGTATTTTCTTTCCCGCTCTAGTGACCATTTATTTTTTTTGCTTCATGAAATATTTCCTCCTCTTTGTATTGTCGTTTCTCTTTCTCTCTCTCTGCAATGAAGGACGCTTTTCATTTCTTCCTCGTTTCCTCCTCTCTCTCTGTTTCCTCCCTCCGCCATCCCCTACCACGGCCATTTTTCCCCCTTCCTCCGGCTTTCTATATTTTCACCCTTTGTCTCCTCTTTCTTATCTCCCACTCTCTCTCCCTCTCTTGTTCTGGAGTCCGTTATTTTATCCCTCTCTTTTCCATTCTTTCCCTTCCTCTTCCCCGTGTCCTCACTTATTCACTCACTTCCTTTACATCAGTCCTCTCTCTTTCTCTTCTCTGACCTCTCTCATTCTAGCCATTTTCATTCGCTGTCTCATATGTTTTCTATTCCTTCTCTTTCTCCTTCCTTTCTTCGACGCGTGCCTCATTTTTTTTCCTCTGGGCTTTTCTCTATTTCTCTGAGTGTCGCCTTTTTTATACTACAGGGACGGCCACTAAAGGGGCGAGAGAGGGGCGTGAGAATGGCGGACTCCAAACTACAGCTGCTCAATGTGACTGCGACGATGAGAGGTCTGTACACGTGCGTCGGGAGCAACCAGGAAGGGGACGGACAAAGCAACGCCCTTAACTTAAACGTGCAATGTGAGTACCGTAGAGTTTCGTGTTCTTCTGCCTCCCTCCTCGGATCATCGGTGTTGTTTCTTTGATGTCCTGCGTTTGGATTACAGTGATGATGCTTCTGCTGTTGCTGCCGCTTCTGATACTACTGTTACTATCGTTATTATTATTACTACTACTATCACCACCACCATTTCTACTATTTTTTTGTTATTACTGCTGATAGTACTTCTCCTTTGAAATATGCGAGTAGAACTTACATAGGAATTAGCTTGCATAAAGTGAAATAAAGAATGGCTAGGGAACATATACACGAAATATTCCTTTCCACCCTTACTCTTTTTTATACTACCCCGCGAATTAAAGAAAGAACGCAAGAGAAGATATATATGTGGCGCTCCGTCACCGTTTAACGTAGAGCCGACAAAAGCCCCCAGTTTGTAACTATTAGGACGGCGGGGACAGGAGGTGGACGAGGGAAGAAGATAGGCGGCTTGAGGTGAAGGGAACAAAGGACTTGGCATTGAAAGTGATGAGGTGTTGAGGAACCTAAGACAGAGACGGCATACGATGCTGGTGGTGGTGGTCATGGTGATAGTGGTGGTGGTGAAAGTGATGGTGGTAGTTGTGGTGACTGAGCTGTGGTGTTGATGGTGATGGTCTGAGCGATGAAGGAGATGATGATGAAGAGATTAAGAGTATATGGTACATGATATAGAGTAGCACATGGTTGTGGTCAAAGTACATGAAAGTGGTTAAGATAAAATGGTGGTGGTGGTAGTAAGGTGACTGGGGACGTACTGGCCAGACAAGGCGGAAAGGGTTATATTAGTGGGTGTAAGGAGTGGCTGTGGTGGCGGTGGTGGTTGGCAGGAGTGAGAGTAATGGCGGGGAAGGTGTACTGCAGCGGGATAATGCCTGAGTGATTACGAAATGTTACGGGGAGGTGGTGGTGGGGCGGTGGGTGGAGGTGGGGTATGCTTTATTACTTTATACCGCCATCTGTCTGTCTGTCTGTTTGTTTGTCTGTTTGCCTGAGCTGAGGTACAAAGGCAGGGTAGGGATGGGATGCATGCCTTGGGAATAGAATGGTAGCGGCAAAAAGAACTCAAAATATTACAAGAATCAAAATAAATACACAACAGCAACGAAATACAACTGCAACAAGATAAATAATTTTGATCCTTCTTCCCCAGGAGGCAGGTCGGAGGACTGTGTTTATCGAAAATAAAATCACAGAAACATTGGCTGCAACAAATATAGTTGAAATTTACCGACAGATGGCAGCAGCAGCAACCTCTAGACACATCCTGAGGTGCGGAATAGCTGCCACCTACACGAAGACAGATGGAAGTAGCTGTCTTGAAACTAGGCGTACCCAGTGAAAGCGAACACCTTAACTCTAACCTTTTACTTTATTACATGTCCTTACCTTTTCCTATGTTCCAGGAAAAAGAAAATAGATTATTCAATATTGAAATCTTGCGGTATACGAGCATCGTTATACTACTTATTCTCAGTTCTCTACTTATTTTCTTCCCAATTCTTAGAACACCATAATCCTCCTGAAGGGAAATTTCCTCCGCCTCTCTCCAGATGTTTAAAGATTTTGTATCCTTGTTGAATACGGAGTTTCTAAAGCTTCCTATGCTCCGGGTTCTGTCGTGTCATTAGTATGGGCGGAGAACGTCTTCAGGCGAGCTACTTTTTTCCCAATACAAACTAGTCTTTTATATTTAAAGTGACTTGGACGAGGCGTACTACGTTGAATAAATTGAAACTCGCTAAGTTTGTCTTAGCTGTAGAATTTCTAAACTATCGTGTTTTGTTTGATTTGTGTTTTATTTGCTGTCTGGATATGAAAGACAGCCCAAGCTGTCCTATAAATTTAAATGCCCCACGGCGCTATCTAGTGTCGGTGCCAATACTTGAGCACTGATGACTGCCGCACACCCCGTATAAATCAGTCGTCTGTACCATCAGAGGAAGTGCAGAGGATATTTTTTTAATCTATAATTTTTTGTCATATATTTTTTTCAGTAATGTAAATGGATAGTTTTCACATGATAAAGGTAATTAAATGAAGGTTAGCTCGATGGCATCTTGGCAACCTTAGCAAGACTGAGAACAACAAAATATTTAGGTTTTTGCGAGACACGCGAAGCCCTGCGTCCCGCGCCTCTGTGTGCCCACCACTCCGCCAGTAATTTGTTAGGAGAAAGTATGCCTGCCGTGCATCGCTCCGCTGCCAACCCAACTTTCCGTCACTAGCCGCAACGAAGGTTTCTGCTCCACGCATGTGACTCACGTTACCGCTCATCCTCCGTCCCCCGCAGGCAAACAAAGTTGTGAACGCTGCACCGAAGTGTATTTCAATGGCCGGCAGGTGTGTAGCCGTGAAGCACAGCTGCACAGGTGCAGAGGCTGGGCGGAGCAGCCTCTTCACTGGACACCTGCACGGCTTCAAAACACAAGGGGATACTATTCCCTCCAAGGCCTGCAAGTGTGTGTGTGTGTGTGTGTGTGTGTGTGTGTGTGTGTGTGTGTGTGTGTGTGTGTGTGTGTGTGTGTGTGTGTGTGTGTGTGTGTGTGTGTGTGTGTGTGTGTGTGTGTGTGTGTGTGTGTGTGTGTGTGTGTGTGTGTGTGTGTGTGTGTGTGTGTGTGTGTGTGTGTGCGTGCGCGCGCGCGAGCGTACAGATAAAAAATAAGCATCACACCGCCACGTAATGAAGCATGCATACCCGATAAAAAGTCCGAAACACCTCGGGAGGAAAGGAATAGAAAAATAACAAGGCGCACATTAACTTATATTAGCGACGAATTTTATGAGGCTCTCGCTCGACACTTACTGAGGCCACTTAACAACTATACTCCCTAGGCCTGGAGGGAGGAGGACAAAGGGGCGGTGGGGAGGCGGTGCTCGTGGCGCCATCAAGGGTGCTCAGCTCTGGCTAATCATGGTCGTAACAATTTGGGCTCACTCTTGTCTCCGAGCCGAGGGGAGGGAGGATGGGATGAAGGGAATGGCCTTTACAGCACTTTTGACTACTCCTCCAGTACCTCTCTCTCTTTCCCTCTTTCTATCTAAATGGTATCCATCAATCTATCCATCGTTCTAAAAGGTGTCGTCCGAAAGTGACCCCGTAAAAGCTAAAACTGTATTCCTTTGTATGATTATTAAGGTTTACCACTCCGACACCAGCCTCTCCCTCTCCGTTTCCATTCACAATCACCCGCCTGTCAATTCGCTTCCTGGGCACATAAAAGTTCGATCAAATATTCATTAATAAGCCTATAAGCCAATCCTTTGACAAGATTTTTACAGGCCTGGTTATGTTTTGATTGTATTACTGTTGATCACCTAGTCTGGACCATGCATAGAGTCTGTGTGGACTGAATATCTGTACAAATCTAAATGAATATGTCCGTCTCTCTCTCTCTCTCTCTCTCTCTCTCTCTCTCTCTCTCTCTCTCTCTCTCTCTCTCTCTCTCTCTCTCTCTCTCTCTCTCTCTCTCTCTCTCTCTCTCTCTCTCTCTCTCTCTCTCTCTCTCTCTCTCTCTCTCTCTCTCTCTCTCCTTCTACTAGACAAAATTTTCGTACACAGATTTCACGAGCCTGGCAATGAACGCCCAACACATAACCCGAGTTCTGAGTGTTTCCTCGGCAGTATACGTTTTATGTCTCTGTCTATAGTCTTTAGGACCCGCCGGGCACGTGTCTTAAGCCTGAATGCGAGAGATTTTCACGCTGCATTACGCCTCGCACATACACGACTTGGGACGGGAGGAAGCGGCGGTGCAACTACTCTCATAAATGTTAAACGACGAGGCATTGAAAGAACCCTTGAATAGTCTCGGCAGTCATCAAACTGCGGCAGAGAAGAGAATAGAGATGAGTAGAGAATGTTGCACGTTGAGTAATCATGACATCTTAAATGTTGTTTCCGGGAATAAATATTGTGATGTTTTCTTACAAAGTATAAGAATGTATATATGTCGGTTGCCGTGATTAACGTTGAAAATATCCTAGTGCTGAAGAATTGGAAGCAGTCTGGGGGTACTCAGTATGATTCGCGCTCCCAGATTTATATGTAAGAAATTGTGGCTTGTTGTAAATCACAAATATAACTCTTGAACACCAAACTCTGATACTAACCCAATTCTCTAAAGGTTGGTTTCGTGTATCTCAACAAAGAAACAGGATTAAAGGTGTAGTAGAGGCCGTCGGGAAGTTTATCAATAAATTATGCAGCCGCCATCCCGAGAGCAAAAGTAACAACATTATACTTAACTAAAATTTTAAAAAGCGCAGAAAAACCATTATGAGTTCTTGGAATCTGCTTCAGTTTCAAGCTAACTTTTATGGAAGGAACGCGTATTCCGATTTGAGGCTTTTAGGGAATCAACACTTCTGCCTTTGATGTACTGTGCTACATTAGATCAAGTGTACCGTCACGAGTATATTAAAGTGGATATTAGCTACTGAGGCAGAACATTTATAAACGACCGTAAAGATGTGATGAACAGGGAGTCTTTTTAAAGGAAACTATTTCAAAATAAGACCCAAGTGTTTACGACGGCTTCATATACAGTTGTAGATAATACCGTACTGGTCTCATATTTAGTCATAGGGTATAAGAAAAAAAAAAAATTATATATATAAAAAAACCTTGAGTAACATCACCCTTCAGTCTCAGGCAGCAGCACGCTCGTTTCATCGTGACATGCAGCGATCAAGCCTACCAGAAAGAGTATGGCACTCTACTTATCATTAACATTGTCCTTACGAGGGCCTCGTATACCCCTCCCTTCACCCCCTCCCGCAGCAACACGGCCGGAGTTGGCCTCGCACTCGTTTCCCGTGGTCATATAATAGTCATAAAAGTGAGTCGGAATGACCGGCCGCCAGAAGTCAGGTCAGGTGGAGTCTGTTCCCCGGCAGTCAGGTGCTCAGGGCGGGACCCACGAGGCGCCGCCGACGTGCACACGAAGGGGAATTTGCCTTTATGGACGGCAAGTTCTGGGTGTGAAAGTTTCTGATAAAGTTAAGGAGGGAAGTTTCTCTCTCTCTCTTCCTACCTACCTACCTATCTATCTATCTATCTATCTATCTATCTGTCAGTCTATTGATGTTCCCATGAGGCAAATCAAAATTCTTGCTTAATCATTACAAACTTTTATAATTCGATATTTAAAACGTCATATAAAATAAATAATTATTGTTATTAGCGTGAAAACCATTAGATTTTATTGCGCAACTGACAAATAAACAATAATAAAAAAATGAACGAAAGCTTGTCGTGATGGGCAGGTACAGATGACCCTCCCCCTTGGTGCTCATATCCGTCACATAGTTTACAAAGATACGCAATACGGAGAATACGACATCAATGGAGTCACAATAACGAGAAAACGACGTCAATGGAGTCACAATAACGAGAAAACGACGTCAATGGAGTCACAATAACGAGAAAACGACGTCAATGGAGTCACAATAACGAGAAAACGACGTCAATGGAGTCACAATAACGAGAAAACGACGTCAATGGAGTCACAATAACGAGAAAACGACGTCAATGGAGTCACAATAACGAGAAAACGACGTCAAAGGAGTCACAATAACGAGAAAACGACGTCATTGGAGTCACAATAACGAGAAAACGACGTCAATGGAGTCACAAGAACGAGAAAACGACGTCATTGGAGTGACAATAACGAGAAAACGACGTCATTGGAGTCACAATAACGAGAAAACGACGTCAATGGAGTCACAATAATTAGAAAACGACGTCAATGGAGTCACAATAACGAGAAAACGACGTCATTGGAGTCACAATAACGAGAAAACGACGTCATTGGAGTCACAATAACGAGAAAACGACGTCAATGGAGTCACAATAATGAGAAAACGACGTCAATGAAGTCACAATAACGAGAAAACTACGTCATTGGAGTCACAATAACGAGAAAACGACGTCAATGGAGTCACAATAACGAGAAAACGACGTCAATGGAGTCACAATAACGAGAAAACGACGTCATTGGAGTCACAATAACGAGAAAACGACGTCAATGGAGTCACAATAACGAGAAAACGACGTCATTGGAGTCACAATAACGAGAAAACGACGTCAATGGAGTCACAATAACGAGAAAACTACGTCATTGGAGTCACAATAACGAGAAAACGACGTCAATGGAGTCACAATAATGAGAAAGCGACGTCAGTGGAGTCACAATAACGAGAGAACTACGTCATTGGAGTCACAATAACGAGAAAACGACGTCATTGGAGTCACAATAACGAGAAAACGACGTCAATGGAGTCACAATAATTAGAAAACGACGTCAATGGAGTCACAATAACGAGAAAACGACGTCAATGGAGTCACAATAACGAGAAAACGACGTCATTGGAGTCACAATAACGAGAAAACGACGTCAATGGAGTCACAATAATTAGAAAACGACGTCAATGGAGTCACAATAACGAGAAAACGACGTCAATGGAGTCACAATAATGAGAAAACGACGTCAATGGAGTCACAATAATGAGAAAACGACGTCAATGGAGTCACAATAATGAGAAAACGACGTCAATGGAGTCACAATAACGAGAAAACGACGTCAATGGAGTCACAATAACGAGAAAACGACGTCATTGGAGTCACGATAACGAGAAAACGAGGTCAATGGAGTCACAATAACGAGAAAACGACGTCAATGGAGTCACAATAACGAGAAAACGACGTCAATGGAGTCACAATAACGAGAAAACGACGTCATTGGAGTCACAATAACGAGAAAACGACGTCATTGGAGTCACAATAACGAGAAAACGACGTCATTGGAGTCACAATAACGAGAAAACGACGTCAATGGAGTCACAATAACGAGAAAACGACGTCATTGGAGTCACAATAACGAGAAAACGACGTCAATGGAGTCACTATAACGAGAAAACGACGTCAATGGAGTCACAATAACGAGAAAACGACGTCATTGGAGTCACAATAACGAGAAAACGACGTCAATGGAGTCACAATAACGAGAAAACGACGTCAATGGAGTCACAATAATGAGAAAACGACGTCAATGGAGTCACAATAATGAGAAAACGACGTCATTGGAGTCACAATAACGAGAAAACGACGTCAATGGAGTCACAATAACGAGAAAACGACGTCATTGGAGTCACAATAACGAGAAAACGACGTCAATGGAGTCACAATAACGAGAAAACGACGTCATTGGAGTCACAATAACGAGAAAACGACGTCAATGGAGTCACAATAACGAGAAAACGACGTCAATGGAGTCACAATAACGAGAAAACGACGTCATTGGAGTCACAATAACGAGAAAACGACGTCATTGGAGTCACAATAACGAGAAAACGACGTCAATGGAGTCACAATAATGAGAAAACGACGTCAATGGAGTCACAATAACGAGAAAACGACGTCAATGGAGTCACAATAACGAGAAAACGACGTCAATGGAGTCACAATAACGAGAAAACGACGTCAATGGAGTCACAATAATGAGAAAACGACGTCAATGGAGTCACAATAACGAGAAAACGACGTCATTGGAGTCTCAATAACGAGAAAACGACGTCAATGGAGTCACAATAACGAGAAAACGACGTCAATGGAGTCACAATAACGAGAAAACAACGTCAATGGAGTCACAATAACGAGAAAACGACGTCAATGGAGTCACAATAACGAGAAAACGACGTCATTGGAGTCACAATAACGAGAAAACAACGTCAATGGAGTCACAATAACGAGAAAACGACGTCAATGGAGTCACAATAAAGAGAAAACGACGTCAATGGAGTCAGATACCGCTAGGATGCCGTGAATGCCGATGTACCTTATGAAAACGCTCTCGGCACCGCGTATCACACAACCCCCTTATCTGTTGTACATTATTCACACCTATCCGATGGAGGCGCTAAAGCAATAACCGAACACCCATACAAACTACAACGTTATATGACTTCTGGGCGACACAGCTTCAAAGGGGACCAAATGGCCTCTGATTCTAAGGAAATACTATGTAAATCAACCTAATGTGTCGTTATGAAACCTCCATATGGACTCTGCTGTTGTCATGTTGATGTCCCATACACTACACTGCCACGTTGCCATAGACCAGGGTGAGGAGGCGGAGGAGTGTTGCCAGATCAGTCCCTTCGCGTGGGGGTAGAAACATCCATGTCGGCGTCTCCGTGGAAAGGATGACGCCATATTGCAGCCGTAGCCTTGTCGTATTGCCCTTTCATAGCGGCCTTGTGTGCCGTACTAACGTTTCCGGGGCGGGGCTGTGACGGGGCACCCATAAACCTACTTTGTTACATCAAGTGCGTAAAATTTTATGAGTCAGTGGTACTTTTGCTATTTTACGATGAGAGGTGTTACGGTGAGGAGGACGACGACGGTCTAGGAGAAGGAAAAGGAGGAGAAGGAGGAGGAGGAGGAGGAGGAGGAGGAGGAGGAAAAGGGACATATAGTAAATGGAGGGGGGGAAAAAAGGAGCTGCTGTATCTGGCAATTTATTAAAAGGACTCAATGAAATAGGATAAGATGTCGGAGATAAGACGACTGAATCAATTTTACACAGATACATACATGACTGCGAACGTTCACCAGTACATTAATTACTCGTAGTGAATGATTTCTAAGGATTGTTGAGTGACAGAAGGAATCTACATACAAAAGGATACACAACTGCGAATGTTCAACAACCAAATTACTAGTCCACCACATAATGAAAGAGAAAGCCCTACGATATACAGAAAAAAAACATACGTAGAAGGGTACACAATTAAGAAGGCTCCCTAGGCATGTTGTGCGTCTCACTTTCCCACATTATCAAGGACACTAACAGGGCTGGAAATGACGCCTTGCAACACCAGGGTAAGCGTTAGGGGGAAGGGTCGCTCAGTCAACCTACATCAAGGGGTCCAAGTGGCCTCATAAAGCAGGAGAGAACAGGGCCGGCCAGCGCCTTTGGGCCGAGTGGCGTCAGAGATGCGAGCACCACTAACGAGGCTCTGGAGTCTTGCCTCACCAGCCGCCTGCCCAGAATAGCGGCGGGGAAACGGAGCGGCTTTTTAATGCATTCAGACTATGTGGCTGCTATGTATATGTATGTATGTATGTATATATGTATGTATGTGAGAATGTATGTATGTGTAAATGTATGAGAGAAGAATGCGAGACAAAAAAAAGAACAAAAATCCTACAACCTTCAGCTTAAACACACACACACACACACACACACACACACACACACACACACACACACAAACACACACAAAGAAACAACCTAACAAACACACGTACAAGCAGCATCAACCCCCCCCCCCTCCCCATCCCACCACCACCACCACCACTCCTAAAACTCTCCGGTCTTCTCCCACCTTCTTTCCCTTACCCCTCCTCTCTCTCCCTGCACTCCTTTAAAACTAACCCTCCCCCTCCTCTCCCTTTCCCCCCCCCCCTCATGTTACAGCCTCCAGCAATGAACTTCCTTAATGTCTTCCTTCACGTTAAGATCCCAAGAAGAAGACGCCCCGCACGCCCATTCCCATTATCCCATCCCTCACCGGCTTACCCATTCCCGCGTCCATAAACCGCTCGCCGCTTTCCTGAACGCTTCTGTACATCGATTTTCACTTTCTGGATACTTTGCTTTGCTTTACCGCCTCCGCCCGACTAACTTTTTTTTTCCTCTCTCTCTCTCTCTCTCTCTCTCTGTATTTATCCGCATTTCTTTTTTTTTCTCTCCTGATATTTTCTTTTTTCTTTTTTTTCTTTAGATTGACAGGAATCGTTATTATTTTTCTTTGGTTTCATTTTTTTCTATTTGTTTTTTTTTCTCTTTTTCACTTCATTCATCCGCATTTCTAGTTTTTTTTCTCTTTTTCTTCTATTTCGTCCTTTTTCTCATTTTTTTCACTTTGGCCTGCCTCGAATCGCTACTTCTTTTTTTCCTTGGATGTTTTTTTTTTTGTGTGTGTGTGGGAGTGGGAAGGTTATGTGGGTGTTGAGTTGCCGTGTGATGTGATACTTTTCATAACAGACTCGTATTTTTCTACTTATTTTTCAATCTCATGTTATCAGCAGTCATATTTTTTCGGTGTATCCTTTGAGATTACTATTTTATACGCGCATATTTCTCTTCTACTCCCCCCCTTCCTTCTTCCTCCTTTCTCCTCCTCTGCCAAATTCTTCCATGCTTCTCTCCTCCCTCCTCCATCCACACACCCACCTTCCTCCCCTGAACCTCCACTTTTTTCATCTGTGTTGAATGAATATTACCAGCCGCGATTCATTTTATTGGATAGCACTTCCAGTTTAATTTATTTGGTGTCATCTGCCTTCAATACACTAACAGGACATTGCTCTGGTCTGGCTGTCATGTGCCTTGACCGGTGACTGCCATAACTTTGAAAGGAGGGACTCGTTTAAATCTTCACAGCTATACGAACACTTTGAAGAGACGTCGTTAATGTACCATAAAACGTGTTGCAAGATATACCTCTAAACCCAACAAGAAAAGTAAGAAATTAAGAAAGGCGACATACAAGGTAACGATGAAAATTTTAATGACCTTTGATTCGCATACAACATTGTGTTTAAGAGGGATAGATTTAAAATTGTTGGGTATACCGAGGAGAGGCAGGAACCGAGCATCATGGATTTAGAAACAGACAAAGAATGAAGGTTTGATGGCGAGTGGACTTGGGCGGATCATTATCATGTGCAAACTAATAAAAGATGGAAAACAAAAGAAAAGAGATGATTATAATGATATTCTCTGACACGTCTCTCTCTTTCTCTCTCTTTCTCTCTCTCTCTCTCTCTCTCTCTCTCTTTCTCGGCGTCCCCCTGCGGCTCGCATTACACTCGCACCTTGCCCACTTTGCCCTCAAACAAACTGTCTTCACACACACCATCCATCGCCTTTGTCTCCCCGGAACCTGAGGCGTTACGCTAAATTTACACAGGAATACATTGAACCCTTCCACTCGTCCACCACTTCTTTGTATTCCCTATGACGTAACGGTGTGAAGCGAGTCAAAGAAAGAGGAGAGAAGCAGAAACAGAGAAGCTGCAGTTCACACTCGGTTCAATCTCAAAGTAATTCATATCTCCATCAGCATTTCAAGAGTCTTTCATGCATACCAAATGAAGGAATTCGGCTTAGGTTGCGTGTGTGTTGCCATGATGCGAGTATGTCCGGGTCATACGTAGTAATTAATGCAAGCAGGTGGAGGTACGGGCGGTGTGTGTGTGTGGGGGTGGGGGGGGTGGGGGGGGGGGGAGCGTACTCATACTACATAATCATAACATATTCACGCGCACACACACACACACACACACACACACACGCACACGCACATAGCCCCCACCCCCCCACCCGCACACACAGACACACACACACACACACACACACACACACACACACACACTCAGCCCCACGTCCACACATATCCACGCCCAAACACATGCAATAACAGAACTGAAAGCAAACAAACATTCATGCAGTAGGTATTTTAAAATGCATGAGTTATGTTTTCTTTTGCATTTGTCATTCTATTAGTCTATCAATCTATATATCTATCTTTTTGTCCATATCAACTTATTTATCAATCTGTTTATCTACCTTAATATATATTTTTACTTGTGGGTATCTGCCAACGTTTATATCTACAACGTATATATCCATCAACTATATACCTGTCAATCCAACCATCTATCTGCTTATGAATCAGTCTATCTATGTCTACCGTTCTTTATTCAAATCTTTTTCTTCTCTGTAATGAGGTATAGAAAGAATACAAACCCCCCAAAATAAGGTTCAAATTTCGAATCCCAACCATTTTCCCTCCTCAACCTAATGTTACTTCTACGCGTTATCGGAAACGGATATACTTAGGAACAGTGACGATAGATAAAATTAAACTCACACCATTTGAGCCTAATATTGGCAGATGAGAGATAAAAGAAATGGAGATGGTAGATAAGACTTAGTACTTTTGGTTCTTTCTATGCTTCCTTCTTTCCTCCTTACAGAATCCTCATAATCATAAATACTTAGTTGTTCTTGAGATAATTGAAGTTTATTTAGCAAACGATGAGGATGAGCCTTAACAAATTGCCCTTAATTTTTCTCCATCTTCTTAACATTATCGTCACGTATGTTAAATATAGATGGTGAGAATACATTTTAACTCAAAGATATGAAGAAAAAGATTACAAAGACGAATTTCAAAAAGGATAAATCTGAGCTTCATTATTCTCCTTATGCATTTTATTATTCTCCTTAATATTACCACCATATGCGGCGACAATTGGCAAACGACAGCACTACACCATTAAAAAAAAAAAAAAAAGAGATTCAACACAAGATAACTGACACGATTTGTAAAAGGGTACAACAATACTTTATCAGGGCGCAAGAAAAAAAAAAGACACCACGCTAGCGAATACCCTTTCTCCTGAATCGATTCCCGGACTGAGTCACTGAAAATATCTTGAACCTCTCCGCCGAGGCAAGTAATACTATAAACTTGCCAAGGTTTTACTGCCGGAGGAGCGGGAGAGAGAGAGAGAGAGAGAGAGAGAGAGAGAGAGAGAGAGAGAGAGAGAGAGAGAGAGAGAGAGAGAGAGAGAGAGAGAGAGAGAGAGAGAGAGAGAGAGAGAGAGAGAGAGAGAGAGAGAGAGAGAGAGAGAGAGAGAGAGAGAGAGAGAGAGAGAGAGAGAGAGAGAGAGAGAGAGAGAGAGAGAGACACACAAACAGAAAATGGGAAAGAGAGGAAGATAATAAAATAGGAAGGAATAGGGTCAATGGTATGATTATATGCAGCGTGATAGTGGTGGTGGTGGTGCTGGTGGTGGGTACAGAATATGCAATTATGGTTTCCAAGATGATCATTAAGGTGTTGATGGGTGTGATAATGATGCTGTGAGGAAGGACAAACAGATGCCGTGTTGATGGTAGTTATGTTTTTTTGTATGGATGTGGTAAATGCATGGTCAGGGTGATGGTGAGGGGGCTGAAGAAGGGAGAATATGGTTAGAGGGTCCACAGATCGTTTTCTTAACAGACCATCGACTTCAATTTCTCACATGACCTGCTCTAACTCCTCCTCCCTTCCTCTCTCTTTCCCTACCTTACCTCTTTCACACCTCCCGAAAAATACATATTCACTCTCTTTCCCTTTCTGCCACTCTTTCCTTCTCTTTCCTTTCTTTTTTCAACATTCTCTCTTTTTCTTCTCACCAACATTCTCATTTCTTTCTTCTTTTCTCCAACCTTCTCGTTATTACTTCCCTCCCTCCCTCCCTCCCGCCTCGTGCTAATGTACTCAATTCTCTTTTAATTAAGAAAAATCGATACCGTCAGGCGTCTTGAAAAGTATGCTGCGCCTGGATGCAAAATGTTCTCCATGTTTTCCCCAAAAAGGTTTTCATTTGGAGTTTTAATGGACTCTATTATGGTGACTTGCATCATTGTCATTACTCTTCTTGAGGTTGTCTGGTTATTGGTTTTGTTATTATTATCATTTTTACTATTACTATTATTATTATCATCATCACTATCATTATTATCACTACTACCACTACTACACCTAAACTATCTTTTCTACTGCTACTATAACTACTACTACTACTACTACTACTACTACTACTACTGCTGCTGCTTCTGCTCCTACTTCTCTTTAAATTTATCAGTAACGGTAATGACTTGTATATGAATTAAGCTTTACATTAATTTTGTCATTATCAATTATATTTCCAGCATTATTCATGCAACTGTTTATCGGCTGAATAAATGATAGTGAATTAATGTAAAGTCTAGGATAAAGTATTCTCAGCGATAGCTTTACACAGTCAGCAGGCAGTTTAATTACCATTATTGAACCTCTCATGCCGGTTCCTCCACCTTCCAATAGCGACGTATCTTCCCATAACGTTCCGGAAAAAAAAAAAAAAAACATACACGGAGTTTACTGCCGCGCGAAACACAGACTATAAGGAAACTTTCGCTGGCCTACACACGCGAAGCTAAAGTTGAATATGCACGCGCAGGCAGCCTTCGTAAGGAACACAACGTTTTTTTTCTTAAACAATACACGAGACTTCCGATAAATCTCTCGCTGTCGCCAAGATAAAATTCTCAGTGCCTTCATTAGCCTTCTAAACAACAAGTCTCCCGCCGCCAGAATGGGCTCCAGGGTGCTCCCTCTGCATTATAAAGGAAGCCTTGGTGCAGTCCCGAGCCTTGCAGGGACGGATGGCCACAAGCTGAGCCCTGCCATGTATCTGGGACCGAGCCTCGCCCTGCCGCTGCTTCCCTACCGCCCTGGCTTCCTGTCTCGCTTCCTTCCTTCCGCCCCGAGGCTCATACACGACTGGCCAAACACTTGCAGGGAGGCAGAAGCACCAACTTTGTTAATAATATGCACCAGTGTTTCTGTTTGTGTTCTTTTTCGCCTTATGAAGAATATAAACTTACGTGGAGTATTCGTGCTTCTTTTTGAGCGTTTTTTTTTCATCATGACGTGAATATAAACCAAACACGGCACGGTAAAGCGAGCGGACTTTAGTATTCCGCCGCACTGATGTAGCGAACACGTTTTGCGCGGTACATGTTACACGGAATACGTTCCGCGTCCGTAGCAAGGCGAACGTACAGTTAAATCGAAATTGAAACCTTGTAAATAATTCTGCTTATCATTCTCACGCACTAACATTTTCGGCATCGCTACCACCAACACCACCAGCGGCAAATACATGAATAAAATTACCACTTTTAAACTACTTTTATCGTGGCAATTCACTTGTTTTTTTTATCATTTTGCACTAACACACACACCAATAGCTACCATGCACTAACTATTTATCTTTGGTGGAATGAATGCGCAAACAACGGCTCACAGCGATTCAACATATCCGTCAAGGGCGCTGCAACAAAGCCTCAGATGGCCACGTCTTGAGTTGTGTATTATTGCGTTAATCAAAACACAGTGGCAAACATGGAATGGCCTGTGTTTTTTCCGAAATTCTCAACAGCGAAGTTCGAAGCAAAGCGCGACACTGAGCAAAAGGTGAGGAGCCTGTGATGAAAGGAGAGAGCTGATGAAATAACCAGCAAGGAACCTAATACAATTGTTACTGAAAGGAAAGTTGAGAGGCCTGAAGAAAGAAACACGGAAGTGCAAAATAAGTTGAGAAAGTTTTCAATACTGAAGAAAACAATAAGGACTGAAAAGAAAGTTGAGAAACCGCTGATTAAATAAACAGGGTCGCACACAACGCAAACTTTACTTTTGGAGAATTTTAAGAGAAAAAAATAAAACCGAATTTTTTGCTTCAGTATGACGATAATGGAGGATATCAAGGAGCAGCGTGTTCAAAGAGGAAAGGAAGGAAAAAACATATTGGTATCAGGTTCAAATGTAAAAGAAAATGCAGTCAAGGTAGAGAAGTGAAAGCCTAGAAACACGGAGCAAAAGGGACTCAGAAAGTGTGGAGCGAGCCGAGCGTGCATGCAAGAATAAAGGTAGCTCGGTGATGCCCTGTCCACGCCTTCCACAGTGCCGAAGGCGAAGAGACATTCCCTGACAACTGACATGAACTGAGGCTGACTCTACAGAAAGAAAAAGTAACTACCACTTCCTCATATGAACCTCTACGCAGCAGGTCAGTGATAGCACATACCGATACAACGAACATTAATTACCTGACATCTCGAACAAAACAATCCCTTGGTCGATTTAGCGATGACATAGAAACACAGATCAAAATTAGACTTCAATTTCAGGAAACTTCTTGACATGAAAATTTTGTATAAGTCTTAAAAGCTGCAACCTTAGGGAGACACGGGTTAACAACGCACATACATTTCACGCCGAAGTCACATACAAAACAATCATTTATTTTTTTCCAGTTTCCTTCGTTGATCCCAAGCCTCTTCCCGTGTCGCACTTGAGGCTTCAGTCACGCCTCGCCGCCCCCTCCGTCGCTCCACCTCACTTTCTGCCTCTCCCTTGATCTCCTGCTTCACACCTCACTCCACATCCCGCACCAGCAAGCGGCAGCATGACTCGTGTTTGTCGACTTTTTAAAAAGAAAGATTCCTTCTTCAGCTGACAGATTGCGTATTTTTTCTACAATCAAACTATTCCTTCAACACGAGTCCAGATGTACAGATCCATTGATTAAACATGACATTATAATAACGAAACTGATAATGGGTACAATATACAAGACATTAAATTAAATTGTTGTGATGTATGACTTTAAAGCAATCTGAGTCCTGTTACACGAGTGCTCGTAAGGAAGGAAATGGAGTCGCTTTCTCATGCCTGGCAAACTTTATGGTCATTAGCCTTCCGAAAGCACCAGTATACAAAGCGCCAAACACCAATGAGAGCACCACGACAAAATTTAGTGTCGTTCAGTTTAAGCAGCCGCGGACAAAAAGGGGAGTGGCGGCGCCCTGCGTTGCGCTAGTTTAGGTCTCATTACACTGCCACTGCGGTGCTTCCAGCGAGGCTTTTACTGATCTCGTCTAATTTATAGTTTCCTCCTTCCCTCGTAGACATCAATATTGAATTATAGGCGACATTTCTCACCAGCACACGTTGTTAAAGACCAGTACAAGAGGTCTCAGGAAATACAATATTATATCAAACATGATCCCTCTCACACTGTGAAGGATATTCTTATGTGAGGAAGAGAAATTTCATATTTCAGCCACGGGACTGCATGAACTAAAAGAAAAATTATATATATATATATATATATATATATATATATATATATATATATATATATATATATATATATATATATATATATATATATATATATATATATATATATTGAGGAACGGTGCATCGAGCAATAAAAACAGTGCCACACGTTTTCTTTCCCTGGGAGTGAAGGCCGCTGTACGGTAACCCCGCGAGGCCCTTCAGTCTCCCAATGTTTTCCTCTTCGGCTGTTCGGCCTAGGCTCTCCCCTCCACCCTGTCTTCCCTATAGTGCTTTTACCTGTTGTAGGGAGAGGGATTTCTTTCTAATGGTCGATAAGATTAAGTCTGATTGATAGAGATTAACATTTGATTTCCGAGCCTCTGATTATTTTTAAATGTAGCTCCATCCCTCTTGCTTCCTAACAAACAAACAAAAAAGTTCTTACTACCCAACACCGGATCTTAGCCAATACGTTGATATATCTGTATATGTATATATATATATATATATATATATATATATATATATATATATATATATATATATATATATATATATATATATATATATATATATATATATATATATATATATATATATAACGCATATACGAGTATCTATGGCAATATGTTATGGCTGTAATAGAAACAGTTAACACAAGGGAAAAATGTAAAACGTTCTAGCAAATAAATGAGTTAGCGTGTAACAAGTTTTGTGGGAGTAATTATCGCTACAGCTTTTGCCAATTAAATTATACTTGAAGAGTCGATGGATGTAATATTTTACCCGAATATATTAATATCTCTTTTATAATGACCATGTATGTACGATATATTTTACCGATACGATACGTATGCCACACGGCAGTGGCCAAAACTTCAAACAGAGGATTGGTGTTCGAAAAATAGAATAAAAATATGATGCGCAGGTCACAGGTCTTAATGACTGCCTCACACCGCAGCTTCACTTGCCTAAAGTTGCGGCGCCAAGGCTATATGTTGATGGACGCTATTCAATAAGTAATTATTATACTTCTATCCAATTCTGGGCTGACTGAATTGAGGTGTGGCGGGGTCATTGTCTGCTGGTCGGGGAGGGGGCAGGAGGGGCCAAGGTGAGGGGGAGGGGCACCAGGAACAGGCTGGTAGCACAGGAGGGGGGGGGGGTGATCAAGTGGATGGTGTCAGGATGTCAACAAGGTTTAGGAGGGCTTTAGTAATACGAGTAGTATCACAAGCCGCCAAAGTATCGTGCCCATGCTGCGTTACTGGCCATAGAAATGTGTGTCTCAATAACCTGTTTGACTGTTCGCTCAGTTCACGCGCTCTGCACTGTGGCCACTGTCAGAGCGCCGGCCATCACCATAACCCACACGCCCCACGGCCATTGATGTTAACGATGGGAAAATTGAAATTATTAGAACAGTAGTCTGCTTTGCTGCACTGGGAACAGGAAAATGTTTGTACTGATTTTTTTCGTGTATTCAGCCAAACCTTTGCCCTGTAGCGCTGCAACGCGGCTACAACATTCCGCTGTCAAATTGGTGCCTCATCAGTAACACGGTCCTTGCTACTCTTGCCACCGTATAACTTACATAAAAACTATCTACCATTAGCAGTATCTCCTATATCATTAACCATTTACTGCACGACAATGGATATTTCAAACATCCTCCATCTCTTTATATATACAGACACGAAAAATGTATCAAACGAGGAAACTTAAACGGTAAAAGAAAGGTACGAGTACTGAAAAAACTTCCCAACTTTTATGAGGGTGGACTAAAGCTAACCCACATATGTGAGCTCGGGTCCCTCGCAGCCACTATGGAAGACGAGGCTCTTCCGTCCCTTTGGTGAACGCTGTTGTCACTCCCGTTCTTCAACACTTTCTGCCCTGAATTCTTACGTGTGGTGAGGATGTGTAAGAGGCCCTAGACGAGAAAAAGTTCTAGTTTCTATGTACTCTTACAAGTGTGACAGGGGGAGTGTCTGTCAAGTGACGGGACACAAATACAAACAAAATAACAGTCAAGAAAAATACGATCCACCTCACGTCCCCAAACAGAGCCACGCCACGCCACGGTCGGCAGCACAAGGGACACCTCTGATTATGGAAATTTGAAAAAGAACTATGCATACGTAATAACAGGGCTGAAAGTACTGAGCCAGGGACGACTTAATATAGCTACTCAGGGCGGAGAGAAAAGAGGAAAAACAAATAATAAGAACAGGAGGACGTTCAAAGTCTGTCCAAGAAACGCCATCTGCCTCTACCCTCCTCTACTTACACGCTAGGAGGAAATAGAATATCGCAAAAAGAGAAATAGTAACATGGAGAAATAGATAGAGGTAGACAGATAGATATAGAAAGATGGAGAGATGGATAGATAGATGGATAGAAAAGAGACTGATTACAAAAGGAGGATTAGCATGACAACTGTGGGAAGCTGAAATTTAAAAGGTGAGTATAGGAAATGACGTGGCGTTGAGCGAGGCCTGTCCGTTTAAGAGCCTTAACTCTGACACATTACCGAGGATTACCGGAAGAGGCTTTGGTGGAGGTCATGCACAAAACAGCGAGGCAATTTAAGTCGGGCCGCATCAAGCAAGAGCGAAACACACGAATGCAAATGCTGCTCGAACGGTTTAACAATGATGAAAATTTTTGCCGATGCATCAGTGCGTTAATAATGGACAATATGTAATGGCGCTACGAATGTGCGGAATGGTGCCGAAATATTTGATCTAAAACCTCGTGTACCAGTCCGTGTTATACGAAAACTGAAAACGAAGTTGAAATATCCCCCCAACGAATTATATAAGGTAAATAAAGGAATATAAAATTACTTCAAAATTACACAAAGAGTAAAAATGAACAAATTAGAAACAAAATACATCATGAGTGTAGCTTTAAAATTACTGAGCAGCACTGTCATCGTATTAGCATCATCTAGAAATAAAATATATATAATAAGCCGGACGTCAGAGGGTGCATAATGATAAAACGTATAATGTAAACAATATTCTAATCTAAGCTTTATTAATCAGCACCAGTAGAGCCGCTGGGCACCAACACGCTCGAGTGCAAGGCTAAGAGAGTACAAAGGGTTACTTCAGGCTTAAAGTTGTTAAATCCAATTACTGGGCTTCATGAATACAAATGCAACTAAAGGATGTGAACACTGCGCAAGGATAATTGTATTTCATTTTTTATCTCTCAAAGGAAATAAAACTGACATTCTTTTATTAATTTGTTGAGGCTTAATTGATTAGGGAAATTATTATTGGTATTATTTTTATTATCATCGTTATTATTATTATTATTATTATTATTATTATTATTATTATTATTATTATTATTATTATTATTATTATTGTTGTTGTTATCATGTCCCACTGTGTCTATTGTGGCACCGTGCCTCTTGATACCTTTTTATTCTGCTCGGTTTTAGATAGTTGGGTACCATTTTTTTAAGTTTCATGGTGTCTTTAATTAATGAGCTGACAATGTTACAAAACGCTAATATAAATAGAAGAAAGGGTATGTCAGTGTTGGATGATAAGCTACAATTCCAAGCTTCATGGGGCGCGCCTTGTCACCGCTCACATATTCAGCAGGACGAGGGGGCGGCAGCGTTAAACATACATAGTACACGGCCCCAGGAATCATAGCCTGTGCATTAGACATAAACAAAAAACCGCTACTCTGAAAAGTCACTGCAAAAGTTGTGGAAAAACTGACTTACACATAGCAAGCATCAGTAACATCTAACCCCTCCGACATTTCAACAAAGCCATCGACATATAAGTCTTCAAAAATCACCCCTGCGAGGTTCTTCCACGCCCTGACATATGATTGACACCGCTGATGATGCCTAACTATCAGGGCTCCGGCAGACACCAGGCGAATCTTTCACCACATCATCTCATAACAAAAACTCATCCATTCTTCATTGCTCATCGGTGCTACAGCAAACAAGACATTTTTCTTTTGTGGGTGAAGCATGTTTGTTCCCTTTGACCTTTTTAATACTTCTTTGGAGGTCTAAAATATACAGCTCCCTGACGTCTTATATCACTGAACACCTCAACAACGCATTCACTTTTCACACGAACTTTGCATAAAGACAACTCACACAAGAGATGCCCATAGCTTGCACTTCACGCTTCATACGAGTCTCCTATCAGCGCAATGAAGCTGGAATGGTCTGCGTAGCACTTAGTATAAATCATTTACAGAAAGCACGAACAACTGAGCAACAATGACTGATGAAAAGGAAATCGGATCATAAAAAAGAAAGGCTGCCAACGATGTATCTAGTAACAGATGAGCTGCCAGTCATCCTTCATTCATAGTAAAGGTTTTTCTAACTAAAAAAAAACTCAGCATATCTTCTTAATGTAAAGGTTATACGAAATTCATATAATTTTAGTGCAATATTGAAGAGAATGAATCAGGGAACACGGAGGGCCACACTTTATCTAGATTTTCAAAGAGCCTTCGATAAAGCCCCGCATGAAAGATTGCTGCATAAACTGAAATCGATTACCCTCGGGGACAACTTGCGAGCTCGGATAAGAATGTTACTAAAGGCGGGTGTTCGTGAAGAGGCGGCGACCTTACGCTTCCACACTAAACCCCGTCACACAGTTTTTGGCGAGGGTACAACACACTGGTCCAGGGTGAAGGGGTACAGCCAAGGGCACACATTTCATAAAGGGAGCAGTATAAAAGATCAGGTAGGTAGGGGAAATTGTACCGGTCTCTTAGTTACAAACATGTACGGTATACTTAACTTGACAGAGCTATCCCCACTTATTTTTTATTTAATTTCATTCTTCCCTCGAGACACTGGACGGTCATTCAACTGGACTACGGGTGTGCACTACAGAACGACACACGACACACACACACACACACACACACACACACACACACACACACACACACACACACACACACACACACACACGCAGTTATTTCTTCACTAGGGCGAGTAGCACATATGGTTCTGATTGTTGCTTTCAGAATAACGGGTATTGGAATATGTAACAAGAATCCCGGTCAATGTTATACAAAGTCAACAACTGCTGTGCCGGTAAAATGAAGTAACAAACACACACGGGTTAATCTGTTGCTTATACCGGAAAGCTAAATTCAAACTAAAATAATATTCCCTTTTACTGCCCAAATGGAAAAAAAAGTGAATGTACAACGATTTGCTTGATTGGACGGAAAAAAAGAGACATGTCTTGTTCCACTTCATAAAGAAAGGACGCGGGAGGGAGCTGAAGGGCAGGGGTCACACGCATAGCACGTTGCCAGACCAAAGGACGTCAGGTTGCGAGATGGAGCTAACCGAGCCGTGATTCAGTGCAGTGTATAGCGGAGGACGGTCATCAAGCAATATTCCGATACCCAGAGCCACGTTACAGATTGCAATATTGGAAATCTCTACAGTATCCTCAATCCACATTTCATTTACAACACTTTTTTTTTCTTCCTTCTCAGTAGTGTGTGTGTGTGTGTGTGTGTGTGTCCCTGTCCTCACATTCCTATTAGCGGTGTCTTGTGTTCCTCCATTTGACCAAGGAACAACGCGCGGCCAAATGTAATTAGGAAGAGTCCTGTGGGAGGAGGAGAGAGGGAGGCGCCTCACAGTCTGTTTGTCCGTCATCTCACTTCATCTCTGTGTGCTCTGCCGCCACACCTCCTCACCGAAGTCTTGTGTAGCTGTGTAATTACTCGAATGTGTGTTGTGGACGGAAGGGGGGGGAGGGGGGGGCGGTCAATTAGATAGCAAGAGAAAGAAGAGTAGTTAGATGTTTTAGTCTGCGGGTAAAGTTCATCCTCTTTTTAAAGAGCAACGTGTTGGGGACAGGAGAAAAGTGTTTCGTTATTGCTTTTGTTGTTCCTGTTGTGGTTATAAAATAACTATTGTAGAAGAGGCAGTAGTAAAAACTGCACATCCCAGTGCGAGCGGCAATGGTGCCTTCAAAACAATAAAAACAAATATTGCACAACAAAAATAGTAGCTGTTGGTGTCCTCGCGTGGCGCTGAATGGCCGCTCCGGGAGGACAGTCTTTGAGCGCCTCACGAAGCATCATCTAAGGCCAGGCTGGAGGGCCGTAATGGCATGAGTCATGGCGCCGCAAGTGGATGGAGTCTGCCAGCTCGTTTAGTGGATAGCGTCTTGCTTGCGTCAGTTTTTCATCCTTAATATGATTCTGAAATTATTTCATCAATCATTCCCAGCCAGAAGGTAGAGTGCTGATTACATGTGTGAAGGTTGAAAACACCATTCCCGTGACGGGCGTGTTCCTGGCAGGTTGTGTCGTGTTTCCAGGCTGCCGGGGGCCAGGGACGCAACTTAACGCAACATGTAGCTGATGTGATTGCAAAAGTGGTGAAGCCACCTACACCTTGTGCTGTTATTACCAGCAATATATATATATATATATATATATATATATATATATATATATATATATATATATATATATATATATATATATATATATATATATATATATATATATATATATATTATCAGCTATGTGAAGTGAGATACGCTTTCAGAGGAGCATTTTTGATTCATTACTTACAAATAGATCGTTCTAGGGTATTTTTTTTCTAGAAGAGCATCTTGCGACCCTACTTTCCCTTGACTGCTTAGCGGCCTTAAGCCCGTCTGCATCTCTCCCAAAAAGCCGCTCCGCTTTGCAAAGCATTTCCAGTGTTGCAGAGTTTCCTGGCTTTATTTATAAGCCAGACTGACGGTTCAATCTGCTTGGAAAATAACCCCAGGAAAACCAACGGCATCCAGCGTGGATTTTTTAAAAACAAATTCGTGAATAACAATATAAGTTCTTGACGATTATTATGGTGACCATCGACATAAATTTGTTAGTCTAGTGACGCTGTGCTTTTTGAACAGAATAAAGAAAGAATGGTTGTGTTCACGCCGCGTTGAGACAAAGTAAGCAGGTGGGCGGTGGCTCTCGCAGAGCGGCCTTTGTATCACAAACCTGGAGCCGTCGCCCTCTGCCCATAAGTTTACCTTAAAATGTTCAGTACAACAAACTCGGTTCTCATTGTTTATGCATCAAGGAAAGGATATTAAGTTCTGATATAACAAATGCCTCTGACGATTACATGTACTTACATCTGTGTGAGGTTTGAATAAGGTACAATTCTATTCATTCTCTCTCCCGATGGAGTCTTCTAACATCCTTGACTTTTTTTCCCATCTAAGAAACGTGCCGGGCTTTCATTTTTTTTTGTAGCTCATCACTTTCACTCAATAAATCACGGCTGACTGGAGGAACGCCAGACTCGGAATGCTGCAGCCGACCGAGAGGCGAGGCTTGTCCATTAATCCACGCAACTTTTTAAGCCGTTTCTCGAGAGGAAAGTTCTGCATGAGTCTGTTCGTCGAAAAAATTGAGTCTTTGAAGTATTAAAAACTACAAGCTCGTCCTCTCTACTTACGCTATAAATATAAAAGACGTCCAAAATTTCAGAAGCGAGCACGAAACCGCCCACACAGAGGCATAATAAATGGTGAATGTGGCATAAGCTTAGTTATACGCCAGTGCGCCATTTCCATTATTTAGGATTCACTTCTGCCATTAGGTCCAGACTTGCCAAAAGGTGTCTGAAATTGTGCCGATATTGTGGGCAGAAAGTGAATATGGCTGAGCAGTTGGTGTAGGACGGAATGGAATGGTGTTGTATAAAAATGGTGCGGCTACGTTGGGTACTGCTAGTGGGAAAAGAGTACATTACACAAAGTGGTACGGCGTGGAGTCTCGGTTGTAGTGAGGTTAATGTAGTTACGGTAATGTAGTTATATGTTGTGTGTAAGAGCCGCCAAGATCTGGGTGAGAAGAGTATGATTAAAAGCTGTGTGGCCAGATGTTGTTGTTCTTGACATCTACTGAAATGCATGGTGGGAAAAAATTGACCAATGTTAAATAGATTTTTAAACCGTGAAAAAAATAAGACATTACGAGAATTAGACAAACCAAACAAGAAAGGAAATGAACTCAATACAAAGTAAGTTATTAGAATGATCAAAAGAGACCGCGATATATGAACGATAAGAACAACGAACAATAAAAACAGATTAGAAAATAATAGGTGACAAAAATATAAAGCACTAGAGTGTAGACAGAAAAAAAAACACCCAAAGAGCATTACAGAAAGAAAACATTACGAAAGAAGTAGATTAAAAGATTAGACTAATTAAAAACAGTGAAGGTTAAGAAAAAAGAGAGAACGTGATAAAAACGTAACAGAAAAGACTTTATGGAGACAACAACAACAATAACAACAAAAGCAACAAAACAGAAGAGGAAATTAAACTTGAGGCAACGGAGCAGAAAATTAAATAAATAGAGAAACAGAAAAACAAACAAGTAATTACATTTTCTCTCCTTTCTCCGAGATTAAATACCAAAAAAGAAAAGACGGAAGAAAAACGATATAAATTAAACTACAAAAGAAACGAACAATAAAAAAAAACAGAGCAATATAAAACAGAAGCAGTGACGCGGAAAATAGAGGTGAGGGAAAAAAATACACCAGGAGGACGACGGAGGAAAAAAGAACCCGGTTAATCAAGTCTTTTCTTCCTCGTTCCCTTCCTGCGTCCCACGACAGAAGGTTTTAAGTCACCCATGCGAACGAGCTTAATGTTTTAGGACACGGTGGTCACAAAAGACGGAGAGAGAGAGAGAGAGAGTGACCTGGGGCAGTTGAGAGCAAACAAACACACACGACACAGACTGAACTCCACCAACGATACCTAGTTGTGCTTTGTGTGTGTTTGTTTGTTTGTGTTTGTGTGTGTGTGTGTGTGTGTGTGTGTGTGTGTGTGTGTGTGTGTGTGTGTGTGTGTGTGTGTGTGTGTGTGTGTGTGTGTGTGTGTGTGTGTGTGTGTGTGTGTGTGTGTGTGTTTTCTAAACTATTTTCTATTTTCGATGAGTATTTATTGTTTATTTATGTAAATGCTTTATATATTGTATTATCTCTCCTTGGTGTGTGTGTGTGTGTGTGTGTGTGTGTGTGTGAGTGTGTGTGTGTGTGTGTGTGTGTGTGTGTGTGTGTGTGTGTGTGTGTGTGTGTGTGTGTGTGTGTGAATTCCAGTAGGAAACCAATTTTTCACCTTTCTTCCTCCTGATATTTATACGGGGCGGCGGCCTGTCACAGCCCTGTCATCCCGCGTCGCCCTCTGTCACCTCAACGTGCAATTAGGAAAATAATTCGACATTTCCCGTCCCAGGAGTCGCCGTCACCGCGACTCGCATTGTCTGAGATTGTTCTAAAGGGACGTTTTGCCAATTGCCAGTTTTTGCGTTATTCAAGTATTTAATAAATGTCTCCACATATTTTTCTTTATGCATTTCTGGTTAATGATATAACAGTTCCTTTGTTTAGAGAAGGGTTTACACGCCGGGTCATGACGACAGGAAGAATTAATGGAGACAAAGTAGTGTGTGTGTGTGTGTGTGTGTGTGTGTGTGTGTGTGTGTGTGTGTGTGTGTGTGTGTGTGTGTGTGTGTGTGTGTGTGTGTGTGTGTGTGTGTGTGTGTGTGTGTGTGTGTGTGTGTGTGTGTGTGTGTGTGTGTGTGTGTGTGTGTGTGTGTGTGTGTGTGTGTGTGTGTGTGTGTGTGTGTGTGTGTGTGTGTGTGTGTGTGTGTGTGTGTGTGTGTGTTAACAAATCTTTTACGTATTACTGAGAGTGAGAAAGTTAATCTCTTTATGTGTTATGCGTGATTCATTTATTTTACTTGACTCTCTTCGGTTCGCGCAATTTTCCGCGTTCTATTAAGACAAACAACCGTCCAGGGAAGTGCTTAATGGCGTCCCGAGGCGCTGGTGGAGGAGCCTTGCGAAGCGATTTCTCTTGTCGTGTCTAAGCCTTTGGATTCTCATATTTTACCATGAATGGAAGCAAAACATGTTTGTATTGCTAATTCAACGCAAACACGAACATCAAGAATATTAAGATGTCCTTACCAAACAAAATGGGGGCCCTTGAAAGATGAAGCCCCACGTTATCCCTGCACGTACATGGTTTGACCACCACGCCGATCAGCACTGTACACACAGGTTGCATACGCACATGGAACCGAGTGTCCGCGTCCTGTGATGTTTGTGTGATCCGGGAACCATTTCCCGCGGGCATGGTTGATGTCAGGCCGCGGCCCGTGGTGTCCGCTCGTCGTTTGAATGGCTGCTGATTGATCTAGATGTGTCACGGCCAGCCAATCACCTTCATCTCCGCCACAATGTGCTACGTTTGCCCGCCAAACAGCGCACTGTTTGCATGGCGGCGGCGGATACGATCGTTCGAGTGGTCGTCCTGTCAGCAGCATTTCACTGTGACATTGTCAATATGTGGTCTCTAGTTTATTGCCAGGTTTCATTAATGCCCACTTTAAATTCAG
Organism: Eriocheir sinensis; assembly: GCF_024679095.1. NCBI lineage: Eukaryota > Metazoa > Arthropoda > Malacostraca > Decapoda > Varunidae > Eriocheir > Eriocheir sinensis. The sequence goes on from NC_066520.1 coordinate 17,014,409, forward strand.
ATTTTCGTGTGTGTGTGTGTGTGTGTGTGTGTGTGTGTGTGTGTGTGTGTGTGTGTGTGTGTAAGTATATTAACCACTATCATATTAATCACCCTTTTGCCTTCTTTCTTTAAATCTAGTTAGTAATCTCCCCAGACGACCATGAAGAAAAAGTAAAAACGAATCCCCTTTTACCAGGCACAGGAAAGGTTGCCGCGTTGGAAGACTAAATGAGGATGAGACTTGAAGAACAAAAATATACGCGGCGTGCGTCCTGTAAGGCGAGCACGGTCAACTTTGCGAGCACTTTTCTTAGAATCTCTTTTTACAATTAAGTTTTGCACGGCCATCAAACAAGGTTCCTGGAATGAGGTTCTTCGACTAAAATGTTAAAGCCTCATATTTCGCCCAAACCGTGCATGAATAATACTCTTTACTGCAGTTTTATTTAGTGGCGGTGGTAGACAAAAGAAATTAAATATGCCAGTAGATGGTGAAGAGTAAGGTGAATGATACTTGACCATGATATGTTTATGACCTTGATCGCCACCACCACAGTTTAGAAAGATAACAATTCTTATCAACCTCTTACCCATCAGCTACACAAACATCACCACCACAACCACTCTTAACATCACCACCATCACAACCATTACCACAGCCACACGACGACCACCCCAACAACAAATAACACTACCTCTGCAACAAGACCGCCTTTTCGAGCCGGCCAAGGATGGTGGATTGCCCTCTCAAGCCTCGAGTTCTATTCAATTTCTAAAGAGTACTTGCGCGGCGCGACTAGCAAGGACCAGCGGGGAAATTAAAGGGAAGCATCAAAGGGATATATTAAAGGGAGGTATTAAAGGGACAAAAGCTCTCGCCTGTTGTACGTGTGAAGGCATTTCATCATTGTGCTTGTCAGGCGGCGGCACTTTTCATAATTAATAATAAAATTTCATTACCTCGACTTACATGAAAGTTAATAATGTACATTCTCTCTCTCTCTCTCTCTCTCTCTCTCTCTCTCTCTCTCTCTCTCTCTCTCTCTCTCTCTCTCTCTCTCTCTCTCTCTCTCTCTCTCTCTCTCTCTCTCTCTCTCTCTCTCTCTTTGTGTATGCGTTTCTTTGTGTGTCCTTGGGGGCTGGTGGTGGGGGAGAAGGGGGGTCCATCCGTTTGTCTGTCTGTCCGTCTGTGTGTCTGTCTCTTTAACTGTGCACATAACGAACAAACACATCCGGTAAGTTTCAACAAGGTCAGGGTTAACGAGTGTGTATTTAAGGTCTTTCGTTCTTTTTCTTTTTCTTCTTAAACGTCCACTTATCATCCACCTCGTATGTCTCCCTTCCTCCGCCCTTCTTGCCCTACCTGTTCACATTGTTCCTCTTATTTTCATTATTTTTGTTCCGATGCGTTTCTGATTTCTTTCCGGGTTGCAAAATCTTCTCCTTTTTCTCATCTGCTTCTCTCATAATTTTTTGCATCGTATTTCCGTGTCCGTGTTTTTCTTTTCCCTTTGTTTCTCGTGTCTTTCCCGTCTTCAGGTTTCGCCCATCATGGACCCAGTGTTCCCCCTCTTCATTTTTCTAAATCGTGTTTCATATATGTTTCTTTTTCTATCTTTCTTTCACTCCCCACTTTGGCTTGGCTTTCGAACCTTCCCCTTGTCTCCAGGTTTTTTCTTTCCCTCCGCCTTTTTTTCTTAACAATATACTGCGACTTCTTATTCTTTCTCTTTTGACTGCTTCTTCGCTCCCTGTCACCAATCCTTCCCCTTGTGTGTTCCGAGTATTTTCTTTTTCATGGTCACATCTCAACTGTTACATTTTCTAACTTCTTTTACGTCCTGCACTGCCTTTATTCTTTTTCTCGGTTTTCCTCACGTTCGCAGTCTCCTCCCTGGTGACTGTCTGACTTGTCTCTCTCTCTCACAGTCGCCCCGGTGTGTGCGGCGGGGCAGCGGCGGGAGTATGTGGTCGGGAGGGGCGGGGCGGTGACGATAGGATGCACCGTCGAGGCCCACCCTTCCACCCTTACCTTTACCTGGGCCGTCAAGAGCACTCCAGGTAAGCTTGCATGTGGTGTGTGTGTTGGGGTGGTCAATGTCTATGCTCCCTCCTTCACACTGTCCCGAAAAAGCAGTAAAAAATAAAATAATAAACACGATGCCACAGAATAAGCATCGTTTTCAACAATCAAAGATGTCCATAAATCGTTCTTTGGCAATAAGGTAATACTGTGCAATTGTCACAATAAACACGTCACATGGAGTCTCGTGTACCCTGCAGACGGACCGCCGGTGAGGCTGCACAGCGTGGGGCGGGAGGAGGGACTCACGGGACATTACACACTCACCCGCCTGCCGGAAGGACGCGCCGAGGTGCTCTGCTGGGCGAGGAACAGCATCGGGTCTCAGGAGGCGCCGTGCCGCTTCGTAGTGTACACGCAAGGTAAGGTGCTGCGGCCCACTCTGATTGGTTGTCTGACTCGAGGTAGCCTAGACTATTATTTGCGTGTTAAGATATGCAATTTGCTCTTAACAAGTTTGATATCCTCCAAAAATACATGCACTAAGAAGAGGTGTTGCTGCAAACTCTGATCACTTGCCTAACTCGAGGTACATTAGTCTATTATTTGTGTGTTAACGTAGGCAATTTGCTCTTAGAATATGTAATATACTCCGACAATGCATACTTGGGTTGGTAATTTTGTATAGAATGGTGCTTCCTCCGACTAATGAAAAAAATAACGCCATATAGAAAATCCCAGAGAGTAGTCATTTAATTTTTTAAAACGTTCACATTTACCAGTGACTCATCTCAGTAAAACCCTACACGGACAGGGACAATAAAAACTGTGAGTGTATACATATACAAAAAAGAACAAAAATACTCGGCCGACTCTGTGTCTGAAATACTCGCGACGTTAAATAATTTTTTTTTTAAAAAAACAGTAAAGCCGGCCTGGGAAAATCAGCAGCGTCACCTCAGCAGCAGCACACACTTTAAAATAAAACTGATAGCAGCTGCCGGCCTTGTCTCATCGATATGCAGCTCTTGCCGGCCCTCCCACGCTTCCTGCTCCTCCAGCTCTACTCACCTTCACAGCCTTCCCACGCCTCCCTCTTCCTCCTCCTCCTACTCTTCTCACCTTCTTCCTACCCACGCCTCCCTCTTCCTCCTCTTCCTACTCTTCTCACCTTCACTTCCTACCCACGCCTCCCTCTTCCTCCTCCTCCTACTCTTCTCACCTTCACATCCTCCCCACGCCTCCCTCTTCCTCCTCTTCCTGCTCCTTCTACTCTTCACACATTCACTTCCTCTTACATCCCACCCTCCCAGGCTTCCCTCTTTCTCCTCTTCCTGCTCCTCTTACTTTTCTAACCTTTACCTCCTCTCACATCCCACTCTCCCACGCCTCCCTCTTCCTCCTCTTCATGCTTTTAATACTCTTCTCACTCTCACTTCCTCTTGGGTCTCATTTTCTTTTTTAGTCCCCTCCACGCTTTCCTCTTCCTCCTCTTCCTGTTCTTCCTACTCTCCTCACCTTAACTTCCTCTCGGATCTCATTTTTCTCTTTTTTCATCTTCCAATTTTTTTCCTCATTTTTTGCTCTTCTTCTTACCTAACTTTTCCCATAATAATAACAGTAATACAATCAGGCATGCCCATCAACACCCTTCTCCCTCTCTTCCTCTTCGTCCTTTTCCCCTCTACATTTTTCCTTTTTGTTCTCATCTTATCATTCTCCTCCACGTCCTTCCCAAACTCCTTGTCCCCATCCTTCCGAATTCTTTACTCTTCTCTCTTCGCTCCAACTTTCCTCTCTTTTTCCTGCACTTTCTTCCCCTACTTCTCCTCGTCGTCTTTATCTTCTTTCCCTTCTTGCTCGTTTGCTTCCTTCCACCACAATCTCCTCTTGATATAATTTGGCCATCTCCGTCCCTCCCATTTTTCTTCGAGCAAGGGTCCACTTTACCAAAACTTCACGTCCGTTCCTTATCCTCCGCTGAATTACTTTTGGCGTCATCAACGGGACTTGGTATTCACTGCGGCTGATGATTTTACTATGACGAGGGTACCGACGTAATCAGTCTTATTTAGTATAGTTAGATTTGTCATCCTCCTGTACTCGATATGGATTTTGTAATATTGTAAGTCATCGATATTTGAGCTGCTGCGTTACTTTTTTACACTCCCTAGCCCACTACGAAAATCTATACGCTTTTCACAACTGAATTTGATATTTTACACAATATGTTCACCCATTATTTTCAGATGGCATAGCAACGATTATTTTCCCTGCAGTGACAATCAGAAAGCAGACAACTATCCGAGGGACTAATGAAATGTATATAATTATCCCCAAATGGACTGTATTATGCAGTGAAGAAGACTAATATCTCTCTCTCTCTCTTATCTCTCTATCATTTAGGTCGGCCGGCGCCTCTTAGCCGCTGCAAAGTCGGCAACCACACCGCGTCTGGCTTCACGGTGGTGTGCGGTTCTGGTCCGGCACGCGGCACCACCACCACCAGCCCCTCCAGCACCAGATACAACTTGCTTGTGTATGCCCAGGTAAGTGTAGATGAATACAGAACCATATATAGATGTAGGGTTGGGAGGAGTGACGGTAACGTGGTGGTGATGGTAATGTTGAGGGTAATAGCGATAATAGTGATTGTCGTGGTGGTGGAAATAGCAACGAAAATATGTTAATGATTTCGATAGTGGTTATTATAAGTAGAAGTTGGAGGCTCTTGAATATTATTTTCTTGCCTTGAGCATTTACGTTATGAACAAGTAACGTAATAACTTACGTGGGGTAAAATACACCTTTTTTTAGAGAGAGAGAAAAGCTGCATTGAGAGTTTATTAATGGTGAAAAAGTATACGACAAAGATAACTCCTGTACTTGAATATCTTGTTCCGTTTTAATTAATTACTAGTATCACACACTGAATGCTTCAGGGGCAAAATATAAAAATACAAAAATTTACAATGTGATTGTTCTAAAAGATCAAAGTATAAAAATGAATAAAGCTGAAGAGCCGAACGATGCCCCCACACACCTAGGATGTGAGAGCTTCAGTTTGGGGAGCGACAGCCTCCTGACACCGACGAGAGCTAAAAAAAAAGGGATGATCTGAGTTTATTAATTATGAAAAAAAAGTATAGTGTAAATATAACATTTGTGTATGCATATCTAATTATGTTTTCAATACTAGTAACAAAAACAATACATATTAACACCCAGGTCATTGAGCCTCAGCTGTGGGAGTCACATCTTTCTGGCACCAATGCGAGCTGTTCGGAAAAAAACGCCAAAACGGTTATATTATAAGGGCCATAAAACGATTTTTGCAATAAACATAACTTTTACCATTGTCTATGAACAAGAAATAATCATAAATCATTAGATTATTGTTTTAAGTCAAGAGATGACATTTGACAAAAAAATTCCTACCTGTAATATACTGTGCAGTTCACATATAGAGGTTCCCAGCAGAGCTCTTGATAGGCGAGGAGTCTTGAATCTCTGCTGCCCCGCGGCCAGATGATGTCCACTGCTAACTCTTCATGCATCTGTGTCTGATCATTCTGGTACCGCCTCCTCTTCTAGTCTTCACTCCTGGTCACCCGTGCAGACGTACGTAAAAACTTTCGTGGGGTAAAATATCCCCAAACACCGCGAGCGAGCGAGCGACGCAACACTACATTCTTCCACAAGACCGACCAAAAATTTGAACATCGAACGGCACTTATTTTTTCTACAAACAAACAAACAAAAAAAAAGACACGAAAATTCCCCAAAATTCCCTACCATTCAATAACAAATGTTTATTAGTACTCACCCTAGAAGGACGAAGTTCTCATGGCGGACCTGCAACAAAAAGAAAAACAAATTAGATGATGGTGCTCATAGTATCGTCATTATGCAAATAGCAAAATTATTCAACACAAAAACATTACGTATTCCGGCATAAATATTCAACACAGCATCATCTTCCTTGCAGAATTATTAAACAAACTAAATGGCCTTCCCTGGAAAATTATTCAACACAAGCTAATAATCACCTTTGCTGCAAAATGACCCAACACAACAATATTCTTCTTCCCTTCAAACTTACTCCGCTCAAAGGAAAATAATCACCACTGAGAAATTTTCAACTCCAACACAACCAGCCTCGCAACACAAATTTATAATCACCTTGCTTCAAAATGACCAAACACAAATACTGTAAACGAATTTCCCTCAAACGAAAATAATCATCGCTGAGAATTATTTAACCCCGGCAAAACCATCTTCGCTGCAAAAGTCAACCCTCACTACGGACACGGAAAAAGAAGGAAGCAGAATATTTCACCTTAATTAAAACACTGACCTCCCTTCATCTTTGCTTTTTTTGGTTGCTTTTTTTACCCTCTTTTTCTACTTTCACAACGCGGGTCTATTTTTCGGGAGGCACAGCAGCGTCCGAATATCACCTTTATGCCTTTTTGAAAATGGCGCCGGCATTCACGACACTGAACTATTTCATTAACTCTATCGTATTTTTTGTTTAATTTGCGAGGAACTTTCCAGGAATATTACCACCTCGTCTAATACTATAATACTACGGCTCCAGCCCCTGCTACAATATTATAGTTTTTTACTGCTGACATAATAGTAACGGTTATGGGCGCAACAATTACTCCTACCGCTGATGCCAATACGACAACAAAGAAAAAAACAGCAACGTGTAATACTAATAATTCATGATGACACTGATGAATTTTGTTAGCTTACGATTCTTTGTTATCCTCATTGTTATTAGTATATATTTTTTCGACATCATCATTTCCGCCATTTAATCGTGAAAGTTGCAAATTAGTTCGTTCGTCGAAAAAAAAAATCATAAGTGTAACAATTCGCAGTTCCCTGAAACATCAAGCGAGAGAAACAAAGAACTATTTACACAGGTGATATAATTAGCAGACAGGTGAAATGCTAAACAGGACGAAAAACAAACAACAGACATGTATACATTTATTACGTATGTACACAAGAACGAGGGAAAACGGGAGGCAGAAGCAGCAACACGTTTTGAAAAGAATTTAATATCAGTAAAAAAAAATATATAACGCTGCCTAAATTAATAAACTCACACAATTCCGTCTATAAACCTTAACAAATCACTACCATTCTACCACACAGACACACACCTACACACACACTCCCACAAACACCCATCCACTTATACTTTCAGGCAATTTCATCATTAAACCAACCCTGAATCGTATCTTCCCTCAACCTTACCTTATCTATCACTACCATTCATTCACTCACACACACACATACACACACACTCCCACAAACACCACATCCACATATATACTTTCACGTAATTTCATCCCTAAACTAACCATAAACCGTATCTCCCTTTAACCTTACCTTATCTATCACTACCAGTCATTCACTCACAAACACACTCCAAAAAACACCCCACAAACACACACACTTTCAAGCAATTCCATCCTTACATCAACCCTCAATCTTATCTCCCTTAACCTTACCTTCCACCTCCCACATCCCCAGTTTCCGTTTTCTCTGTCCTCCAGCAGCCAACGCCCCTCTTCATAATATTCATGAGCGTGGCCTGCGAACAATCCACTATGACACCGTCCCCGCGTTACTTCGACATTCCCCCTTGGCGCGGCCTGACACGCCTCCGCTCACAGAACATCGCGGGCATCCCTGGCACGCTTAGATTGCTCCCGACGGCCTCTATCCTCCTCTTAATGCCTCGGAGGAGCAGGAGGATTACAAGGAGAAGGAGGAGGAGGAGGAGGAGGAGGAGGAGGAGAGCGAAGAAAAGGATAGGGAACACATGAGAATAGAAAGAACAGGAAACAGGAATATAAAAGAAAAAGATGAAGGACTGATAATAGTGCAGGAGGAGGAGGAGGAGGAGGAGGAGGAGGAGGAGGAGGATCAGGGAGAGGAGAAGTGGAGGCAAACCAGCATTATAGAGAGCAAAATTCCCCTGGTTATTCCCCTTCCCCCGTTCACGTTCTTAAATGGTCGTGGAGGGCGGTGATGAGGGGTAGAGGGAGAGGGAGAGAGGGGGAAGGACACAGGTGAACGGTGAGGGGAAGGAAGGCGAGGAAAGTAGGGGAAAGGAGGAAGGGGAGGGGGTAAGTAGGGGAGGGGAGGAAGAAGGGGAGGGGGGGGTAAAGGTAACCGCAAGAAAAAGAATGTCGCCTAGCAGTGCCGGTTAGGGAGTCATTGTGGAAGGTATGTGGCGCTCCCGCATTTTTACGTGTACAGCCATGATTAACTTTACTGATACACACATTCTCTTTCTCGATTCCCAGGACCCCACTACTGCTGCCGGAGGTGCTGATGGCGCTGCAGGGGGTGGCGGAGATCCTGGAAGTGGAGGACCAACAGTAGCAGCGGGAGGAGGCGGTGGAGGAGGTGGAGGTGGAAGCACAAATCTGGTGACGCCGCCCAGGGGAGGTGCTGCAGGAGGGTTAGCAGACAAGGCGGGGCACTCGGCTTCTGGGGAGCTTGTGCGGAACATGAGCAACCACATCCCGGCCTTCAAGTAAGTACCAAGGAGTGAGTGGAAGTTAGAAAGAGAGAAAGGACGAAAGAGTAGAAGATAAATCAATCACACGAAAGAGAAAGGAGAGAGTATACGAGAAATCAGTCACAAGAGAGAAAGAACAAGAGTAAAAGAATAATCAATCACACGAAAGAAGGGAATAAAGACTAGAGGAGAAATCAGGCATACGGAAGAAAGAAAAAAAGAAAGAAAGAAAGTAGAGGGGAAGTCACTCACACGAAAGGAAAAAAAAGAGAGAAAGAAAAAGTAGAAGAGAAATCAATCACACGGACCCGATGCCCCAAACTAACTCCATGGCCTTAAAAAATCTCGAATTATATGAAATCAGAGAAAACGGAAATGCTGAGGCAGTTCCGCGTCGGGTGTCTGGGTCGAGGCGGTGATTGAGATTATTTTTGGGGGTGACTTCGTTGAATTACAGGGCACGGCCGCCGTTGGGAGCCACTTCCAATCGCTAATGGTACCATCCTTAAGGGAAGAGCAAGAAAATATGGAAGAGGTACGTACACTAAAGGAGGAGAACGGTTAGCATGTTTTATGTAAATTTCCTACCGGGGAGCGAGATGAAAGTTAGGAGCATTTCTTTTTGCAGTCGTCGTTGAACAATTTCGTTACAGATAACCTTAGCAAAGACAAAGCAGAAGCAGACACACACACACACACACACACACACACACACACACACACACACACACACACAAGCAGATCATCACTCACTTAGATAACAAGATCAAGGACAATACTGACGAGCTCTGCAGATCAATGACAACGACGCATCCACTGTTTTTTTTTTCACGCGATGGAATCTGATCCGCCACCCGCGTCTTCTTTAAGCCTCGGGTCCGGTGTGAGGCGTCCGGCTGAAAGGTATTTGTAAACGACTGAATCCTCTATTAAGCCGGTCCGATATTCACTTCTCTCACGCTCACACTCACTGTCACTATCTTTCTATCTATCTACCAGTACGTTGCATTAGTAGCGTACCAATCGAGTATGGCTGTAGAATTATACCAGTTTTTCCTACAACGAAACAACACTAATAACAAATGATACATGAAATAAATACTTGCCACTCGTTAAATACCTTACCTTGCCCTTCCTATATACATACTACTCCTTCTCCCTCCTGCCTTCCTACCCTTCTTTCCTTCGGCCTCTCATTTCCACATCCGAAGCAGGAGTACGTAGAATTCGAAAAAAGAAGAAAAGCTAAAACAAAGGACAAACGAACGGACATCTACCTATTAAACCCTTCCGTAAGCCCGCTAATTGGAGATCTGATAACCGTCCTGCCGTCCCTCGAGGTACTCCAATAAACGGATTTCAGAAAACAATAATTATTACACCAGATGCAAAAAACAGGCGAATCTGGCGGAGCGCGGAGTTATTGCGTGCCTCCGCCTACCTGTGATCACCTGACGTGCGCCGTGTAGCTCCTCTCGCCCAAGCACAGGTGAGGAAGAGAAGAGATCTGGGTTGGTACACTGAGACGCTTCCGACTCCCATATCAACTTCCAAATGCCCAAAAAGGAGATTAGTCAGGTTCTAACAAGTGTTTTTTAGGTTCATAGTACAGAAGAAGGGTCAGACTACTACCAGAGTCAGAAAACCAACCATTGAAATGCTCATAACTCCTAGGAAAGCTTTATCAAATGCGTGAGTTTGGGCGCCGAAATGTTCCAGAATATGACTAGAGGAGGAAGGACTTGGAGCAGCGGTAAACGTAGAGTGAATGTGGTCCGATACGAAAATGCCCTAAACTTCATTCTCCTTACACAGTATAACAAAAAGAAAGAAAAATCATACCTATTAGGACACCTCTCCTCCCGAAATTGACCCCTCTTTCGGCCACCTCCTTGGATTCTTTTTAGGAGCAGCGAGTAGCGGGCTTTGTTTTTTATTATTATTTCCTTTTTTTCTGGCCTTGAGCTGTCTCCTTTGTTTTTAAAAAAATAACTAACCAACCAAGGGGGAGCATATGCAAGGAAACACGGAACTTCATTCATCCGCCAACTTCACACCTGACGGTCCCCCCAACGAAGCCTTTACGCCTCCTCCCTCCCAATCCCATGCCAGTTAAAAATACAAGCAGAAGTGTCAGTAGGAATCCTTATGAAGGCTCCACGCTACTCTCGTTTCCCTTTATATGGCTTCGGGTTTCAAAGGGTAAAATTAGATGTATCATTTTTACAAAGAGGCATTTTGTACGGAGCTGCACTGTGCTGTACGCGTGATAAGCTCTCCTCCGTCTTCTTTGTCATATGAAGGAGTGCAGAGTGATTTTCTTTTCTAAGAGTGTAGAGTGATTTTCTTTTCTTAGGAGTGCAGTGATTTTCTTTTCTTAGAGTGCAGAGTGATTTTCTTTTCTAAGAGTGTAGAGTGATTTTCTTTTCTTAGGAGTGCAGTGATTTTCTTTTCTTAGGAGTGCAGAGTGATTTTCTTTTCTTAGAGTGCAGAGTGATTTTCTTTTCTTAGAGTGCAGAGTGATTTTCTTTTCTTAGAGTGCAGTGATTTTCTTTTCTTAGAGTGCAGAGTGATTTTATTTTCTTAGAGTGCAGAGTGATTTTCTTTTCTTAGAGTGCAGAGTGATTTTCTTTTCTTAGAGTGCAGAGTGATTTTCTTTTCTTAGAGTGCAGAGTGATTTTCTTTTCTTAGGAGTGCAGAGTGATTTTATTTTCTTAGGAGTGCAGTGATTTTCTTTTCTTAGAGTGCAGAGTGATTTTCTTTTCTTAGAGTGCAGAGTGATTTTCTTTTCTTAGAGTGCAGAGTGATTTTCTTTTCTTAGGAGTGCAGAGTGATTTTCTTTTCTTAGGAGTGCAGAGTGATTTTCTTTTCTTAGGAGTGCAGAGTGATTTTCTTTTCTTAGAGTGCAGAGTGATTTTCTTTTCTTAGAGTGCAGAGTGATTTTCTTTTCTTAGAGTGCAGAGTGATTTTCTTTTCTTAGAGTGCAGAGTGATTTTCTTTTCTTAGAGTGCAGAGTGATTTTCTTTTCTTAGAGTGCAGAGTGATTTTCTTTTCTTAGGAGTGCAGTGATTTTCTTTTCTTAGAGTGCAGAGTGATTTTCTTTTCTTAGAGTGCAGAGTGATTTTCTTTTCTTAGAGTGCAGTGATTTTCTTTTCTTAGAGTGCAGTGATTTTCTTTTCTTAGGAGTGCAGAGCGATTTTCTTTTCTTAGGAGTGCAGAGTGATTTTCTTTTCTTAGAGTGCAGAGTGATTTTCTTTTCTTAGAGGATGCGCAACTTATCGAAAGCAGGTCCTAACTTGGTGCATTGTTCGTTCCAGTTGTAGTTTCGTCACAATTATTTATTTATGTGTATTTATAAAAGCTATTATAGAAATTCAATGATTGATTTGTCCGCTCTTGTTAACAGCTCATTATTTTTACATCGCAATAATTCATTCGCTGTGACAATCTCCCCTACCAGTAAATCGTATTACGTCAATCTGAATGTTTTTTGTACACTTTTTTGCACAAACCAAACGCCTGTGTGTGTGTGTGTGTGTGTGTGTGTGTGTGTGTGTGTGTGTGTGTGTGTGTGAGAGAGAGAGAGAGAGAGAGAGAGAGAGAGAGAGAGAGAGAGAGAGAGAGAGAGAGAGAGAGAGAGAGAGAGAGAGAGAGAGAGAGAGAGAGAGCGAGAGAGAGAGAGAGAGAGAGAGAGAGAGAGAGAGAGAGAGAGAGAGAGAGAGAGAGAGAGAGAGAGAGAGAGAGAGAGAGAGAGAGAGAGAGAGAGAGAGAGAGAGAGAGAGAGAGAGAGAGAGAGAGAGAGAGAGAGCAACGGAGACATATGATGCTGTGTACGAAATATGAAGCTAGAAATACTAAGATGATAACTTCAAGCAAAAATGAAGTACATAAATATCACGACACTAACAAGCAGATTTATGAACACGTAACATTGGACAGGTAGAAGTGTTTTTATTTCATGCCGTTATTAATTATCAAGCGTCTGCCCCAAGATGATGCATCGCTGAAAAAGTTTTGTTTGCAGCAAATTAGAATCAACATTTATTTGAATTTCTTAGCGCTTCTGTTCCGAATCATTGCTTATGAACAAATATTCAAAAGTTATTTGTTTTCACTTGTCCAAATGTAATTGCCTCTGTTTGTGCAAAATGTTGAAAATTAATTTTAGAAACAGATGGCCTTGTAAAACTAATCAAAATATATTTCATAAAATATACTATTTTCAACCATCGCCAATAAAAGTTGAATGTGCGAAATAAGTCTACTTCAGAATCCAAAGCTTACAGACATACAAAAATATACGAAAGAAGGAAAAAAAAAAGAAAGACGTCCTTGAAACATTGTCAAAAGAATTGGACTGGCGCCCAAAAGTTTAAGATTTTTGTTTTACGGACAATAACTTTCCCTTGCCGCGCCGATAAAAAGAACAACACAAACAAAAAGTTCCATAAATATGATTGGTGAGCCATTACTCGGCTTCCTGGAGCACAATTTGTAACCATACTGAAAAATGTTGGATATATAAAACACGAAATGGACGCAGAAGATAGAAATCCTAGACGATGACTCAGGACTAAAAGTGTTGAGCGACGCGTCCGACAGATACCCGATGATGATGATGATGATGATGATGAGGAGGAGGAGGAGGAGAGCGAGGAGGAGGAGTAGGAGGAGGAGGAGGAGAAGGAGGAGGAGGAGGAGAGCGAGGAGGAGGAGTAGGAGGAGGAGGAGGAGAAGGAGGAGGAGGAGGAGGAATAACTTCTACAACAACTACTACTACTACGATTGTTACCGCTACCACCACCATCACCACTACTACTATTACTACAACTACTACTACTACTACTACTACTACTATTACTGCCACTACCACTACTACTAAAACAAATAATGATAACAGCATGCGCGCCACTATCATACACCATCAAGAAATATGACCCTCCACCTCGAAGCAGAAATAACCTTACTCTCCATTGATTGCACAGACTTTTCTTTCAGCTTAATATAGAAAAATAAATAAACTTCCTCCGTGTGACCGCTGCCCCAACACACACAAAAATATCCGAGTATTGGTAAAGGTGCACAGGGCCAGACAATTCCGATGCTTTTATCCTGATGAGAGCAATGTCCTCCCTCGACCCGTGATGACAAAGCGTTCGGCAGCCTTCTACAGCACGAGGACTCACAGGCGTTTTAACGAGGAAAATAGGCACTACAGATGTTATTAGTTTTGGTCAGTTCTTTATCAGGATTTTTACAAGTATCTATAGACAAAGAGTAGTTTCAGAGGACTCACAATTGTGTTTTAACGAGGAAAATAGGCAGTTAAAATGTTGTTCTCCTTAGATAGGTCTTTAGAAGGATTTTTACATGTATCTATAGTCGAAGAGGAGAAATTTATATCCATTTACCCATGAAATTAGAGAACAGGGTTGTTATTTTTTTTTTTTTTTTTTTTTTTACGTCATGGCCTATTGCGCCGGTAGGCTTCTTTCCGGTGGATCCTGATGGTCGGTCCAAGGCTTCTTCCCGGTGGGGCCTGATGGTCGGCCCAGCCCGTTCTGGCGCAGGCGAGTGTTTTTCATAGTGGCGCCATCTTGCATTGGCTCATGCTGCCCTCTCGGAGCTCATCTTTAATACTAGAATCTAGAGTCCGGGTTGATAGGTGGTCTTCTGGACAGCATATGGGTAGTTTTAAGCCACTCGGCGGCGGCTGAAAAATCCCAGCTTGGTGGCACCTGGCGGGGATTGAACTCGCGTCTTCCTGAACGCGGGGCCGCCTCGCTATCCGTTCAGCCACCCCCTCCCCTAACGTAAAATCACCAATAAGAGGCAACGGAGGAGCTTATCAATGTCGACTAAGTTGCAAAAAATCATTCATTTAGGTCAGTGTTCTGCTAAGTAACTTTGTGTGTAACTAAAGACGAAGAGGACGAAGTTAATCATCCATTCACCAATAATATTAATGAAAACGTTTGTGGCCTACCTTCAAAACAGTTATCTAAGGCAATAGAGAAACTTATCTATGTCCTCTAAGTTCCTTTCTTCTGCGACCAATAATGAGAGAGTGAGATCCTTTTTCAGTTATCTACAAATTCCTTGCGTCCAATATAATGACATCGGGCCGGCTCAGGGGTCTCGAATGAATCTTTTTTTGTGTGTGTGTGTTTAAGGAGAAGCTCGTAAGGGGATTTTCTTTTAGCTCTTCATTTGCAAAAAATATCTATACAGCGATAATGATGATGATGATGATACTACTACTACTACTACTACTACTACTAATAATAATAATAATAAGGATAATAATGGTGATGCTAATAGTAGAGAAGGAAGTGAAGGGAAAGACGGGCATTGAGAGAGCGGTATAATCCCAGCTATTATCGTTTTGCTAGGGTATCTTCAGGGGGAGCTTCAGTCTTTCCTGCTACCTCATTCCCCAACTTGTCAGAATGTCCCAAAAATAGAATAACAACTATATAACTACGATAACAATTAATATAACCACTACTTCTACTACTACTGCTAACACTTATATTACATCAACTGCTACTACTACTTCTACTACAAATGAATATAGTATTAGTAATGTGTCTTTCCTGACTGTCTATGTGTCCTTCTCCTTTTGTTTAATTATTATTTTTCTTTATTCCACATGGACAAAACCTTTCTATCAATTTATTTTCCCTCTAAATATACTCCACATTAAGTGTTTGCATCAACTTCATCAGAGTGCAACAAAACAAAAAATATAAACTTAAGCAAAAAGGAAATAAAAAAGTCGATAGCAGAGTGAAGAAGAAAAAAAAAAACAACCCTATCACGAGCGGGCCAGTCACCAGGCCTACGCGAGGTGATCTTCAGTGCAAACACTTCAAGTGATTTAGATCTCGTCTCACTCGGCGGGAAAACGACACAGAGTAAACCCCATTTCCCCTCCGCCGCTCCCCTACACACACAAACCAGAAAACTCCGACATAAGTTCTAAGTCGGAGGGAAAAAGGAAAGGTATATATTCTTCTTCTTTCTTCTTGCGACGCTCTGAAAAAAATTCTTCACGATGAAGCAGAGTACATTCAGTAAGGAAGAAGAGAAGATCAAAAAGGAAAACTTGCAGACGAAGACAGGAAACACGAGACTGGTGGAGCAGATGGCTGGGGACTAAAAGTAGAAAGTTGGAGGAGAGAGAAAAAAAGCCGAAATAAAAGGAAATGCGATCAACTTAGATTAAATACAGGAAAAAAAAGCCACACATTTCTTCTACTAGGCAATAAAAATCATATTCACTTTGAGCTAAAACAGTAAAACAAAATAAAAAAAATAATTGAATAATAAAAAATATATATATTATCGTGTGTAAATGAACGAAGAATATAAATCTCTAATGCTAAATATACGTGGCGCCCTTTCCCTCAATTCAAATATCATATCAGTTCAGTATTTTATCTTCCTGGTATTCGTGCTGATCAAAACTCGACAGAAACTTTCCGTAATTCATATAATTTTGCAGCGAGGATATTTTCCAATCCATCATGTGTCCGAATATCAGCATCAGATCATTTGAATTATCTCTCTCTCTCTATCTATCTCTCTATCTCCATCTCCCTCTATCTCTCTCTCAACGCAATGGGCAAAACTATCATATTAAAAAGAGTTTACGAGGCACAAACCACACGATGAAGCAGAGTACATTTACTAAGGAGGAAGAGAAGATAAAAAAAGGAAAACTTGAAGACGAAGACAGGAAACAGGAGACTGGCGGAGAAGATGGCTGGGACTAAAAGTAGAAAGTTGGAGGAAGAAAAAAAACACGAGCCGAAACAAGAGAAGAAAAATAGAAAACAGGAGGGAAGAAAACAAAAACTCACTAGATAAAGAAAAACCGTGGAAGTAAGGAGGAAGAAAATAAAAGGAATGAGAACAGAAGTCAATGAAGGGGGAAAGAAAAGATTGACGAAGAAATAAAAGACGTAAGAGCAAGGAGGAGGAAGGGAAGAAGCAGGAGGAGAAAGCGGGGGAGAAAGAAAAACGAGTCTAACCTATTTATCTCACAATTCTGAGGGCCGGAGGGGTAGGCTCGCTTTGTTGACCTCAAGGAATAATTGATGAACGGCCTCTACCCAAGGAGGCTCCGGAGGGATGAAGAAAAGCAACATTCGTCCTTTATCATCTCCAGAGAATTAGAAAAGGAACCAGATTGGGGCAAAATGTCCCAAAAAAGAATATATCAGTTTACGCTACGAAAAAATAATGAACACAAAGGTAAAGGAGATTAAGGGAAACACGAGTGCAGTGAGATCATTATATTTACAACTAGAGGGACGAAAAAAAGTTGTTATCATCTATATAAATTTAAAATGCGTTTCACATTATAGGGAAGTGAACAAAACAGATCGGCCTACAGAACAGAGAGAAAGGTTATTTATAAATGTCTGCCTATCTATCTATTTATCATTATATCTATCTATCTATTTACCAATGTATTTATCTACGTGTCCTTTCCCAAATATCTCATACCTAGAATATTGCGCCCAAGTACCAACGCCCGTCTCCTTCTATATATCTAGCAATTTATCTCTCCTTTACAAAATATTTCTTATCTCATCTTACCTTAAGCAGCAATGTGTCTCTATCTACCTGTGTCATCTCTCTCTTCTTCCAAAAATATCTATATCATCATCTTATCTCAAAACGCAATGGCTCTATTTATAGCTATCTGTCTTTCCTTCCCAAACTACTTCTCGTGTCTTCCTCTTTTCATCTATCTAGCCATCTATCTCTCCCCCCCAAAATATCTCTCATCTCATCACCGTCGTACCTCAAGCAGCAATTAATCTCCCTAATTGCTTCAGCGGCAGGCCAGGTGGGCAGAGACGGGTCATCGCGACAGCCTCTCCTTTCCCTTAATTATGCATTCTTGGCGAGTTAATTACAGGTGGAAGCTTTAATAGAGAAAACCGGACGCGTGCCTAACCAAGCAGTGAAGGTGACTGATCTGCCGAACACACGAACACACGCATTGCCCCTCTTAACATGTTTTGGTCTTGTTTTCCATGATATATAATGAGAGATGGAGAAAGAGAAAGAGCGAGGGAGAAAGAGAAAGAGCGAGGGAGAAAGAGAAAGAGCGAGAGCGAGAGCGAGAGCGAGAGAGAGAGAGAGAGAGAGAGAGAGAGAGAGAGAGAGAGAGTACTTTTCATCTCCCTAGGGTTAGTAGCGCCCCACCCCCCGGTACAGAGGTTGAAATTTGGTTAGGCCAGAATTTAATATAAGGCTTCAGTTCTCCTTGGCCTCAACGCGTGATATTAATTGTAGTAGTAGTAGTAATAGTAGTAGTAGTAGTAGTAGTAGTAGTATAGTAGTAGTAATAGTATAGTAGTAATAGTATAGTAGTAATAGTAATAGTAGTAGTAGTAGTAGTAGTAGTAGTAGTAGTAGTAGGTGTAGTAGTAGTAGAAGTAATATTTTCTCCACCAACACAGCGTAACATTTTGCGGCCATAAAAAAATACACGTACAAGTTTATCACATTCGGAGAGACTTTATCATTCACGACTTTCATACAACATTTACGCCACACATTGACCCAGAATGGAACAACCGCAGTAATAGCACACACACACACACACACACACACACACACACACACACACACACACACACACACACACGCACACACACACACACACACACACACAAAGGCGGTGACGCAAATAGGTACTTCACCTTAAAATATGTTAAGGAGAATGCAATTTCAAACGTCTTCTGGCCACTGGGACGGATAACTTTCAGTATAAATTTTCTACAAACAACTTATACTATCATTATCTTAAATATAATACTCGAGTTTATTTTATAACTATCTGTATTTGCTGATAATAATGCTTCCACTAACTGTACTGATATAATTTCCATGGTTATCCTCACAAAGCTAAAATAATCACGTAAGACTCGGTTCGGGCTCAAGATTATAGAAAACAGGGGACACTATCTCCACTTTCTCTCATCGATCACTCTTCACATGCCTCTCCGCACCCCGCTCCTCGAAGACAGACACTCCACGCCTCGACTCGCGCTCTCCTCAGTCCCTTTGTTGCTATTTCCGCCCCGTTCACCACAGTTTGGAATTCCCGGTGACGCGTTGCCTTGTGTTTAAAGTCTATAGTTAAATGTATTAGTAAGTGAAATCAATAATCTTCAGAGGCAGAAATGTGACCTTGTTTGCTGGTTTGTGATTTTCTTGAACGTAAAAATCGAAGCTTGGATTTCCCGGTGAAGTCAAATCAAACACTAATCCAGCACAGATCGTAAGAATTGTTTTTTGCCTTATTTGCTGGTTTGTGATATTCTTGAACGTAAAATATCGAAGACTGGATTTCCCGGGGAAGCGTTGCCGTGTGTTTAAGTAGTCTTTGATTAAATATATTAGCAAGTCAAATCAAATACTATCCTGGCACTCAACCTAAGCCAAATTTGACCTTGTTTGCTGGTTCATGATATTCTCGAACGTAAGATATCGAAGTTTCGAGGTCAGATGTCTTATCCGCATGAAAGCACGAATGAAGGTCACATGCATAATAAGACTTTGGACAAACTGAAGCCATGACCTGTCAATAGCAGAAAAGCACCTAACATAGCATCAATTTATAACATGCAACATCTAAAAAGAGATTCCAGTCCCGTTAACAACGAAGCAGAAGGCGTTAAATGTGGTTCCCCTCAAATATCATTATCTATCAACTTGTTGGAGGGAGAAGAAGAAGCAGCAGCGGAAAGAGGAGAGGGAAAAAAAGAAGTATCTCACGGAAGGAGGAAAGTTGTACCGGGGGTCTTTGAATATTACTTTCCCGACACGAAACTATTTCACGTGAGTTTAAAAGATTCTGTCAAAACTTTCCAACCTGGAGAGTAACTTGAAGGGGGCACAGGTTAGGGAGAGGGAGAGGATGAGGGAGGAAGGAAGGGTGAGGAGGGCGAGATAGGACAGTCGGGATGGAAGGAAGGACAGGTCAGAGTGGGTGTGAAGGTGGAGTGTCAAGGAGAGGAAGGGAGACGGAAGGAGGGAAGGAAAATAAAGAGGAAAGGAGGAGGAGGAGGAGGACAGCAAGGATGAGTGGGAAGGAGTTAGAGGAAGAGGAGGAAGAGAGGAAGAAAGGAAGGAAAATAAAGAGGAAAGGAGGTGGAGGACAGGGAGGAGAAGGAGGAAGGAGCAAGAAGAGGAGGAGGACAAGAACGAGGAGAAGCAGGAGGAATGGAGAGAAGAAAAAATAGCTGGGATGTGCGAGACGAAGAGAGGGCTAGAAATTATGAGTAATAAGTGCATATTTTTAGAAGACAGTGACGGGTTAAAGACCAGAAATCGACCATCTCAACACACGCACACACAAACACACAAGCACAACACAAACTCTCACCACAACCAGGATTAAAAACAGAAACCAACCAACCCAAGCTAAGAACAAATACATATACCCTCTGTATTCCCTCCCACGCAACCCAAACTCAACTCACCACAACCCTGATCAAAAGAAAAACACAACCAACCCCATCAAAGACTTCAACCCAACGCGACCAACCAGATACAAACAACAGCCGATAATTCCACCCGTTTTCTTTCCTTCGCCAGAGTGTCGGGACTGCAGGCGGGGCAGGAGTTCGCGGTGGTGGTGCAGGCGTCCAACAGAGAGGGCAGCAGCTCCCCAACCTTCCTCAGTGCCTTCACGCTAAGAGACAATGCTCAGACTGTAATTGGTGAGTAGGTTGTGTACGTGGACGTGTTTTAATCGTTGGCTTTGTGAGGGACGGTTCTTGTACCCTCCACACAGACATACACAGTCACTCACTCACACGTACACACTCTTCCTTCCTTTCTTCCTTCTGTCCACATGTTCCTTCCTCTTATGCTTTTTTTTTCATCTTTTACTTCTGTTGTTTTTTTTCTTTATTGTTCTTCTTCCTCCTCCTCCTCTTTCCCCTCTTCCTTGGTGACATTTTTGTTTCTCCTCCTCCTCCTCCTCCTCCTCCTCCTCCTCCTCCTCCTTCTTCTCCTCCTACCTTCTGTTTTATCTAATTTTTTGTTTGCTTTTTGAACTTGCTGTTGTTGTTTAATTCGTCTTCTCCTTCTCCCTTATTTTCTTTTTATTTATTTTCTTCTTCCTTCCCCAACTCAATTTTTCCTTCTTTTCCTCTTCGTTTTCTCTCTCTCTCTCTCTCTCTCTCTCTCTCTCTCTCTCTCTCTCTCTCTCTCTCTCTCTCTCTCTCTCTCTCTCTCTCTCTCTCTCTCTCTCTCTCTCTTATTCTTCTTTCCTCTCTTCCTTCTCCCCTCCTCCGTCCATTCCTTCCTCACTTCCCCGACTTTCATAATGGCATTTTTTCTTTCCTTTTCTCAAGCTTCATAATCTTTTCCTTCCGAGCTGCTGTTTCGTTATTTGTTGGGAAGACTTTCGTTCTCTCACTTCTATTTTATCTTTCTCTTAATCTTTTTGGCATGATTTTTACTACGTTCGAGATTTTTGTCACCCTATTATTAATTTTATTTTGCCTTTCCTTCCTTGTGACTCTAGTTTTGATTTTTTTTTTCATATGATGTTATTCACGTCACTTCTCGGCTTTTTTTCTTTTTCGTCTTTTTTTTTCTAAGATGGCGCAAGAGTGACAGGGAACATTTCCATTTCCATTTCCTTCCAGCCTTGTATTATATCTCCTCGCCACCTGAGTTTTGTCCCTCTCCGTCTGTCCATCCCCTTCATGTTCTCAAAATATACCCTCTTCTTCTTCTTTCTCCTCCTCCTCCTCCTCCATCTCTTTTTTACCTCTATGTATTTTTTGCCTTTCTTTATTTCATGACCTCCTGCACATTCTCCAGGTTTTCCCTCGAGGGTTTTTTCTTGTGTGTGTGTTTTTTCTCGACAATTTTAGTATTTTTTCATTAATCATTTTTACGTTCTAGTTTTTTTTCCCCAGGCTTTCGATGCTGTTCTATATAGGTGTCTCTTGTTTTGTATTGCCTTATTTTTCTTAGTTTTTGCGTCCTCCATGTTTTTTTTATATATGCATTTTTTTTCTTTCTTTCAAACTTTTCCCATTCATTCATTTCTCATTTCTTTCGTCATCTCTGAAGGTCTCTATTCACTTTTCTCTGACCTTTTTACTCGCCAACATTCCTCTCATATTGTATCTCTCTTTTCCTTGTCATTCCAATCTTCTCTGCCATATGTTTGTTATAATCCCTCAATAAAAATGCTGCTATATTTACCCCTTACTCTGATTTCGCTTCTATTCTTTATATTCTCTATGTTCTTCTTTAATTCGTACCGTTATAAGTTTGTCATTTCAATCTTCTCTTATTCATTCATTCATTACTCTCTTTATAAGCTTCAAAGAACGATACTCCTTTATTTGTCTCTTGCTGTACTCTTTTTCCAGGCCATTATATATTATCTTGGCTTTCCTTTATCGTATCGTGTACCTTCTCTCCATTGCAGTTATTTTTTTCATTCATCTGTTTTCCTTTATACGAGTCAAAGTCTGATATCATTATACTAGCCTCTAAGTGCCTCGTTTTCCTTTCCTTTTACTATATTCTGTTCACTTTAAGTCCGACCCAAGCTGACAACATAATCCTAAGCGTGATTGCAAGCTGAGTGCTGATTGGCTATTGCTGTGGCTTTCAAGTTTTCTTTGACCTCTGTTTCTGTTTATCTCACGCAGCACTTTCTGCTAATCTGCACTGTGCTTACGAACACGCTTAGGTTTATGTTGTCAGCTTGGGTCAGACTTAACTGGACAGACTTTAGTACATTCAACAGTTTCTCCTTCGTGTATCTTTTCTCCCGCTATTTCAGTCATTTTCATCCATCTATCCCCTTTACAAACCTCAAAAGAAAAACGCTGTTCTACCCGTCACACATTCCTGAGGGTAGCCGTGAACTCTCGCATCGGTATTTCCTCAACAAGCATCGGTAGTGTTCCTCCAGCCGTACCTGTCTTTTTCATCCCTCCTTCCCCTTCATAATCTCCAAAGGAACGACTCTCCGCCTGTCTTTTACTGTGGGAGGCTGTCATGTATCCTTGTAGTGGTATTCCTTTCCAGTCTCTCTTTCTCGCTACTCCCGTGTGTGTGTATATGTGTGAGTGTGTGTTTGTGTGTGTGTTTTACCTGTCACGTTAGCTGCTCGTATTACACCCTCGAAATCCCTTTTTACAACTCTCATTTTTCATTTTCCGCAATATTATGTCTCAGTATTGGATGTGTCTGCTTCTTGGTTTCGCTTTTTTCTGTACTGGATGTCTTTTTACTTCTATATTTTTTTTGTTTTTTGGTTGACTTTTACTTTATTCTTATTCGTACTCGTTGTGATTATTGTTCGAGTTTCTATGTAATTTTCACAGCTCCAGTCTATCTTTCTTCACTTAATCGGACGTTCCCTTTATCAGATGGTCATTTCTCCCACTCTATTGCTCTATACGAGATGCTATTTCAACATTCTGTATCCCACTGTCTACTTTCTCGGTACTCTTCAACTACATTCTATTTTTTTTCTGGGGAAAGTTTACAGTTATCTTTTGTTGTCTCACCGTGCACTTGCTTATGTTGTACGCACACGACGCCAATATAAACTTTTACGTCCTCATTTCTTTCGCACTGCATCACCCACCACCACCACCACCCAAGCTCTCTCCTTCCGCCCCATCCCCTTCATGCTCTCAAAATACTCCTTCCTTCCCGTCACCTCTTAAAGCGATAGGACTCGCCTGTCAGCCAACGTGGAGGCACAGCAAGACACACGATTCCCCTGATCCAGACCCCGTCACATAGAGGCCGCCAGATGCACACAACACCGGTCTTAACATGGGAACGCAGACATATGTACGCTCGCATTCTTGGCGGAGGAAACTCACTTCCTTAATTCTCTCGGGAGGGAAAGAAAGGGGGCGAGCGAGGAGAAAAAATAACGGAGCAAGGCAAGGAAAGAAGAAGAAAGTGTAGGAAGAAACGAAGGAAGGAAGGAAGGGTGAGATGAAGGAAGGAAGGGAGGAAGGAGAAAAGGAAGGAAGAGGACATGAAGAAAGCGGGAATAGAAAGAGAATAGGAAGGCAGTATGGAACGAATGGGGAAATAAACAATAATAGAAGGGGGAAGAAAAGGCAGGAAACCAAGAATGAAGGAGTGAATTTAGAGGGAGAAGGAGATAGAGAGTGAGAGAGAGAGAGAGAAGGAAGGGAGGCAGGAGGGAAATATGGCAGAAAGAAAGTAAGACGAGAAGAATAAAGAGGAAATAAAAAAGCAAATAGGAAATAAAGGAAGATGCAAGGAAGGGGACGTTGGCAGTAAGGAAGGAAGGAAGGAAGGAAAGGAAGGAGAGAAGAAAGGATAGAACATAAAGAGGAAGGAGAAAGAAGGAAGTGATGGAGGAAGAAAGGAAGAAAGGAAATAAAATAAAGAGGAAGGGAGGGAGGAAGAAAGGAAGAAAGGAAATAAAATAAAGAGGAAGGGAGGGAGGAAGAAAGGAAAAAAGGAAAGAAAATAAAGAGGAAGGGAGGGAGGAAGAAAGGAAGAAAGGAAAGAAAATAAAGAGGAAGGGAGGGAGGAAGAAAGGAAGAAAGGAAAGAAAATAAAGAGGAAGGGAGGGAGGAAGAAAGGAAGAAAGGAACTAAAATAAAGAGGAAGGGAGGGAGGAAGAAAGGAAGAAAGGAAATAAAATAAAGAGGAAGGGAGGGAGGAAGAAAGGGAGAAAGGAAAGAAAATAAAGAGAATGAGAGGGAGGAAGAAAGGAAGAAGGGGAAAAAAAATAAAGAGGAAAGAAGGAGAGCAGGAAGGCAGGAAGAACGGGGAAGCAGAACCACACCTTGCCAAGCCGACTGTATATCTCTGTCACCGTTTTTATTATCTCTTTCCTTCTTTTCCTGTGGTTTATTTTATTTCGGCGTGCAGTCTATTTTTACCTTTTTTATTTGTCTGCATGTAGCACAGACTGAACCCTTCGCCCATTCCCCCTTCCTCAGCCTCCCAAAACCATACCCTTTCCCCATCCTGTTTCCACGCCCGATTTCTCCATCTCTACCTTCCTCAATTTCTATATAGCCCCAGTCCTACATAGCCCCTCACTCTCCCTTCCCCGCTCTTCCCCTCTGCGTCTCATATCCCCAGACACACCGCGCTCTCTCCCCTCCCATCATTTCTCTCCCGACCTCCCTTCCTCCGCCTCTCTGTCTCTCTCTTTCCCTCTCTCTCATCTCCCCAAACCGTCATCATAAAACCTGACAACATACGAAGCAGGGCAAAGAAATAGACATCAGGAGCAGCTTTAATTCGTCCGCCTGAGGTCTTTTAACTTTTTTATTTTGTATTAAACGCAGAAATTATAGTCGTTCTTTAATGTATCTGATATGCATTGCTAATCTGCGTCACCAGTAAAAGTTTATCAATCAGTGGACTCGTGTGCCGGTAAAACGGACATCAAAGGGGTGGTAGAAGCTTTACGTTTTATATTAATGGTTTAAGTGTAGACGCTTTTCAATTGAGAATACAAAAAAGGGCGCGAAGACCTCCACCCATACAGAGATCCGCTGTAAATTTAACTCACATCCCTCCAAAAAAAAAAACACGATATTAAGCCAACTCTTTACTTTTCTTTGTCTTTTATAACTCTAATAATCAGAAATAGGAGGCGAATAGGAACAATCGTAACAATGATAGCGAATATAATACTAACAATAATAATATAAATCAAAGTGCCAAAAGTGATGCACAACTGAATATCAAGAACTACTTTAAATATTGGCTGATTGACTTTTACAGACTCATTATATCTTTTTCTATTCTCCTGTAAATTCGAGTTTTATCATATATTATCATTTTCTTTTCTCTTTTCACTCTTCTTTTTCTTTCCATTTGCGTGTGCTAAAACTCCAGGCACCAGAAGCAGCGTCTTTGTATAGGCTTAGGAACCTCTGGCAGGCTTCTTGTTTGTTTAAATCTACGTTCTTTTTTGTCCTTCATCAGATATTATAAACCATATGCATTCTTCTTCCCCTTCTTTTTTTTTTTACAGTAGAGGAAGCAGTTCAAGGGCAAAACAAAAAAGAAAACAATAATGAATAAAAAAAGCCCGCTACTCACTGCTCCATCTCTTCTTCTTTTCTTGTTCTTTTTCCTCCTCCTCCTTCTTCCCCCTCCTGGTCTACTTCCTTCTCCTTTTCCAACCATATGCAGTAATTCTTCCTCCTCGTCTTTTTCCTCCACTTTTTTATCTTTTTCTTGTTCTTCATTGTCTTCTTCCTCTTCTTCGTCCTCCTCCTCCTCCTCCTCCTCCTCCTCTTCCTCCTCTTCTAACTCGTCTTCCTATCCTTCTCAGCCAAAAGTTCACCCTCGAGGACGCAAGGAGGCGCGAGAAGTGCGTGTGAGGACATTTTAATTGCATTCCCGGAAGATTGTTAATTCCAAGTTCTTTTTAGCGGGCACATTTTGCACGCACGACCATGCTTATTTCGGGGGTAATTTTCTCATTTCACGTCGCCTCTCTTTATACTGTCACGCGTTACGGTTCTTTCATATGTTTTCGTCTAGACTAGTTTGCTTTTTTGTGGCTATTTTTATTTGGATCTCGTTTTTTGTCTCCTT
The DNA here is from genome assembly GCF_024679095.1 of Eriocheir sinensis. Taxonomy (NCBI): domain Eukaryota; kingdom Metazoa; phylum Arthropoda; class Malacostraca; order Decapoda; family Varunidae; genus Eriocheir; species Eriocheir sinensis. The sequence goes on from NC_066520.1 coordinate 17,040,579, forward strand.
TCTTTGCCGTGGAAGTGTTTATTCTTTTATACGTATGCTAATAATCTACTTTTTTATTCTTGCATTCTTCAGTCACTCATTCTTACTTACCTAACCCAACAACCGCTAGTTTCTATTTTTACTTGCCATTTTTACGACTCATTCTTTTTCTGGAAGTATTTATCACTCTATTATAAGGGAAATAATACTTTGCATTCTTATATTCTTCAGTCCCTCATCGTAAGGTACTTTTCATCATCTCTTGACACAATGAACCACAAATACACAATAATCTGACTAAATCACGACAATGTTCTCCGCATCTATTCTGTTATACATGTGTTCGAAATCCATTCTTCATTCTAGTACTGTTCCGTCACTCATTGTTACTTTCCATCATCCCTTGACACAATGAACTACAATTACACAATCATCTGTCTAAATCACGACAATGTTCCCCGTATATTTTCTGTTAAACGTGTGCTCGAAATCTATTCCTCATTCTTGTCCTGTTACGTTACTCATTGTTACTTTCCATCATCCCCTGACACAATGAACTTCAATTACACAATCTAACTAAGCCACGGCAATCTTTTCTGTGTATCCCACTTTCATTGTGCTCGGGGTACAATGAAAGGTTTTCCCGCGCGCGTATTATTTCCTGAAACGCAACCGTAAAATTTCAGCCGCTTTGCCTCCTTTCCGTCATCTGTTTCCTTGCGCCCCTGCTGATCGGCGGCAATGGAGGCGATCACGCAACGAAAACACAGCAACACACGAGGCATTTGTTACCGAGAGCTGCGATACACGACACCCTACCTGAGCCAAGCCGAGCCGAACCGAACCAACCAAACACAAAACACAGAAACACATACACAGAAACACACAGACAAGCACACACACACACACACACACACACACACACACACACACACACACACACACACACACACACACACGCGCGCGCAAACAAACAAATACACAAATAAAAACAACCCACACAGTTCCGAATGTATGCGTGACTCATATCTCATCTCATTTCCGATTCTTTTCTCGGCGAATTTCCTCATTACCACTGCAGTCCCTCTCTCCCGCAGGCGTGTCGTCCGGTGGGGAGGGGCGCACGAGTAAGGGAGGAGGAGGAGGAGGCGTAGGAGGCACCGGCAGTAGTAGCAGCAGCAGTAGCAGTAGCAGCTCCCCCAGCGGCAGCAGCGGCGGGAGTGGTGACGGCCCGGAAGGAGGGTGGACGGAAGGGGGTGGAGGAGCAGGTGGAGTGGGCGGCGGGTGGGTTTTTGTCCCTCCCATGATGCTGGTGTTGGCTGGGTCCCTCTCGTCCATCCTCCTCCTCGCGCTTATCATCATCGTCATCATCAAGAGAAGGGGAAGGAGGACGCAGAGGGTGGAGAGGCAGCTGGAGCAGGTGGGTTGTTTCTTATATTGGTCTGTTGGTTTGTGTTAATGTTACTGTCTTTTTCACTGCCTGGAACTTTTTGAGGGAGTTGGTGTGTCTGTCTATTCGAATATCCATCACGACCCCTTCATTCCTTCTTCCTTTTCTTACTCTAATGTCTCTCCTTCCTTCCGCTTCCTGAGACTTCCTTGATCATAACCAAGCAAGCAAAATCTTATACCTCCACAGACTGCCCATTCGCCCTTGAACAAAGTCACTTTTACTCTACCTCAGGAGACCAATTCACCCTCAAAACTCTCGTTCCCATCCAACAAACAACTGTTCCATTTTCATGAGAAATTTAAGCTTTACTCAACGGACAGCTTTCTTCAGCCGAGTGACAGCTTCTTCTTCGAAAGGGATAACTTTTATTTCTTTTCCGCCAAACACTCAGCCTTTTGCGCTATAAAGGGAGGCAATTCCAGGCCAAGAAAGAGCCCCTGCGTCTGAGTCCCAGCCTGCCAACCCTTAACCCACCCGCGCGCTTCCAGGTTCCTTTCGCTCTCGGGGTGAAGAGCTATCAGTCCTGAGCCGCGTGGAACCTCCTCTGGGATATATATATATATATATATATATATATATATATATATATATATATATATATATATATATATATATATATATATATATATATATATATATATATATATATATATATATATATATATATATATATATATATATATATATATATATATATATATATATATATATATATATATATATATATATATATATATACCTGAGGGATGGATGGGACAGAAATACTTAATTTTGGTACGAACTATGATTGCGTTTTAAAATTCGTTTGCAGAAAAAAAAAAAACTTAAAACTTGATTGATGGATGGATGGGACATATATACTTGTTCCGGGTACGGACTACGATTACTTTTGAAAATTCGTTTGCAGCAAAACACTTACAACTTGTTTTAAATTGGTGAGAGATCCACTCAGTAAATTGAAACGAAAATGCTTATAATCTGGGATGAGTGAGTTTTCATGTAGGGATCTTTGAACTATAAACGTTTTACATTCGCTGGCAGAACGATGTTAGGTATTTTTTCATCGGCTCGCAAATTAACACGTGAGCATCTGTGTAATACTCTTCAGCGATTAAGTGTTGCCTTGGGGTGTAGGAAAGACATTGTAACAAACGATCATCAAATTATCTCACAGGTTATAGTGACACGCTATTTTAGGGGCATCTTTAAACTATGCTAAAGGGCTGATAACATATCTGCTATTTTTCTCAACTTTCTTTGTCGTATATTGCTGGAGAGGAAATTACAATGGTGTCTTACATACGTATCTAAATAGTCAAGATCGTCGCAAACAAAATGTCTAGTCTTTGTTCTTTACTCTTACACATGTATTTATAGACTAATTAAGACACTAATACATTAACACACTGATGGGTCCCTCGTATTTCATCCTCCAGCATGGCATTAACGAATCATCAAAGCCTCGTGTTGATTTCACAGTAAATAAAAAGCTGACATCTAAGATTTTACCTGAGAGACAGAGTGGTATTTCTTTAAGATAATTTTACCCTCCAAGATTTTTTCCCGATCCCAAACGTCACAATGAGAAGCCGAATCGCATTCCGATCCTCAGCGCATGTCAGGGGAGAGAGTTACAACTGATATCTGAAATTGGCTTTTGGGGAGCGACGGTTTGATGAGCGGGGAACGGAACAGAAAAGGCATTATAAAAAGGGTAAAAAAATGACCCAGAAAAACGAAAGAAAAATAAGTAGTCCACTCAGCGCTATCCTTCCTCTCCTATAACACCACCACTACCACCACCACTATCAACAACAAAAACAACGAAAACAACAACACCATCATCACCATCACCCGGCGAGCACCCACGCCAGAATGAAGAGCTGAAACTGCTGATCTAACGTTTGTGTATTTTAACTCTCCGCTGCCTTGTTTGTGCTACATCTCCATATTTATGCTCTTCACACAAATATTACTACCGTGAAAAACAAAGACCGGTTCCTCATCACGGTCGGGTTTTCTGGGGCATCGCTCGTAATCGGTTTAACATTTTATTCCGTCGTTTCCACACCTTTGGCTGCACAAACAGACTTTCCCAGAGTGCTCATAAGCGTGCAAAGAACAATACGGTTTTACTGGTGATCACTCGTCTGCGGGTGAGGCTGTAATTCAATTCTACGGTTCCTCGTTCTTCCTGTTATTTGATTTCCGCGAGAGGAACGCCAAACGGACGATATTCACAGCGTTATTTCTTCAACAATTGGTTTTGATCCAGAATATCCATAGGAACACACTGTATCATAAATGCACTAACGGCGTGTGACTCATATAATGTTTTTGTTCTCTAAAATACAATAAACGTGAGAACAGCCGTACGAATATATATGACTTCAGTTTTCATTGAGACAAATTATTCTATCCAGTTTTCCTGAAATGTAAATCTATCGAAAAGTTTGCAAGGAAGGACGAGTAACTTCTGAGAGCATAACGAAGTGCCTCGAATCTTCGTAGTCAGGAACATTCATGGCAAAAGTATACAGACAAGAGTTTATTTACTTTGGCTGATGACGACCACGTGGACGCCTGGCAGAGGGAAGGAATATCACGACTGGCAGGAGTTCATACGATTTCTCACCACCTCAATATTTACTAACCGTATCAGAAAAGGAGTTTGCGAGCATTTGTGAGAAGAGAAAAATCTTATTCCCCTTCATTCTTAAAAAAAAAAAACATGACCAAACGTTTATAAATCATCGAAAAAAAACGAAAGCTACATCGAACATTTACATTAAGAGTCACAGGAAAAGTTAGAATATAATGATTAGACGATTTTATAATGAGGATACTTTTTTTCTCGTCCACAGGTGAAACTAAGCGGCGAGGCCCTGGTGCCACCCCCGTCCCCCCAGGAGGCGCCCCGACGAACCCCAGGTGAGTGACGCTCGTGTGAAATGCGAAGAGGGGGGAGAGAAAGAAGGGAAGGTTGGAGGAAGTAAAAAATAGATAAAAAAGAAGAAGAGGAAGGAGGTAGAGGAATCAAGAGAGAAAAATATAATGGAAAAGGAAAAGAAAGAATGAAAGGAAGGAGAAAAGTGGAGAACTGAGAAAGAGGGAGAGGTCAAGGAGAGCAAAGAAGGAAGGAAGAAGGGAACGTTGGAGGAAGGAAAAACTGGATTGAGAAGACGAGAGATAGGGAAGAAAGGAGGAAGAGGAATCATGAGAGAAAAAATATAATAGAAAAGGAAAAGAATGAAAGGAAGGAGAAAAGTGGAGAATAGAGAAAGAGGGAGAGATCAAGGAGAGCATAGAAGGAAGGAAAGAAGTGAAGGATGGAGGAAAGAAAAACTGGATTGAGAAGACGAAAGATAAGGAAAGAAGGAGGTAGAAGAATCAAGACATAAAAATTAAAAAGGGAAGGAAGAGAAAAAAATAAAAAAAGGAAGGAGAGAAGTAGAGCATAGAGAAAGATGGAGAGGTCAAGGAGAGCATAAAAAGGAAGGAAAGAAGGGAAGGTTGGAGGAAGGAGAGTGATGAGTAGAACACAAAAGAAAGAAGAGGAGGAAGGAGGTAGAGGAATCAGAGAGAGAGGAAATATAGAGAAGAAGAAAAAGGAAGGATGGAGAGAAGAAGAAAAATGGAAGTGGGAGAAAGTGCAAAAGGGGGAGAGTAAGTAGGGAAGGTCGGAGGAAGGAAAAAGATGGATAGAAAGAAGAAGAAAGAGGGGAAGGAAAGAGGCATAAGAATCGAGATAGAAAAATATAAAAGGGAAGGACAAGAAATGATATGGGTAAGGAAGAGATTACTGAAGGAGAGAGAGAAAAGTCAGGGAGAAAATGGGAGGAAGGAGGAAAAGGGAGAGAAAGAACGACCTGATGGAAAGAAAGAAAGGAAGGAAGGAGAGAGGTAAACTTAAGGAAGGAGGGAAAGGAGAAATAAGGCTATGAAAAAAAAAGAACGAGATGAGGGAAAAGAAGAAAAGAAGGAAAGAGGAAACCTTGGGAAAACAGAAGTTAGAAAACGCCATAGAATAACAAATATATATACACAAGAGATACCACGGTTTACCACAACACTAGGAGGGAGACAGACTTACAGATTGATGGAAAGAATGGGGTTAGAATATTAGCTGGAAGGAGATGCAAGCTAAAATAAGACAATGGGGGAAATGATAATGGGAAAACAGGGCAATAGGAAAGTCGTAGGAGAGGAAAAAAGGAGTCACGAAGTTAAGATCAAAGGTGCAAAGGCGAAAAAAAAGGAAAAGGGTAAAAAGATGAAAGAAAATGTTAAATAAAGAGTTGAGGTACGAGATGACAAAGTGAGACAGATAAAGAAGATGTATTGACAAGAGGTAAGGGAAGCTGAAGGGAGAGAGATATGAGAGAGAGAGAGAGAGAGAGAGAGAGAGAGAGAGAGAGAGAGAGAGAGAGAGAGAGAGAGAGAGAGAGAGAGAGAGAGAGAGAGAGAGAGAGAGAGAGAGAGAGAGAGAGAGAGAGAGAGAGAGAGAGAGAGAGAGAGAGAGAGAGAGAGAGAGAGAGAGAGAGAGAGAGAGAGAGAGAGAGAGAGAGAGCGAGAGTGAGAGAGAGAGAGAGAGACCAGATCCATCTCATCCTCTCCTGCTCAAATTTAGCATTACCGAAATAGGAATACACACACACACACACACACACACACACACACACACACACACACACACACACACACACACACACAAAATCCCTTCTGATCCAGCCCACATCCACCTCTACTCCTCCTCCTCGTCTTCCTCCTCCTCCCAACTCCTTCTCCCCCTCCTCCTCCCTCTCTCTCAAGGCCACTCACGCGACAATCTCAGGCAATGCCCCAAATAGGATTGTCCCTTGATCTCCCTCTTCCTCAGCCTAATCAGACTTCCCCGTCACGTATAATTTATCCAATGGCATACGACTAATATTCCTCCTTCCCCGCTGCGCCCTCCTCCTCCTCCTCCTCCTTCTCTTCATTCTCCTCTCTCTACTTCTTCTGGTTCTCATATTCTTGTTCCACCATCATCGTTGTTTTCTCCTTCATCTCCGCTGAGTTATTCTGTTTCTCCTGCACTTCTTATTCCTGTTTCGCCGCTGCGTCATTCTCCTCCTCCTCCTCTTCATTCTCCTCTCTACTTCCTCTGGCTAGCGTTGTTTTCTCCTCCGTCTCCTTTAGTTATTATGTTTCTCCTGCTCTTCTTATTCCTATTTCACCTCTGTCTTCTTTTTTTCTCTTCTTTTTCTTCCTCTTCCTCCTACTACTTCTTCCGGTTCTTCTATTCTTATTCCTCCGTCAGCATTGTCTTCTTCTCTGTCTCTCATTTCTTCTGTATCTCAGTTTTCTTCTCCTCCTCCTCCTCCTCCTTTCTTCTGTTTCCTCCATCTTCTCTTCCTTTCACCACATCTGCTTTTCCTGATGTTCTTATTCTTCCCTAATATTGTTTTTTTCCGGGCTTTTATTTATTCTGCTGTTTCTCCTACTCCTCTGCTTCCTCGGCGTGTTCCTCTAGTTCTTGTTGTTATTATTTTCCTTCTGTTTACTTATCTTCTTTTAGGGATAGAGGGAGGAGTAGGAGGACGGCGAAGAGGAAAAGGACAAAGAAAGAATGAAGAAAGAAAAGAGATAAATGAGAGGTAAAAAGAGAAGGATTAATAGGGTGTGCAAGGAAGGCAAAGACAGACAGAGAAAAAAGATGAAAAATAACGAGAGCGTAGAAAAAATCACCCTCAAACATAATAAATAGGATGTAGGAAGACGGAGAAGAGGAAAAGAAGAAAGAAAGAATGAAGAAAGAAAAGAGATAAATGAGAGGTAAAAAGAGAAGGATTAATCGGGTGTGCAAGGAAAGCCACTACGCAGAGAGTAAAAAAGATGAAAAATACCGAGAGCTTAGAAAAAATTGCCCTCAAATGTAAAAAAAAATAGCGCGCGAGTGTTGTGAATGTGCACCCGATGTAATGCCGGAGTGATCATCTACATCATTAAAATGGAAACACAATAGGCATGACTGGTTTGTGAAGATAAAAGACATGAACGTGATTAAATTGTGTCAAACAAACGTGGCCATTAACCTGCACGGCAAAAAAAAAAATGTATATACTCCAGTAACACAATACGTGAAATTACACTACAATACAATCAAATTTCCATTCAAACATTTGCATTAAAAAACGGTAAAAAAAAGGGGTTATTTCAAATTTGGGAACCTATAAATCCGTCCGTTTTATTCAGTTTTATGAGAACGATTCGGGGTGATGCAAAGTTCGTAGTTTTATTCCGCTTTACGATGATAATTCGAGATATGACGGTTTCAGGCTCGAGGAGGAAGCAGCACGGGACTCGAGGCGACGGCGTGACGGACGAGGGGAGTTGTGCCGGCAGTGTGTGTGGCAGCGGCAGCAGGGAGACGGTGCTTGACGGGGGCGGTGAAGAGGGCGAGATGGTGTGCGGGACAACGGTTACGGCTGAGGTGGAAATGACAGGAGGAGGCGACGCAACAGCAACCGGAGGAGACAGAAAGGACGGAGAGGCGAGGTTAGGAGGCGGATCTGTGGTCACGTCAGTAGCGCCAGGAGTGGGAGGAACACCGCCAGCAGGGATTATGATCAGAGGCGTCGGACTATTTGATAACAGTGGCGCTTGTAACGGCGGCCTCCTCCCCTCAGTCTCCACCGCCTCCCCGATGGATCTTCTGACGGTGAGAGGAAATGCCTTTGTCTCCATTTTAGGGTTTTGTCAGATAAGATCAAAATAATCGTGGCATTAAGTATGAACACCTTTTTTGTTTGTTTTTATAGCCTCGAATTCCCTTACCTCTCACATAAACGGATGGCGATTCAAATCCATCCATTATCATCACTCAAAGCGTCAAGTCAGCATCGCTTCAGCATAAATTATAATCCTCAGCCTTGACCTGTCTAGTGTCGCTATTCCTTTGACCTTAGCGACGTGTCAAGGTCGAGACGAATCGCAGCACTGACATGAACCCTGACCCGATCTAACTATTCTGTCCTCCTCTCGTCCACCACAGGGAACGCTGCAGGAGGGGGGCCTCGCGGGGGTGAACAACGCCACCCTGCCTCTGCTGGGGGTGAGTCGCCTGGGGCGGGGCGCAGCCAGGCAGCAACAGGTTCTCCTTCAGGGTAAGGATATCTAATTGTGTTGGCAGCGGAGGGTTCCATGACAAACTGAATAGCTGTCTTGATAAGCTTCACTGTTGCGAGGTTTATTTGTTTGTTTGTGTGTGGGAGGGAGAGGGGAGAGGAGGGGAGAGATCGCACACATTCATGAGTGCGTGTGCGTGGCTGTATCGTTTTTACTGAAAATGCCAATGTATATCAAATAAATGTTTCTTTTATTTCTACGTTTACTAAATTTAGGCTGCAATAAGAATATGCAAGGCGCCAAGTAGAAACTTCTCTAAATCTTAAGTGTTGCATTATTGATTTATATAAAGTAGTTATGCCATATCAAATGTTTCATGGAATGCGTTGCCTCTCTAGTCTGTCTTTTGCCCTGATCGACAGAAGTGCCAGTGTTGGGCGTGGGCGGTCTGATGGGCAGCGGCCTCGACCTCAGTCATGGTGGAGGCATGGGCACCATCAACATGGGCGTCGCGGGAATGCCGAGGATGATGGGCGTTAACATGGGCGGTCTGATAGGTGCTGGCGTGGGTAGTCCGTGCATGGGCGGGGGTACCCTGAGAACGGTGGGTAGCATGGGTGCAGTGCGCGGCATGGGAACAATGAGTGGCATGGGAACAATAGGTGGCTTGGGTGCAATGGGCGGCGTGGGTGCTCCAAGGGGCATGGGACCAGTGGGCAGGCTGGAGGCGGGGAGCGGTGGTAACTACTTGGTGGTGAGCACGCCCGGACTCCCCTCCTCCTCCTCCTCCTCCCCCGTGCCTGCACCGATCCACTACCAGACTCAGTCCCCGGCCGGGCGTGTGCGGCAGAACATTGAAGACACGAGCTTCACGCATCCCAACGAAAGTATGAGTTCGTTGTGAGGACCCACCCCATTATCAGCGCCGCCGCCGACGTCACCTCCACCTCACACCTTCGTCTTCACCGCTCTCGCCACCATCACACCAACGCCGCCGCAACCACCTCCACCACCATGACCAAACGCCATTCCTATTCAACCCGAGGCCGAGAGTGTACCTTTTGTACTTCATCAACTGCAATGTGTCTTTCGGGGCAAACTTCGTGCCGCGAGACTCCCCCGAGCTGAGGGCCTTGGCGTGGGCAGTGACGACGGGCCTTCTTGCCGCCCCGTTGGACTTAGCCATTGGGCCGAGTGCTTCCCAGGACCTCCCGGACTAGTCGGAGTGTTGGAAGTGCTGAGTCGGTCTCGCGTCCCTTTCGGACCACACGCCAGCCAGATAAAAGTGGCTTATCCTGAGTGGGTGAGGACCAGTGAACGTGAGTTGGATTTCGCAAGTGAAGTGAAAAACAGGTAAATGAAAGCTCTTGCTTCAGTGACGGGGAGTCTCAGATTTTCACCTTCCTTTCTTTTGTATTCCATAGGAGAAAATAATTTAACACAATCACACACGTTATATATATATATATATATATATATATATATATATATATATATATATATATATATATATATATATATATATATATATATATATATATATATATATATATGACATGTTTTCATACCATACTGAAACACAACACAAGAAAAATACACACACACACACACACACACACACACACACACACACACACACACACACACACACTAAAAACAATCAGCACACCGCTCGAGCCCCACCTTCGTATAATCGCAAACACACGACAATTCTCCCTCGTGACGATCGCCCGTGAGCTGACCTTGCTTCCCCTTGACCTGACCCAAGTAGAAAGTGACCTCAATTTATGGAAACGAGCCGTGTGTGGCACTTGGTTTTCACACAGGCATAAACACGAAATCAGACACTTATACATACTACCAAAACACACATTCACACACACACACACACAAACACACAAAACAAACAAAGAAAGGAACAAAAGAAACCAATCAGATACACCAGCTCTGATTATAGAGTTTCTAATGTTTCTAGAGATATTTGTATTACATGTTATCATATAAAAACAATAATAAAGTATCTCTTCTGACGAGTTCTTGCTTCCGACCTGCAGGCAAAAAGATGATCCCGAACCTTTATCAGAGAACACAGAGCAATCGGAATCCATCTCTCCCCTCTCTTCCTCTCTCCCGGCTTTGGCATCTTGACGGAGCATCTCCCGTGAATGTGGGGCCGATTGAGGAAGTTGTGATTTTGACTTTCCAGGAATTAATCTTCGCTGCTAAAGTCAAGCGGAAACTCCTTTCGAGGGTTTCATTCAAGGTTACGAGATTTACGATACTTTTGTGAGGACGGGTTGGCGGCGGCGTGCTGAGAGAGGCGCGTCTGAATGAAAACTTTCCACGAACATCAACAAGGGTCAGCAGAATCCCATTGCTAAATTCAGATCGGTAAAAAATCAGGTAAGGAGTTCTGCTGTCTGTTACGTTCCGGGATTCCTACTGCCAGGTAACGTTCTTTGGGAGAATTAGAATGGATGGGTGATAAAAAGGTTCTTCCTATTGTTCCATTCGGATAGGTAAAAACAGGTAAGGAGTTTTTCTGTCTGTTACGTCTCGAGATTACTACTGCCAGGTAACGTTCTTTGGGAGAATTAGAATGGATGGGTGATAAAAAGGTTCTTCCTATTGATGTCTCCATTCGTATAGGTAAAAACAGGTAAGTAGTTTTATTGTCTGTTACGCCTCGAGATCTCTAGTGTCAGGTAACATTCTTTGGGGGAGTTAGAATATATGAATGATAAAAAGATCCATAAAGAAATATATAATGATCATCCCAGCTGTAAAGAAGGTCATTGGAACAGGCAATTACTTCACTACATTATAAAGGTGGAACTGGATTCTCTTAAGTTAGCTATGAATAGGTTCAGAAGGAGAGCAGCAAACCTCTTTCCAAGCCTCAATACGTCAACCAGAAACGGACCTCAAGATTAAGGGACGTAGGAAGCCAACGAAGGAGGATGTTTTGAGGGGGCAATACTTTTCGTTGGGCATTGTTGGAAATTTTCGAGATGAGTGAAGCAACGGGGAAAGTTTTTACGACTCCGGTGTAGCACGAGCAGATACACTCGGCAAAGAGGAGAGGACAAGGAGGAAACATATTGTGGGAGATATACTTTGAAATAACAAGAAAAATATATGGTTTTAAGGTTGGCGAGTGAATAATAATGTTTCTCAGCTGGTTTCGATAACTGCATCATAAATTTAGTATCAATATTTCGAACACAATCGCCATCATACGTTTCATCAGTTGTCTTTGTCATCATTTTCATTACTGTTTTTTATTGCTATTATTGACATCATTTAGATAATAATGGTCGTTGTTACCCGAATAATCACTACGGTTTATACCTAGCAGTACTCTAATAGCGGTGGTAACCTGCCCCTAAATCCAATAAATAATGCACACTATCAATATCCAGGTAATCCCTCGGCTGGAGTACCTCTGTCAGATCAACACACCATTACCCACAAATAACCGTTTACCATAGAGTACTCCGATCATTTATCCATCACGTCCCGGCAATTACATGTTTTATTTATACTTATGGGTGCTAAATTTACCTTCCCCCATCATAATCCGTCCTGCCTCCGCGACGGGCGTTACGTCACGTCCACTCCCGTCCCATTCTTCACGCATCTATCATTCAGCGGCACAAATGTGTAATTAATAAGGCAGGCAATGTGTTCAGACTTTTGACGCGCATTAACACATCAGTGGCAAGGCGCTCAACAGGCAATCGAAAAGCACTTAAATATTTATCTCATTGAAAACGATTTAGTGTTGTCGTTTTCTTTAATAAGTGTCAGTAGTAGTAATAGCAGAGGCGGCAGCATAAGTAGTAGTAGTTAAAAGTATCAGAGGTATATACATTTTTGTACTTATGAATATCAACACTTAACTAGAAATCACTCTTAACAGCATAAAACATTCGAGTGATTGACACTCACGCACTCACTCACGCACGCACTCACACAATAGCAAGGTATATGTAAATATGAATAAATATTAATGCCGTGTGTGTGTGTGTGTGTGTGTAAGTGAACATGGTAATTAGTATGTTTCAGTCCGCTATGAATAATATACCAAACGTTTGACAAATACAAATCTTCTCAACGGAGCGTGGCAGCGGGTGGGCGGGGGAGGGGACGTTAGGAGGCGGGGAAGTGGCTCTATTTTGGGAAAGTGGAGTAAGGGAGGGAGGAGAGTGGAAACCTGAGGAAGATGAAGCGAGGAATAAAAGGAGGTAATGAGTAGGTGAGGAAAAGGTGGAGAAGGGTTTAAGGACATGGAAGATATACAGAAATACAGGCAAACAAGTGTGAGCCAGAAAGAGTTTGAGGAAGGGGATAAAAATGTAAAAAACTGATGCTGAATATAAAACAACAGCAGGTGAGGAAGAGGTGGAGAAGTGTTTAAAGATAAGGAAGAAATACAGAAATACAGGCAAACAAGTGTGACCCAGAAGGAATTTGAGGAAGGGGATAAAAATATAAAAAACTGATGCTGGCTGAATATAAAACAACAGCAGGTGAGAGGAAGAGGTGGAGAAGTGTTTGAAGATAAGGAAGAAATACAGAAATACAGGCAAACAAGTGTGAGCCTGAAAGAGTTTGAATAAGGGGATGAAAATAAATTAAAAATCATGCTGAATACAAAACAATAACAGGTGAGGAAGAGGTGGATCAGTGTTTAAAGATAGGGAAAAAAATACAGAAATCTAGGCAAACAAGTGTGACCCAGGAGGAGTTTCAGGAAGGGGGTAAGTATTATAACCACTGATGCTGAATATATAAAAAAAAAGTCTCACACGTCAGCAACATATGACAAATCTCAACTTTCCGCAAACAGTTTCCTAATTCATACGCCCCTATAATGTTAGCCTTTACTGCCTTTGATTTCCGCCCTTGCCCTTTTAACGAGAGGCCAACAGTCTCAATAAAAAATGGTCTAAAGTTCCCTCGAGTCAATGTAACTGTCCCTAGCTGTTTATATTTACTCACGAGGGGGAGCAGAGGGCGCCGCTGCACTTCCATCAGTCCAAATGTTTGCAGAAATGTGGCGTGTCAATGTTGCCTTTCGGGGGACGGATATGATAGTTATGACAGTTGAATTTGGACGCGTGCGATGGCGGCTGCGATTTTCCTGCCACGAAGCTGAGGTGGAACGCTGCCGGCGGAACACAAGCGCGGCTGATCCTCTCATGGTGTCATTTTCTCATCCTCTTAGCGATGAGCCAGCAGATAGTTGTACCCCTGTTAGCGAATGGCACGCTGAACTTATTTTTTTACAGTAAGGGAGGCAGTTAAAGGGCAAACATGGTAAACAATAACGCCCAATAGACTCTGCTCCGGCAAAAGAAAAAAAGGACGAGAGGAGAGGAGACAAGAGAGGAGAGAGAACTTTGGGTGCTTTAGAATGACTTTGAAGTTACTGTAAAGATTATATGTATTGATCGATTCCACGTCTAGGTTATTTTAAGAGTACTGGCAGTCAGCATACGATTTATACGCATTATTTTTATTTATAGCTCAAGAGGGTGCCACAACCAGACGCAAAAGAGAAGAATCAGCAAACGCTTTAACGATGAACGAGCGTGAGGTAGCTTAATGGCACTTATAGGAAAGTTCATGTAGCAGGAAATTAATTCATGGACCTTAAAAACAATATTCGATGCAAGTGAAGAAAATTACGTTAGTGTGAGTAATGAAAGCAGATCAGCGAGGCGGCACGAGTCTGGCCCAATGACGGTGCTGACACGCGCCACTTTGGTCGTGTATACATTAGCATGTCAACACGACGATTGGAAAATATTAATTACAAAACTATCATCCCGCACAGTTACCTCATTCTTTTTCCGCGATAACAACCTTTCTTTTTTGGTATGCTATTAAACTTTCTATCGAAATAATCCAGAGTCTACTACGCTGAAATTTTAACAAGTGAATGCGATGACATGTGTTTATTTTTGTACATTAGACGTTTGTGTAGCCGATAATGATCTAAAGCATCAATTAAAAGAACATTCATTATGCAGGGTGATTTTAAGTACGCGTATAGTGATGAAGATAAGGCGAGAACAAATGACATTTAGAAGTTTCATTAAGGTACTTCAAATACGAACATCGAGGTAGGACCACGTGACAAAACGATGCACCTTTTTATGTACCAAACTTTTCGTCGCTCCTTGTACTGTAAAGCGTTGGTTACAGAATCATGCTATATATAACAAAATTAATATAAGCCTTGGTTTCACTTTTCCTACTCATAAAAGACTAATAGGCAATGTCCCCTTTACTAAACTCTTCATGACAATGTAAACATGTCAGGGATTGCGATAAACGGTCAGTGAGATTAATTAGAGGTTTCAATGACAAAAAAAATCAAAGTAAACAGCTCGTATGGAATAAACGTAATTATTTTTTCCATATTCACCTCCTTTGTTGAGCGTAATAAGAATTCATCAGGGTGACGCAAATTTCATTTATATCCAACATAGTCTGGCGATTGCCCATCAAAAACACCATTACGGATTCCAATGTACGCACCTTTACGTGGGAATTAGCTGCCGCGGGAGTGCCAAACGCATGACACGGCCCCCCGGCGAGCCCTCAAACACGCTGTATCGCTTTGATCCCTCCAACATCTGATTACTTCGGCTTAGATATTAAAAACAGAGATGATGAAAATAATAAAACTACTGTTACTATTTCCATCTCTATTACTACTACCATAATGATACTATTACTTATGACAATAGTAATAAAAATAATGATAAAAGTCATAAAACGATATAATGAAAATTGATGATAAAAGTACGACAATATCAAGACCGCTTGAGATAGGTCGCCGGTATTCAAATTCGAACAGCGTCTCCAGTGACTGTGAAGCTTGCAGCAACAGCAGCACCAGCAGCAGCACCAGCAGTAGTAGTAGTAATAGTAGTAGTAGTAGTAGAAGTGGTAGTAGTAGCAGTAGTAGTAGTAGAATGATGACTTACTTTAATGGACAGATGATTCTACTTTTCTACCTGTTATTTCTCTCTCTCTCTCTCTCTCTCTCTCTCTCTCTCTCTCTCTCTCGCTTTCCTTCGCATCCTCTTCCTGCCTCATCATAACCGTCATCATCATCACGCAGTGCTTGGTGAGTCATCAGAGCTTCCAGTAACTCGGCGGAGATTAAAGGTTCATCAGTCGAGACAAGAGTGACGACAGAGGCATTACCAACAGCTGGGCCGCGATGCCTCCCTTCCACCATCCCCCTGAGCCGAGAAGTGGCGGGAGGGGGAACTGAGATGCGCTACCCACCTGCCTCACCTGCCTCTCTCCTTAATTAGACGGTAAGCCGCTTCCCCCTCCACACGAGTACACACTTCACAGACCTCTCAGGCCCTCAAGAACAGACTAAACAATTAAGTGAAAGAAAAAATTAAAACGCGAGGGAATTCCGCGAAAACTCACCTCCACAACTTCATTTCCGAGCAAAA
Source organism: Eriocheir sinensis (assembly GCF_024679095.1). NCBI lineage: Eukaryota > Metazoa > Arthropoda > Malacostraca > Decapoda > Varunidae > Eriocheir > Eriocheir sinensis. The sequence goes on from NC_066520.1 coordinate 17,056,608, forward strand.
AATTAACGTTTTCCGGAAATCGGACCAAGTGGCAAACACACACACCACATTGAGTCTCATATGGACGCCAGGTATTCATCGAGATAGCCAGTAGATAGCTCTTGATAACTCCCCATATCATTATTAAGTAACGACGATTATCCATCAACAATTAATGACAGACTTCCTTTCGGTGCTCAAAACGGAAACTTCAGAATTGCCGACTCTTTTTCTCCATGGACGGGAAACTCCAATTAACCCTCATTATATCATTAAGTGGCGAAGGTTATCATCATTGAATGACAGACCTCCACGATGGCTCATTTAGTGTTATGACGGTCAAACGGGAACATAATAATTGCGGACTCTTTTTCGAGATAGCAGCATAGCAACTCTCCATGGACAAGACACTCCAATCAACTCTCCATATCATTAAGTGACGAAGATTATTAACAGTGAATGACAGACCTCGACAGCTCATTTAGTGTTGTGATGCTGATACAGGAACTTAAAAATCGCTGACTCCTCTTTTACCACCAGTTAGATGGCACATTATAGGAAAATCTACGGTGCTTCATAATTCCTTTGACAAGCTTTCCTTGGCTTGCTTCAAAAAGTCTGACTGAATAATTACTTAACTGGATTTTATTGATGGTGGCTTAAACTTGAGGCAAACTATGTTGTTACTGAAAACCTACATAGTTACGAGACACATGACCAATTTAATATAGCCCCAAAAGATCTGATAAAAGCAAAACTGTTAAAAAAATATAAAAGGCAAGATCAGAAATATTACTGAGGCTGGTGCGCTTTGATCAGCTATAAAATCATGTGTTGTATAATATTAGGAACTACAGAATTTAGATTATGAGCATTGTGGATTATAATTCGAGACAGATATTCAGTAGTTTTGTAAGCAGCTGCTGTAATGTACCATCCATTTACATAATTAATGTGCAGGTGAGGACCAGAATGGGGCCCTCCCCTAAATTCGACATACGCAACCCGACTGCAGAATCATAATTTAATTTTAGTTTCTCATGACAGTTACGTGGAGATTCTCGTGTTCTGGGAGAGAATTGCTTAATGTTCACTGTTGCATTATGCTCTTTCATATACTTATTCATATCCATTAAATTCTTGTACTTTTAAATTCACAGGTCACTGAGAAGACTTTCCATTCATAAAAATATTTCTATGCTGATATTTATTTGTTACTTCATATATACAAATAAAACATGAACAGTACTTTCCACTCCTCGCCTCATAACTTTTAAACCATTGAACTGTGTGCCGCTAGTGATTTTACGTAACTTTTAAAGCCTATGTTACGGAAGGCAGCGCAACCTTAACCTTGGGCCACGTGACGGCACTCGGAAAAAGTCAACCCTCGGCGGAATAAAAATGTTTACCTTCACTTACGGTCGGTCAAGAAAAGGACTCTTGAGGGAGACAGTTTCCAGTAATCCAAATGTCAGACTCATCCCTGTGCCCTGATGCTGACGTACGAGAGGAATTTAGAGTAAAAATATGACCTACCACTACCACTCCTCCTCCTCCTACTACTACTACTACTACTACTACTACTACTACTATTACTACTACTCCTATACATCGACTATTGATGACGCTGATTCCCCCTTCTCTGGATAAAGCACTCATACGCTCGCCTTGCTTTCCCTTCCCGTCGCTTTTAACACATTTATTCGCTAGGGGCGTCAGGGGTCAGGGAAGGAAGGGACGTCGCTGTATTAGGATTAAGGTGTTGTGCCGAGGGTCCGAGGGGAGGCGTGACGATGAAAGCGCGGCGAGAATGAGGAAACTTAGAATTTACGGAATTTTGAAGTCCTTCCAAGGGAGTAAATGGTGGATATACAGGAAAAGAAGGGAAGAAAAAGGACTGATGGGAATGAGAGAGAGAGAGAGAGAGAGAGAGAGAGAGAGAGAGAGAGAGAGAGAGAGAGAGAGAGAGAGAGAGAGAGAGAGAGAGAGAGAGAGAGAGAGAGAGAGAGAGAGAGAGAGAGAGAGAGAGAGAGAGAGAGAGAGAGAGAGAGAGAGAGAGAGAGAGAAAACTCGAAACTCGGGGTCAAGGAAAAAGGCTCAAATGGAGGAAGGAAAGAATGAAGAAATACAAAAAAAAAAAAACTAAAAGGAAAAAATCCGTAACGGAAAAATCGCAAACGACGACGAAAGGTTAAAAAAAAAAGTTGCAAAGAGAGAGAAAGAGGATGCGGCATGAGAGTAACACACACGCACACACACACACACACACACACACACACACACACACACACACACACACACACACACACACACACGCACACAAACACACACACAAACACACACACACACACACACACATTTTTTTTCAACTGGTGCATAATTTTTCTTTACAAGGCAGGAAAGGAAAAAAAAATTAGGAATCCGCCCTGAGAAACACGAATTTTCCAAACTTCAAAAACATGTTATTAAAAAATCTAAATGTGTGTATCCTCCCCACCATCACTCTTCCCCTTCCTCCCCTCCCCTCTCCCTCTCTCCCCTCTCCCTTTCCTCCCTCTTATCCATCTCTCCCTTCCCTCCCTCCGTCACTCTCTCTCCTCTCTCCCTTTCCTCCGTTCCTTCCCTCCCTCCGTCACACTCTCCCCTCTCTCCCTATCCTCCATCCCCTTCCTTCCCTCCCTCTCCTTCTCTCCCCTCTCCCTTTCCTCCCTCTTCTCCATCTCTTTCTTCCTCCTACATGGTAACGAGGAATTGAGTTTAGATTTTGGTAAACTTGAGACTGACAGCTTCCAACATTAAATATTTATTACACTAAAAATATAAAAGAGAGAGCGAGAGAGAGAGAGAGAGAGAGAGAGAGAGAGAGAGAGAGAGAGAGAGAGAGAGAGAGAGAGAGAGAGAGAGAGAGAGAGAGAGAGAGAGAAATTTCAAAAGGAGTTAAATTTTCATATTCTTGTCATTACACAGCAGATTCATAAACATATTTTTGCATGATATATCTGCACCCGAAAACAATCCTTCATTTTAAAATAAACGATGGAGGAGGGGGAAAGGAGAGCGTGATGAAGGGGAAGAGAGGTAAGGAAGATGATGAGAAGAGATAAATGAGGATAAAAAGTGGATATAAAACACGTCTATACGATGTAGGAGAGGGGAAAAAAACCCAAAACGAAGGAGAAGAGAGGTAAGGAAGTCGAAAAGAAGAAAAGAGATAAATGAGAATAGAGAAGGGATAGAAAACACGTCAGAGCAACAACCAACAGTAAAGTAAACGTAAACGATGAATGGAAACGAAGACAAACACCGGGAGCGACAGGGAGGCGTGTGAGGGAACGTGGGAAGGAAGGTGTTGACGCTCAGAGATGTGGAAATGTCACTGGATGGAAAGCGGAGGCGGAGTACCGTGAGGGGATGACGCAACACGCCTACCTCAGCCATTTGTGTCTGTCGATAGGTCACTCACACACACCTCCATCCCCCATCCTGTATATCTTCTCTCCATCCCGAAATATCTACCTCCCTTCCGTATTCGCTCCCTTTATCTCCCTCTCTCCCTCCGCTAGTCGTTTTCCTTACCCTACAAAGCCCCTTACATGCACTTAACTTAATATATTCAATTACATGCAGTTCGGTTATGCTTGAAAAATATTAACAAGCTTCATCACGGTTGTTTGACTACTGAAATATTAAAAAAAAGGTCACCAAGGACGGACTTTCTATGTAGTCAACATCGATCAAACCTGATTCTGTGTTACCCAATTTCGTTACGTCACGGACTTTCTAACTTATTTTGGTTATTCTGTGCCTTCATCTCTTCTTTTTTTATTCTCTTCTTGTCTACACACCTCTTTCCTAGTATCAAACATAATTCTTTGTCATTCATTTTCGCTACATCGCCTCCTTTCAACGATAGTTTTTATTATGAGCCTTCATCTCTTCCTTTTTATTCACCGAGCACCTACACGCCTCTTTCCTCTCGCTCCCTTCCCTGACGTATTAGTTTCCCTCTTTCCTCTCTCCTCCCTCGGTCGCTGCTCCCGAAGGTCAACAGTCTCGTGTATAAAATATTTGGTACAGTTAAAAATATGATTAAATAGCAGCAAAGCTTTTTGATCCGTCTTATTTCCAAGAAAAAAAGTTAAGCTCAACATTGATGCTGTGCTTTTAGGCGCCGGACTCACAAAAAAACATCAACATCGTGCGCCCGTACCGAGTATGCAAGACTTTTGTTGAAATAATGGAAAACTGAAATGTAAAAATGAAATTAGAAAATGCAAGTAAAGTGTACCACGCTGAAAACAGGGGCAAGGTTTTATAACACAGTTTTATGACAGCATCCGTGTCTAAAATATTGAAGTTGAGAATAATATATATATATATATATATATATATATATATATATATATATATATATATATATATATATATATATATATATATATATATATATATATATATATATATATATATATATATATATATATATATATATATATATATATATATATATATATTCATCCCAAAAATATATTTCACAGAAATCCCGGCAGTAAGTAAGAAGAAATTAAAGAATCAGAGAAAAGTATAAAAAGAAGACGAGCTCCAGGGAGGACGGTTAAAGTGTAGATTTTTACTTAACCGCGTCAGAAAATACACGCCGCCCTCCAGCCTGCTCTTTAATCTCCTGACCGGAGGTGCCGCCAGCCGCCCCCGTCCCCCGCGGCGTCGCCTTCACCCTCTCCGCACCCCACCCCCAAGCAGTGTGTGGCTCACGACCCATAGTCTCTCTCTCTCTCTCCTGCTCCTCAATAACATAAATCACCCACAAGCCTAACATCCATCACCACTAATATTAAAATTCATATAATTCACCAACTTTTTTCATTATAAAGAAACTCTCTCGTGTCCTTTCCTTTCATTATAAAACCTCATGCGGCGGGCGAGAAAAAAAAAAGAAAAAAACTGGCGGAGAAGCAGCGGCGGAGGAAGGAATAAAAAAAGGTGTGAAAATTATTAACGGCGACAAGATTCAGGAAGGTTGGAAGGCGAGAAGGTGATGTGTCTTGGTCTGAGGGTTTTTGTGCCATTAATACGAGAGAGAGAGCGAGAGAGAGCGAGAGCGAGAGCGAGAGCGAGAGAGAGAGAGAGAGAGAGAGAGAGAGAGAGAGAGAGAGAGAGAGAGAGAGAGAGAGAGAGAGAGAGAGAGAGAGAGAGAGAGAGAGAGAGAGAGAGAGAGAGAACCCACGAAACTCGGGTCAAGGAAAACGAGCGAATGGAGGAAAGAGAAAAAAAAAGAAATACAAGAAACTAAAAGAAAAGAAAACAAGACAGAAAACACGAAAGGCGACGAAGATTGTAAAAAAAAAAGAGGAGTTGCAAAGAGAGACTGACAGATGATCAAAAAGAAGACACATAGAATAATTGAGTTTCCCGGTATTTAAAGGACATAGAACAGCATCATACATACCATATTCACAAGGTCAGACTTTACAACACCCTCCTATACCGTACATATAAAGTTGATGGGTATATAGAACCCTTTACGACCTTACACGGACATGCAATCAGTTCTCCTTCTTTCCTCTGTTCTTCGTCTTTGCTTCGCCAGACTTTTATTTCCCTTCTCGTCTGCTCATTAACTTTCCTTCCTGTTGCGTGCTTATTCGGTTTTCTTTTGCATATTTCTTTTCAGTGAGTTCTTCCTTCTTTCGTCCTTCCTCCTTTCTTTTTTTTTTTTTTTGGTCGTCTTTCTCTTCTATTCCTGTCTCGGTTTCTCTCTTGCTCCGACTCTGCTCCTTCCTAGTTTTATATTTTTCCTTTCCCCAGCTTGCTATTTTCCTATTCTTTCTTAGTTCACTCACACACATTCACTCACACTCTCACACACACACACACACACACACACACACACACACACACACACACACACACACACACACGCAGGCGCACACACACACAGAATTACGTTATGTTATTTCAGTCGTTCTTTTCATCTTTCTTTGCTCATACAAACATTCTCTCTGTTACACACCGAGTTAGATTAAACTTGCAGGCAGAAAATCGTGAAGTATGCAAGTCTCTGGATTCCCGTCATTTATATCATAAAGAGTTATTAAAGAATCAACATTCCCGACTATTTCAGGCAACATTTTCCTGGTAGCGATGGCGTTGGTGTTTAGGAGATTTATTACTAGCGACTCTGTGTTGCACTGTAGTAACAACGTATGTAGTAAAGCTCACACTGAAAGAAATAAGCATCCAAAAAACAGTAAATAAATATATACCTTACACCGTTAGTCAATACATACACTTATGACAACCCTTACAAGCAAATCCTTTACTTGAACCGAAACAAAGAGGCGGATAAAGGACTGGGTTGGAGTGCTTCCGGAAAACAAAGAATCAGACTGGGAATCTCTGTACCGATGTGCTTAAAGTAAATAATTTTCAAACACTGCGTCATGACACATGGACCACGACAAGAACGGTGGCCAAAGGTCTGGAGAGGTAGTTAAGAAGTGCCCAATGAGGAATGGAGGGATCGATATAAATGGAGAGAACAAACAAAAGTCTATGGCAATGATCAGGACACATACGTAGGAAATTAGAGATCATACGTATATAAGAATAGTGACATACTGAGAAATTACTAATAAACAGAAACCCAAGGGAAGGATGATAATGTGATGAAATGAATAGGCATACGGAACATTGACCCGTCCGCTGCGATTGGCACGGATTTTGCCTTCACTGGTAGCCTGGTAACATATGCTCCCAAGTCTTTCTGTGCCTCTGTGGTGGATAGTGGACTGTTTCGCATGTGGTATTGGTATGCTGGATTTCCCCTCCCAAGATACATGACTTCACATTTTTCTTCACTAAATTGGAGCAGCCACTTTTTCTTCCACTCCTGTAGCTTAGTGATGTCTTCTTGTAGGAAATCCGCATCCAAGGGGTTAACATCGAGGCTAGAAATTTAAAACACAGGACAGAAGTGAATGGAAACGTTTCGAAGCGGCCTACTGCGCACTAGCCTGGAATGAAACTGGATAACGATGACGATAACGATGGCGACGATTAATGTCCAGAGAAATGCAATTGAGAATATTTTTGTTTCACTCGAAAACTCGCTACGCTAAACACAATAACATTAATATTTTTCTTTTGCCTTGCGTCATGAATCGCGGGTAAACTTACTGGTAATTATATTGTGCTGCGAGGTGGAAAACTACGCGGCGGTGGCGGTGGCGGTGGTGGTGGTGGTTGTGGTTGTGGTGGTGGTGGTGGATTGCAGTGGTAGTGGAATAGAGATCAGCAAAGAATCTAACTCTTTTGCTCTCGATTCTCACGTACACTAAATAATCACAAATACAGACACTGACAAAACGTGGGGTTCCCTAATTAGAATACAAACGTCCGACTCACAACAACCCCGGCATTATTAACAAACGGCTTAGGGCAGAGATCATAGTAGCTTTTTGGATGACCTGAACCGTGCGAGCTCACCCGTGCTGCTCATTATTCTGTGCTGGAAGATGACACCGAGATGAACCCTTGTCAGAATTACGGGTTTGATTCATGTATTTATTCTTTTTAGCAACGAGGCCACGCGCAGGGATAGTGTATGCCCCGAACTTTGTTTCTCTATTTGTTGTTGTTGTTGTCTCCGTTTCTATGGCTCTCAATCTGCAGGTTATCAGGATACAAATTTACTTGATTCTTTTGTTTTTAATTTGTGGCCTCTACCAGTTAAGTTTATTGCCAGATTTTGTGATGATACTCTGGTCGTCTATCTTTGTTTAATTTCTTTGATCTTTTTTCTCTTTCCGTTTAATGTAAAGTCGAAGGACACACTAATAGACCAGAGTATGAAAAGTATGAGGAGCTAAGTTCACTATCATACTTTTTTAATTATAATCTGGTTTTTCGTCTTCATTTAATTTCTTTGACCTTTTTTCTCTCTCCGTTTAACGTAAAGTCGAAGGACACACTAATAGACCAGAGTATGAACAGTATGAGGAGTTAAGTTCACTATCATACTTTTTTAATTATAATCTGGCCTTTTCTCTCCGTTTGGCGTTAAGTCAATGACAAACTCCAATAGCCAAGAGTATGAGAAGAAGAGTTGGAAAGTTTCGTTTAGTCGGCGCAACATCTGCCGGGAGAAGGAAAAGAAAGAAGAGTTAAGTTTACTGGCAGATTTTGCAATGATACTTTGATCTTGGTTTAATTTCTTTGACCTTTCCTCTCTCCGTTTGATGTAAAGTCAATGGCCACACGAACAGACAACAATATTAACAGGAAAAATAAAATATGCCGGAACTTTTCAACATTTCCTACATCACTCACATCAATCCCACACTGAAGTAAATGTTTCGCTGACGCAGACACGTGCATAAAAAAAACTACAAACCGATTATTTATTTTACCCTTTCCAATCTCTTTTTAAAAAACAACCATCGAATATGTTTTTTTGCCTCGCTCTCTCGCTCTCTCTTTTTCTCTTTTCCTATTCTGTTTGCTGTAAGCGGATATTGGTGGCCTCGCTCTATTCACTCCTCGGTTAACTTCCGCTCTGATGAAATACACCACGCGAAAGCACATTAAGCTGAACCTCCACTCCACCCACCACCACGACCACCTCCTCCCCCACCCCACTCCTCCACGACCACCTCCTCCCCCACCCCACTCCTCCACGACCACCTCCTCCCCCACCCCACTCCTCCACGACCACCTCCTCCCCCACCCCACTCCTCCACGACCACCTCCTCCCCCACCCCACTCCTCAACGTCCACCTCCTCCCCCACCCCACTCCTCCAAGACCCCTTCCCTCAACCCACTCCACCCCCGTCCCCCAGCCCACTCCACCACGACCACCACCACCACGAAAGACAGCGATTCCAAAACCACACACAAAAAAACGAACAACAACAACAGCACAACAACAACAACAACAATAATTCCAGTCCACACGAAAACTAAAAACACCCCAAAAAAGACAACAAAAACAGCAACACCGCCATATTTGTTATTCATTGCCGGACGGACAGAGGAGGAGGAAAAAAAATATAAATGGAGAATTCGCAGCGGGCATACTTTAACGCGAAGTGTTTGTCATGCATATTGAGGCTCGGAGATCAATGAACGGGAGAGTGAAACGCGGCTGGCCTGCCCTCACGTCATGCACCGGCCGGCAGCTCCGTGGATGCTTTTTGTCCCTGTGTACGTGGTTGGAGGAAAGCGAGGGGGAGGCAGGACACGTGGGAGGAGGGTGGAGGAAATGTGGGGGAAGAGGAGAGCAAAAGGGTGAAGGAGGAGAAAGGGGAAGAGGAGGAAAAGAGGGATTGTGGGGAGTTGAGAGGGAATGCAGGGGAAGAGGGTGAGGAAGGACACGAGGGAGGAGAAGGATGGATGAAATGCGGGGTAGGAGGAGAGCAAAGGGGGGAGGAGGAGAGAGGGAAAGAGGAGGTAAAGAGGGATTTTGTGGAGGAGAGCGAGAGTGCAGGGGGAGATGGCGAGGGAGATGGTGGGCAAGAGGGTTAAGGATGGAGGAAAAGGTTGGGAAGGTGAGATGCTGTAGGTGGGGGAGAGTGAGGGAAGGGGAGGGCAAGAGAATGAAGACGAAGGAGAGAGGGAAAGAGAGAGCAGGAGGTGTGGAGGAAAGGGAGAAAGGAGGAGGGAAAGAGGGTGTGAATGGATGAAAGGGTGAGAAGAGGAGGAGTTCAGGTGAGGAAAAGGAAGGAGGACAAAAGGAAAGGGAGGGGTGTGAGAGAGGTTGTGGGTGATTAAAAGGGGAAGTAGACAATATACATACATAAATAGTAATAACCGGAAGAAGAAAAAGAAGAGGAGGAGGAGGAGGCCAGGCAAAGGGAGGCTGCGTTTCATTTCAACTCAGCCAATCATCTCTTGACTCATTATCCTACTATGATATAAGCTTCTAGTATTTCCCTTGCATTAGTACTTTTTAACTTCGGGATAATGAAGTTACTAATGAGAAGAGTTGAGTGAGTGTGCCTGTGCGTGCGCGTGTGTGCGTCTGCGTGTGCGTGTTAGGCTTAGATCAGGAGCATGGTTCGACCCCCTTTCATGTTTTGTCTGAAAGGAAATAAATGAATAGACATATCCCTTTACTCACCGCAGCGTCACGAATGTAATACAATTTCAAATCACATCTGTTTGATTTACTTACAGCTTTTACTGGGTTATCTCTCTCTCTCTCTCTCTCTCTCCGGCGACACAGAAATATGAACAAATAGAAACATGGATCCCGTCAACATATTTCACAACCTTTACACCACATCAATTCAACTTCATTTGTAGAACAGAGAGCTAACCATTCAACCGGAGACTACCACTTATAGAAACAAGCTTCGGTCCTCAAGATCTAGGCCCAAACTACCAAGAGACCAGGACTAACAAGCCTCTGTACGAGTCTTGTTGTGTTCGACGAAATGGAAGTAACACATTGCCATTTTAAGCAGGTGTTGGAGTTGTTCCTGAAGACCCTTAACCTCGTGTGTGTGTGTGTGTCTTTTGTGTTTGTGAAGGGGAAGGGAGAGGCGTGTGTGTCTGTTTGTGGGAGGTATGTGTGTGTGTGTGTGTGTGTGTGTGTGTGTGTGTGTGTGAGTGTGGATGTATATGTGTCTGGATATGTGGAGGGGAGAGGTTGGTGGCTGTGTGCGGGTGAGTGGGTGGATGGATTTAGGTGTGTGCAATCGTGCGTGCGTCTATCACAATGCGGACTCTGCCTCAGGGGTCCAGGCGGTAATAGCGAGTGACTGGAGCATGGACGTCGCGTAAACACATTAAAGCAGCACTAGTAAAAATCAGCCCCGCTAAAGCAAATACTTCTGGGATAGAACGCTCACCCTTTAAAGCGGCGCAGGCTACCTGGAAACGCGGTTTATCCAGGAAATATCATACTCGTGTGAAACTGTAACAGCAATTAATTGGTAAATAATGAGGAAATTTTATTCCTGGCGGTAATGACATCATTATTCACGCTCAGGCCGTGATATGATGTTTACAATTTATGCGTTGTTGGAAATATTGCGCTGAAGACCCTTAACTGAGCTTGTCCCTGGTGCCGAGACGAGGCGGATGGGAAAATATATACAAAACGAAGTGAAGATAAGGGGAAATAGTTTGAAAAGAGTTTGGGATGAAAGTACAAGACTAAATGTGACTAATAGCCCAAAAATAGCTGATGATGAGACGAAACGGACGAAAAAAAATATCTAGAAAACGAAGTGAAGATGAGAGGAATAACGTCTAAAGAAGAATAGGTATTAAGTGAAAATAGTTTAAATGAGTAAGGGTTGGAATTACAAAACTAAATGTGACCAATAGCCCAGTAGAAATAGCTGATGCCGAGACGAGGCGGATGGGAAAATATCTACAAAACGAAGGGAAGATAAGAGGAATAACGCCTAATGAAGATTGAAGAGGGTTAGGGAGTTTAAAATAGAAAAGGATGATTCTGAGACGAGGCGGATGAAACAAAAATATCTACAAAACAAAGTAAAAATAAGAGGAACAATGTTTAAAGAAGAATACCAAATGAAAATAGTTTGAAAAGAGTTTGCGATGAAATTACAAAACTATATGTGACTAACAGCCCAGCAGAATTAAAAATAGAAGATAGTGATGTTGAGACGAGGCGGATGGTAAAAACAATAACTACATAACGAAGTGAAGATTAGAAAAATAAAGTTTAAAGGTGAAAACTAAATTGAAATGGTTTGAAATAAGTTGGGAATGCGATAACAAAACTAAATGTGACAAATAGCCCTCCCGAATAAAAAACTAAAAAATTGAAATAAAAGCTGGCTAAAAGGCGGAACTTCATAAAAAAATAGTACTGAGTTTGAAAATAACCCGGACAGTCATCAATATTCCCTTTAAACGTGCTTCAAATACAACTTTAAATACAGTTTCTACCTTCATAGGAACTGGGGCTTTTCGGCTCAGAGATACACAAAACACAAAAACAAAGACTCTGATAATATTTTTACGTAACGGAAAGTAAATGGCGAGGGAAAAACTCAATTTGCTCCCTTTCATTCCCCCTCTCCCTTCTCCCCTCCCCCCCTCCCCCTCCCCCTGTCAGGATATTTACAGTGGCCCATAACGTAATGAAAATATTGAACATCACTCTTGAAAAAACGCTAAAATACGTGCTTTTGATAATTGTCATTCGCTGCACATAAATATCTAAATGGCGAAACCTGTATCCTCCGGAAATCTGTAGTCTGACCTGTAAGCCTGGACCTGTATGCAAACCTGTATGCTAACCTGTAAACATGTAACTTGTAACCTGACATGTAAGCCTGAGCCTGTAAACCTGAAACCTGTAACCTGTAACCTCCAGAAACCTGTAACCTGTAGCCTGACCCCTAAACCTGAACCTGTAACCTAACCTGTAAGCCTGAACATGTAACCTAACCTGTATACCCGAAACCTGTAACCTGTCCTCTAAGCCTGAACCTGTGACCTAGTCTGTAAGGCTGAACCTGTAACCTAACGTGTAAGCCTGACCCTGTAAGCTGACTTGTAAATCTGAAACTTGTAACCTCCTAAAAAAAAAAAAAAACTATAAAACACGTACTTGTGATTACTGTCATTCCGTGCACAATAAATTAAAGTGGAGAAACTTTTTTTTTATCTTGTCTGGGAAAGTCAAGCGTTTTTTTTTTATTTATTTCCCTCCGACTGAGTGATGATGATGTTTAAGTGAAATGTTGCAACGCCGAAAATAAAAAGTGAAAGAGAAAACTTGAAAAATGATACCTCCACGCACACCTGCCCTCCCCAGGTGTCGCCTTACATGTCAGGTGTTTTGTGGGCTTCCGCGGCGGCCAGCCCTAAATGTACCTAACGGACTGTACGGACTGATATATTTGTGCGGGCTCTCTCTCTCTCTCTCTCTCTCTCTCTCTCTCTCTCTCTCTCTCTCTCTCTCTCTCTCTCTCTCTCTCTCTCTCTCTCTCTCTCTCTCTCTCTCTCTCTCTCTCACGAGGTAGCGGTAGTTACATCATAGGCACGACACACACACACACACACACACACACACACACACTCACACTAAGGCATCCGAGTTTTCACCTTCCTTCAGTGTGTTGTATTTTTTCTTAAATATGATAAAGCGCATTTCCCGTGTACTAAATAAAAACAAAAGATAATATATGCATTACAAATTGATCCCCTTGTACGTATTTGCATAAATAAATACGTTATTTTACATATGTGTTATATCTGTACACATACACACATAAATTAAACAAACATCCCTACATACATATACACATACATGCTATCAAACATATACATACATAAATATATTCGCCCTTACACAAACAATAATTCCATATACAGATATACTCGTGCAAAGAGAGAGACACGGACACATACACACACAAATAGATTCAGAGAGGCATTCAGGCTGACAATGAACGAATTAATGAATGAATAAATGAATGAATGAATAAAACAAAACAACGAGACAGAAAAACAGACACCAGGACTCAGGAACAAGCAAACAGACGTGAAGAGGAGGAAGAAGAGGAGCACAGGACACAGAGGAAAGAACAGACGGAGACATATATACAGTAAGACAGAGGAAAAACCCGCCACACGAGAGAAAAAAAGAAGAGAGAAAGATTACCAACCAGCGGACGGGAAGACGGGTGGACGGACAGGCTCGGCTAATCAAGTTACTGTCACGTTCGGCGGCCAGACATACTCGGTACTCGCGGCGGCGGTCTGACCTTCCTCTCCCATGTGGGCAGGAGTAGAGCCTCGGAAAATTGAGTTACGGCTCAAAGGCTGGACTTTGCGCCAATTTTCAGCCAAATGGCAGGGAAGGAAGGCTGGTCCGCTGCCGGCAACGTGATGGCCGTGGCAACCAAGCCCCCGAAAAAGGTTTACTTCTGGCCCGCCGATGATGAAAACTCTTGCGGCACTCGTAACACTGTCCGGCTATTTTTGGGGTTAACGTACAGTGGGAAATCTAGATAGATGTGCGTGGTGTCCTTAACAACGTAACGTATCGCAATATCGCTCTGTGTCCGAGTGTCTCTATCTGCTTGTCATACTGTCTGCCTGTATGCGTCTGTCTGCCCTTCTGCCCTGTTTCTCTGCTTTCGTATTTGTCTGATTGTCTGTTGTATTTCTCTCTCTCTCTCTCTCTCTCTCTCTCTCTCTCTCTCTCTCTCTCTCTCTCTCTCTCTCTCTCTCTCTCTCACACCGGAGCAGTTTAATGAGTGCGACACAAACTTCAAGAAACTACAGTAATAGCATTTGTTCTCCGCAAACTTGGATAATTACACATATTAGAGACAATTATTTGACCATTCTCTCTTGACTAAGGCTCTCTCGTCCTTCATCGCCAAGACGGGTAACACAAAGGCAGAGTCATGCTCACTGACACAATCAAGTCATTATGTATTGTAGAACTGAATGGCTACACGTCTTCCCGTCACATCCTATCTCAGAGCACCATATAGGGAACACTGGATCATCTGAGTTGTCTGTGTACGAGTGATAATAATTTGAAAACCACACACAAACACACACATACTGTCTCTCTCCCCCTCTCAACCCCACACATATACCTCCCTTATACACACACACTCTCTCTCTCTCTCTCTCTTTCTCTCTCTCTCACCCCCTTCACATACACACAACAGAAAGGGAAGTAAAACAGTCAATTGCAGCCGCTTTCGAAAATGATGCTCGCGCTGCCGGATTACGAAACAAAGTACAACAAATAATCGACTGTTAATATCAGTAATCCACGGCTCCGCTGATAGGCTGCCTCGGGATTACCACGGCCCTGTATACTGTAATTGAAGTGCGGTGCTGCTGGCCTGGTAATTACTTTGGCAGCATCCACGCAAACACATACCCATACCTTTTTTTTATTATTTTTTGTTTTGTAACTGTGTATTTCTCGACTCCTGGGGCAGCTATGTATGTACCAGGCAATGGAGCAGTCTTAATCAACCACTAGAACGCCGAATATGAATTAGATCCCTACACACAAACAATATGAGCACACACACACACACACACACACACACACACACACACACACACACACACACACACACACACACACACACACCTGCATTTAGCTTTTCTCATTCATTTTACAACTCTGTCTTTATTTATCGACCATGAAGTAGCTATAGTATATGGATCAGTCAATGAAGTAGAGTCTTTATTAAGCACCAGTACACCAAATAGGAATAGGAAACTGATTACACATACACTATGAACGCACACATAACTCCACATAATTTCTTCTTCATTTTATAACTCTCTTTTTATTGCTCGACTCATGAAGCAGCTACATACGAATCAGTCAATGGAACAGTCTTATAATCCGCTAGAGCACCGAATATATGACAATAGGAATAAACAATTATACACATTACTATTTTCTTGTTACCGTCAATAAAAGTAACTATCCAAAATAACAGCTTGCAACAGATTTATGAGCAAACGAGGCATCTAGGGCGCATTCTTTTATCCCATTTCCTACTGCGTAAAAAGAAGTAAAATTAATCTTGACATGCAACCAAAGAAATGTAGGATAATAAAATAAACTAATAACACCGACCAGAGCCGGGAGCCATAATTTAGTCATCCCACATTGCATACATTCCACACTCCCCCCAGAAAAAAGAAAAAAAAGAGAGCAAGGGGTAGTCTGGGCATGTGTATTACAGTTTAAATGCCGCAGAGTTTTACGAGAGCATCCGAGGTTATTAAAACATTACAATTACGTGGAAATAAGGAATAAAAAACTAAAAAAACCTCTCCATAGTACACCAGACTCACGAGTATGTAATGAGAGCTCTGGGAAACGTATATACTCACACGTACACGGAAGAGCAAACCTAATAACGTGAGTCCAGTTGGCGCCCACAAAATTATGCGAAAATTATTGTTTTGACGGAGGAACAACACCAGAGAGAATGTGTGTGTGTGTCAGGGGGGGGGGGTGCGTGTGTGTGTGTGCGTGTGTGTGTGTGTGTGTGTGTGTGTGTGTGTGTGTGTGTGTGTGTTGGGGTAGTAATATACAGGTAAAGACGGTCCATTAAAGCTAATAAATAATGTTTAATGGGAATGTATCTTGTGTCTCAGCGGTCGTACGTCATCATTACCGTGCTTGCCTCCCTCTTGCGGCCTTAGACCTGTATACGCCGGTGCTTTACGAACTTATACAAACACTGAATATATGTTGAGTAGATCCACCCGAAATTGATCTCTTCTGGCCTTCTGTTATGTTTTATCGAAGTAGCGCCTAGCAGATTTTTTTTTTCCTGTTTTTTGCCCTTGGGTTGCTTCCCGTGCTGTAAACAAAAGATAAATGTTGAATTAATGTTAAGTGATAAATATATGTGAAATAGATGAATGTTGGGATTTCAAGAGCGGAACAGCAACAGACGAATTTTAGCCCTCTTTGAAATCTGTAGGAGAATCAATTACTAAACTTAGGGAGTGTCAAAAGAGGCTGAAGTTTTTTGTTTTGGACCTTGCTCTTAATTTACCTCTTTGTTGTATCTGGTTGAAAGAACGCAAAATGTACATGTTATATATTTATTTATTCATCGAGGTATTTTAATTTTCCCTTCAGGTCTTGGTGGATAGCTTCGTCATTCTAACACCAGCACACGCACGCACACACACACACACACACACACACACACACACACACACACACACACACACACACACGCACACACACACAAACGCACAAACGCCACATGAGGTAGAGTGCGGTTGATGAGTGTTGGAAAAATTTTAAAAGCACTCTGCGGGTTGTTTAAAAAGTGTCAGCCGTGTCCGGACCCTGCCATGTGGGACCGAGTGTTTTGCTTGGTACTTCATTGTCACTGTAGTATGTTTGTTTTGTCTTTGGATTAAATGGTACGAGAAAGTTGGATTACACGCTTACCACTTGAGGATCTATGTAGATTTACTTGCAGACCACACAGAGCTATGGTCCGGACTAGGTGATCTGTGGTTTAACCGAAGTGAAATTATATCAAATCAAATGCCATCTAAGACCTTGCATTTCTACCTTAGTTAAGTTGAAGGAAGTGTCGATCGAGCTTGTTGAGGATGGAGAGAGAAAGACATATAGTAAAATATTCATTATGGTTGCGGATGTTTGAGGGAAAAAGAGAAAAAAAGAAAGATGGGGAAAGGAAAATAAATACAGAAACATATATCAGTAGAGTCGAGGTTGTGTGTTGGGAAAAGAGAAAGAAATGGACAGAAAAAATATATAAGTAGAGATAAAAAAAAACGGAGAAAAATATACGATACTATAGTAACGGGAAGGTCTAGGCAGGGCAGACCAACTCCACTCTTTTAAAAATAAACGAAAGAAAAAAAATGCATTGACCTCAAGGAAGCAAAGTCACGGGAAGAAGAAAAAAATAAAACGACAGTTTCCAAACTTTACCAAACCTGCACTCCACGCTTTGGCCGCTCGGGGAAGCCACCTCGACGGCTCCTCAAATCCCAGGTATAGAAAAAAGAAAAAAAAAGAAGAAAAGTTGCTACCTCGAGGCGTCCAGTATATTTTCAGGATTCGGGAATATTTCGTCCTTGCGGAGGGGAAAATTCCTACCTATTAGACTTCCATTTTTGCAGGAAATTCCCAATCGCCACCTTTTTGACAGTCTCTCAGGTGTAATGAGAGAAAAGTAAGGCCAACACTTTTTTCGGCGGTAATTTGAGGAGGGTGTGAGGCCGGAACGAAGAAAGGACGAGGAAGATGAGGAGGAGGAAGAAGAGGAGGAGGAAGAGGATATGGTGAAGGAGGAGAAAAATCGAGGAGGTAGAGGAAGAGAAAAAGAAGAAAGGACTGAAAAAGAAAGAAGATATGGAGAAAGACCACAGAAAAACGAGAGGTATTGGTTAAAAGGAAAGGAGAAAAGAGGAGAAAAAGAAGTAAGATATGGAGAAAGACAAGGAAAAAATGAGAAAGAAAGAGGGTATGGAGAAAGGACAAAAGACGAGGAAAAGAGAGGAAAGAAGTGAGAAAGAAAATACTATGGAAAAAGACAAGGGATAAATGAGATGGTAAGGGTAAAAATGGAGGGGGAGAGGAAGTGAGAGAGAAAGATGATATGGAGAACGACCACAAAAAACAAGATAAAAAGAAAAAGGAAAGAGAAGAGAGGAAAAAAAGAAAGAGGGTATGGAAAATCACCCCCCAAAATGGATATAGGTAAGAAGTAAAGCATAGAAAAAGAGAAAAAGAAAAAGGGTATGGAAGAAGACTAGATAAAAGGAGGAGGCATTGATGGAGAGTAAAAGAGGGGAATAAGTGAAAAAGAAAGGAGATATGGAGTGAGACCAGGAAAAAAACGAGGTTGTAAAAATAAAAATAAAGGGGAAAGACAGAAAAAGGGATATGGAGAAAGACTAGAAAATCGATAAGGTAAACGTATAAAAGGAAAGGAGAGTAAAGAAGAGAAAAAAAAAGGATATGGAGGAAGATAAAAAACGGAGATAAAGGTATGAAGGAAAAGAGACGAAAGAAGAAAGAAAGAAGATGGGGTGAGGAAAAAAACAGGAAAAATCGAGGAGCCAAAGACAAAAGATACATGAGCGGAACTAAAAAGAGAAAAAAATATCGAGAAAGACAAGAAAAAAAGAGGAGGTAAATGTGATAAAAAGAAGAGAGGAATAAAAAGAAAAACAGGATATGGAGAGAGGAGAAAAAAAACGAGAAGATAAATGTAAAAACGGAAAAGAGAGGAAAGTGAGAAAGAAAGATGATATGGAGAAACAAGTGAAAAACGAGGAGGTAAAATAAAAAAATAGAGATGAGAGGAAAGAAGAGACAAACAGAATATGGAGAAGGAGAGAAAAAAAGGAGGTAATGATGAAGAAGAAGAGAGAGGAAAGGAGTGAAAAAGAAAAAGGATACGGAGAAAGAAGGGAAAAATTTGAAGGTAAAATAAAAAAAATAGAGATGAGAGGAAAGAAGGGAAAAAACAGGACATGGAGAAGGGAGAGAATAAAAAGGAGGTAATGATGAAGAAGAAGAGAGAGGAAAGGAGTGAAAAAGAAAAAGGATACGGAGAAAGAAGGGAAAAATTTGAAGGTAAAATAAAAAAAAGAGAAGAAAGAAGAGAAAAACAGGATATGGAGAAGGAGAGAAAAAAACGGAGGTAATGAGGAAGAGGAAAAGAGAGGAAAGGAGTGAAAAAGAAAAAGGATATGGAGAAGGAAGAGAAAAATGAGGAGGTACAAGAAAAGAAGAGAAAAGAGGATAGAAAAGAAAAACCGGATATGGAGTAAGAAGAGAAAAAAAACGAGGAAGTAGGAGTAAAATTGAAAAAAAAGCGAAAGAAAAGAAAAGGAACAAAATGCAAGTGGTTAAGACAATAGAGTAAAAGTTAAATACTCACAAAGCCACAAATTTGACAAAAAAATAAGCATAAAATCTGAAAGCCATGAAGTCTGCAAAAATGAAACCCAAATTAAATATGAAAAATACGCCCGAACCAAACATATCCGAAAGCAATAAAACCAAATAATAAAACAAAAACTAATAAACGACCAGAGCTTTAAATATCTGCGGGAAATATAAACGAAATTGAAAAAAAAATCATTAAAAAAAACAATTATTATTAAGTCGAGGCTTACTACGACCAGGGTAATAATTAGCGAAAAGATAGAAAGAAAAACTGAAATACATAATCGAGACTAGACAGGAAAAAAAAAAAAAACTTATTGTATGAATGGAAGAAATGCAATGGCAGAATGAATATGGATACGCCATTAAGAGAATAAAAGAAATAAAATATCTATAATAATGAGCAAAAAATGAGCAAAATGAGAGAGAGGAGAGGAGAGAGAGAGAGAGAGAGAGAGGGGAGTAGAGAGAGAGAGTCGAGAGAGAGAGACCAGAGAGAGAGAGAGAGAGAGAGAGAGAGAGAGAGAGAGAGAGAGAGAGAGAGAGAGAGAGAGAGAGAGAGAGAGAGAGAGAGAGAGAGAGATAGAGAGAGAGAGAGAGAGAGAGAGAGAGAGAGAGAGAGAGACAGAGATAGAGAGAGAGAGAGAGAGAGAGAGAGAGAGAGAGAGAGAGAGAGAGAGAGAGAGAGAGAGAGAGAGAGAGAGAGAGAGAGAGAGAGAGAGAGAGAGAGAGAGAGAGAGAGAGAGAGAGAGAGAGAGAGAGAGAGAGAGAGAGAGAGAGAGAGAGAGAGAGAGAACAGACAGAGAACAGACACAGAGAGCAGACACAGATAACAGACACAGAGAACAGACACAGATACAGAGACAAAGACAGACACAGAGAAAGAGAGACACACACACACACACACACACACACACACACACACACACACACACAGACACACACATAAGGGGAAGGAGAAGGAGCAAAATAACCCCACCAAACATAATTTATTGCAAGGATTAATATCCTAAATTCCACTTTATTCATAACGTTGACTTCACATAATATTACTTCTCTGTGCAGACCCGAAACGACGAGGAGGAAGTTGAGTAGAAAGAAAAAAAAAGGAAAAACAAAAAACAAAGAAACGAAAACGAAAGACGACGAGGAGGAAGTAGGAAATGAGGAAGAGAAGGAAGAAGAAGAAGAAGAAGAAGAAGAAGAAGAAGAAGAAGAAACAAGACAAGAAATTAAAAATGAAGGAAAACGAAGCATATCTGAACGCCATCAGGGAAAAAAAATGCATCATAGTACACGTAAAAAAAAAGACAAACCGCTCAACGAAATAAATAAATATAAAAGAAAATTAAGAAAATAAAACGAAATGAAGGAAAGAAGAGGGATTGCGACATGCGAAGGAGGAAGAGGAGGAGGAGGAAAAGGAATGGAAACGAAAAAGGAAAAGAAGGAGAAAAAAACCCAGGACAGTAAAACGAAAACAAAGGAAACGAAGAAGCATATCACAACGACAACAGAGAAAAAGATGCATAGCACGAGTCATAAAACCAAGAAAAACCGCTCAACGAAAGGGAAAAAAAGGGATTATAAAAGAAAACCAAAACGAATCTCAGGTAAGAAGTGAGATTGCGGCAGGCGGAGAAGGAAGAAGAGGGGGAGGAGGAGGAACACGAGGAGAACGAGGAAGAAGAGGGAGAGAGGAAACTGATAAGCAAGAGCGAGAAGAGAAAGAAGAGTAAGAGACAGGAATAGCAGAGAAGAAGAGGAAGATGACTGAGGAGAAGAATGCATGAAGAGGATACGCATAAACAGAGGAAGAGAAGGAAGAGAAGGAAGTTGATAAGCAGAAGCAAAAACAGTAGGAGACGGGAAAAGTAGGAAGAGGAGGAGGACGATTAAAGAGGAGAGTGCAAAAGAGGAAAAGAAAGAGTAATAGCAGTGAAAGGAAAGGGCAAATAAAGAGATGGAAAAGAGAAAGACAGGAAAGGAGGAGGAGGAGGAGGAGAAGGAGGAGGTCGAGGTTGAGGAGAAAGAGAGAAAATGGAGAAAACGTACTAAGAAAATAAAAATAAGAAGAAACAAAGCAGGAAAAGAATCAGATAAAAAGAAAAGGACGTTACAAGAGGATGAGGTCGAGGTCGCAAAGGAAAAAGGAAAAAAATATGACAAAACGTAATAAAATGAAAATAAGAAAAGGAAAAACAGGAAAAGAATCAGATAAAAAAGAGAGACGGGAAAAAAAGATGGAGATCGAGATGAGGAAAAAAGAAAAAAGGAGAAAACGTAATAAAAAATGAAAAGAAGAAAAAACAAAGCAGGGAAAGATAAAAACATAAAAAAAGAAAGCCGGCAAAGATGAGTTGGTCGAGGTGGAAGAGAAGAAAAAAGAGGAAAAGGAGAAAACAAAATTACAATATGAACTAAGTAAAAGTAAGTGAAAGTAAGGAATAAGAAGTAAAAGTAGACGTATATTGAGTTGACTAATGTAAGATACTGATGCGCCTTTTTAGTACTAACGCAAGAGCGACATTTTTCTTACTTTAAAACAAATCAAGATAGTAAGTTTTCCTCTTTTTATTTTTATCCCCGGCTCAAATCTCCCTCTTAAGCTTTGATCTCGTTACTCAGAATACATCACGGTAAAAGGCATTTGAGACGACTTATAAAATAGTGAAGTGGGATTTGGCTTCCAGATTTTGCGGGAATCAGAGACGCAACAGCACTAAAATAAAGAGAAATATCAATGCACGAAAAATAGGAGGGGGAAGGAAAATGAGGAGAACGGTTAGTAGAAAGAGAAAGGGAAAAGTAATCACAGAAGAGATAAGAGAAAAATAAAAAAAGAAGTCCCAACTCTCTCTCTCTCTCTTTTCCCACACATACCAAACTCTAAATGGAAAGGACACAACCACCACCATCACTACCACCACCACCACCACCACCATCACCACCATCACCACCACCATCTCCACCACCACCTGGCATGAGCTCTCCTGTTCTGGTGCCTATTCGGGTTACAGAAGGAGGCGGAAAATATTATAAAAAAAGAGAAAATGAACAAGAAAAAAAGGAGAACAAGGAAAGCAGAATGAAGAAGAACAGCAACAACAACAACGAATACTTATACTACTAATAATAATAAAGCAAAAACAAGCAGAAGAAGAAAGAAAAAATTGAAAGACATGATAAAGAAAAACAATAAGAACTGAAAGAACAAGATGACCAGAACCAAGACCAAGAATAAAAAGAACAAGAACAGCAGCAACAACAATAAGAGCAAGAAAAGAACAAGATAAGCAGAACCAGAAGAACCAGAAGAAACTGAAGAAGCAGGAGAAGCAGAAGCGTCTCCCATCAGCCGGACAGACCATCGAGTATGCCCGTCACACACGCCTCCCACCACTTTATTTCCACTGGGCGTGTCGGCAGCTCATTTTTCCCTGTTGACCGTCCCCCCGAGCGACACACACTCGTCCCCTTCCACCCCGCCCCTCACCTTTGCCTCCTCCACTTCACACTCCTCTCGGGACGTTCATTGCATTGTACACTCCCTTTACTTCTCCCTTTGCGTCAATTTCTCCGTGTTCAGTGTCCTCATGAGCGATATTTTGCCTATTCTAACCTGCTTCTCACCTTGTTTTCGTCTTTGGATTCCCTATCTTTCACCTTTGCGTAAAAACCTATATCGTACCATACACACTATTCCTTTCTCTATTTCCCTTATGAATTCTGTTGTAAAGATGATGCAAAAATTTCTGGACGTAAACAGAAAAAAATGTCTCGATAAAAGTTGCTCTGGAAAAAAAAAGATATCTAAGAATTGTAAAATCGCTACATTAATTGTCTTATTCTCGTTCTCTTTCCTATTTTTTTTTCTCATCAAAGATTATACAGCCCTCAGTCTTCTTTTTTTTTCAGCATCTATTACCTAGCAGTCTACGCTTTAACATCAAAAAGTGAACATAACCTGAAGTACGTTTTGATATCTAACTCCATTTCACTCCTAGCCACGCACGGTAACCAGGCACTGTACCGTAGATAACAGATGACTAATGAAGGATGTATAAGAACAGAAAAAAAAAGAAATAGGAGGTTTATCCATTAAGACCAAAGTGTTCGGAAAAGAAACCAACTCCATGACATGATAACAAAGTGATCTGCAACTCATTTCCAAGCCACACCAATTTTTTTTTCTTTTTTTTTTTGGAGGGGGGGGTCAGAAAGTGATTTATGACCCCAAGACCACAGATATAAAAAAAAGTTCTATATTCTTTTACCAGCTTTCTTTCCCCCGTATTTTTTTTCCCCTTTTCAGAGTCAATAGTAAGCAGGGTAGAGGTTGTAAATCTCGACTCGCGTGACTCGTCTACTTTAGCCTGAGTGCTCTTTAGCTCTTTTACCAACCACCGCTAATCCATCACCCTGGTCCTTCAACTTTTCGAAATGGCTCCTCTGACTTTCCCCCTTCTCGCCTCTCCTGTCCCTCCTTCTCTCCTCCCGTTTCCTCTTTTTTCCTTCCCCCCACTCTGCTTTTCGTTACCTCCCCTCTCTTCCCCTCCATGCCTTCCCTTACTTACCCCCTCCTCGCCTCTCCTGTTCCCCGTTCTCTCCTCCCGTTTCCTCTTTTTCCCTCTTCCCCACTCCCCTTTTCATTACCTTCCCTCCCTTTTCCTCCATGGCTTCCCCTACCCCCTCCTCACCTCTCCTTCCTCTCCCCTCTCTCTTCCTGTTCCCCTTTTTCCCCTTTTTCCCTCTCCCTCATTCTACTTCTCAGTACCTTCCCTCCCTCTCTCTCCTCTCCACTTCTCTCATATTTTTTACTCTCCTCTATCCCCTCTATCATTTCTCCTTTTCCTCCTCCCTCTTCTTCCTCCCATCCATTTCCCTCCCTCTTCTCCTCTCATACGTTTTCCCTCTCCTCCTCTCTCCTCTTTCCATATCTTCTCTTCCCCTCTCATATCTCTCTCCATCCCTTTCATGTATCCTTTCCTCTCCTCTCTTGTTCTCCACCTTCCTCCCGTCTTTTATCTTGCCCTCTTACCTCTCCTCTCCTCTCCATCCTTCCATCTCTCCTCTCCCCTCCCTCGCCACCTCTACTCACCCTCATTCATCTTCTTGGCCTTCCACATCCCTCTAAACCGCCTCAGCCGCCCCAGAAATCTCAACAGACGCTTCCCTGCTTCCCTTTAAACGTTTTTCCCCCTCCAGGATCCCCCTCATTTCCCGTCGCCTTTACAACTTCGACTGAGTCCCACCCGCAATCCGGCCCCGACCTCCTTCTTTCCCTCTTCCCCTAAACAGGCTTTTTCTTTCTTCCCTCTTCGCCGCTCTCTCCTCCCATTCCATTCCCTTCTTCTATCCTTTCCACTTCGAAGATAGGGACGAAAAGTAGGGAGGTAGGAAGGCTGGTAAAAAGAAGGTGAGGGCGTGAACGGCGTAGCGTAGCATTTTTAGGCAATCTAAGTTTGTATCACATTTATTAAGGATTCGAAAAGCTACTTTGGAAATTTTCGTAAAAGAGGAAAGTTCTATGGAGACTAAAAGTTAACCAATAGTGGGCAGAGAGAGGACTGGTTGGCTTGCGGTATGTGTGTGTGTGTGTGTGTGTGTGAGAGAGAGAGAGAGAGAGAGAGAGAGAGAGAGAGAGAGAGAGAGAGAGAGAGAGAGAGAGAGAGAGAGAGAGAGAGAGAGAGAGAGAGAGAGAGAGAGAGAGAGATAAGCTACTGATAAGGGATAAAAAAAAAGGAAAGAAAACTACGTAGATCTCCTCCTCCTCCTCCTCTTCCTCTCCTCAAACATCTCCTCCTCCTCCTCCTCCTCCTCCTCCTCCTATTCCTTTTCTCATCAACTCCTTAACTCACCTCGCATCATTAAACAAGTAATAAACTAGAACACACACACACACACACACACACACACACACACACACACACACACACACAAACTGACCCCTCCCCCCAACACACAGCCTTCCCTCCCCCCTCCTCCTCCCTCCTCCCCTCCCCACCACCACCACACATATGGGCTTCCTAATCACCGCCCGTCACACGTTCCAGAGTCAAAGGCGCCCAGCGAGCCCTCACCCCCGTATTACCCTGTTAACTAGCATTGTGTTGGGCCTCCTCGCTGCCGGGGTTTACGAGCGGGCTGAGTGGCGGCGCTTTTGTCCCAAGGAAACGAGGCTAAGGAGCATAATTTTCCGCCTCGATAATAACTAGTGCCCGTAATATCGTACTTCCGGGATAAGGAGGAGGAGGAGGAGGAGGAGGAGGGGGAGATGCAAGAGGTAAGGAAAGACGAATAGGTAAAAGTGGATAACGAAAAGGAAGTAAAGGTGTTGATGGTAGTGGTAAGAATCAAGGTTGAGCTGGAAAAGGAGGAGAAGGAAGAAGGAAAGGAAGATGAAAAGGAGATGTGTGGAGCTGGAGAAGGAGGAAAAGAAGGAGAAAGAGGAAAAGGGAGATGAAAAGGAGATGTGTGGAGTTGGAGAAGGAGGAAAAGAAGGAAAAAGAGGAAAAGGGAGATGAAAAGGAGATGAGAATGGAAAACGTCGAGAATGTGAAAGATGATGATGATGATGAGGAGGAAAAAGTAGAGTATGAAAAATGAGGAGGAAGAAAAGGTAGCGGGGATGGAGGGCGTCTAGATGTAGAGAAAAAGGAGGAGGAAGAGGAGGAGGAGAAGGAGGAGAAGGGAGTAAGAGTGAAGAACGTCAAGAATATAGAGATGAAGGAACCGGAGGAGGAGGAGGACAAGGAAGAAATATGGGGGGAGGGGAAGGATAAAGCAGGATACATGAATGGTTGTCCTGAATAAGTTAGGTTAGGAAAGGGACGGGAGGTGAATAATTACGTGGCTCTATAATAAGGTAGACCCAAGGGTGGGGGAGGCGTGCGGCGAGGCGAGGTGGAGCTGGCATGTAGTGATTGTTCTGGCTGGCTGGCGGACTGACTCTCCCACCACAACATAGGTAGGACGCAGAGGAAGGGAGTGAGGCTGACTGGCTCGGTATGGCTGACTGAGTGTAGTTGACTGGCTCGGTATGACTGTCACTGTATGGCTGACTGAGTGTAGCTGACTGGCTCGGTATGACAGACTCGGTATGGCTGACTGAGTGTAGCTGACTGGTTGTGGCTGACTGGGTTGACTGGATATGGTTGACTGGGTATGACTGAATGGGTGTGGCTTACTGGTTATGGCTGAATTGGTTATGGGTGACTAGTTTAACTGATTGGTTATGGCTGACTGGTAATGGATGACTGGTAATGGATAACTGGTTTGCTGGTTGGCTGACTGATTAGCTTGTGAAGGCTGACTGACTGACTGACAGGTTTCCGAAGGTTGACTAACTTACTGACTGGTTTGGGAAGGCTGCCTGACTGACTGACTGGTTTTTGACGGCTGACTGACTGACTGACAGGTTTCTGAAGGTTGACTAACTTGCTGACTGGTTTGGGAGGGCTGACTGACTGACTGACTGGTTTCTGAAGGCTGACTGACTGGCTGACTGGTTTGGGAAGGGTGACTCTCTGGCTGACTGGTTTCGAAAGGCTGACTGGTCTCTGAAGGCTGAATGACTGACGGACTGGCGGGCTGGACGGCTACGTGTCTGTGACGCTTGAAATAATACAACATTCCTTTGCCTCGCGACAAAACCCCGCCACTCTTTTTTCTCGCCCACTAGAGTTTGTTTCTGTCCGGCGCGTCCCCGTGTTCCACAGTCTGTTGCACCTGGTGACATGCGCACCTGTGAAGTTCGTCGCCATAAATGAAAAAAAATATATATATAAAAGCCAGACACTTCACAACACACTCGACAAACTCCCTTCCAAAAACTAAATAAATAGATTCGTTTTTGAAGGCTTGTAACGCCACTATTCGTCCAGTGACAAGAGGAGGAGGAGAAGGAGGAGGAGGAGGAGGAGGAGGAAGAAGAGGAGGAGGACAAGGAGGAGGAAGAGGAGGAGGAGGAGGAGGACGAGGACGAGGACGAGGGCGAGAAGACGAAAGGAGAAGGAGAAGGAAGATCAAAAGGAAAAGGAGAAGGAGGAAGAAGGTCGAAAGGAAAAGGAAGACTAGGAAGAGGAGAAAGAGGAGATGAAGGAGGAGGAAAAGAAAGAGGCAAAGAGAGAGGAAAAGGAAGCGAATGTACAGGAGGAGGAAGAGGTCAAGTGGTAACAAACAAAACAGAAGAAAAATAAAAATAACATGAAAAAAAGTGGGAAAAATAACAAAATATATTAAAAAAATGTGAAGGAATGAAACAAAATGTGAAGCAATGGAAAATAAAAAAAGGAATAGACGAAGAAACGAAGAATCAAATGGACAAAGGTTATTTGATTATTCTTTCAGCCGAGCTTCTCCTGACCAGCCTGCAGACACGCCGGAATTTTTTGCTTTCCTTTCTTCCTCCCTCCCTCGAAAGCCACTGCCACCTTCATGCACCGACGCCCTTGCCCCTTGCTCTCACCTACACACACACACACACACACACACACACACACACACACACACACACGCACACACACGCACACACACACACACATACTCACACACGCACATGCACACACACACACACAACGCACACACGCACACACACACTCCAGTCTCGCCACGGATATTAAGATCATTTCAGTGTTTGACTTTTAACTAAGGAGTAAAATGAGTGAAATTTTTTATATAATAGTAGTAGTAGTAGTAGTAGTAGTAGTAGTAGTAGTAGTAGTAGAGCGTCTCATCCATTACTTTATTCAAAATGGTATGCGCGGTAATACTTCTCGTATCCAAAAGTCCCGGGAAACATTTCAGTAATCCGAAACACAGTTAATTAAGACTGAATACACAAAGGGGTTAAAACTTGTTACTGTGCAACTTTCAAATAGATTTAAAGCTGTGTGTGTGTGTGTGTGTGTGTGTGGGTGTGTGTGGGTGTGTGTGTGTTTGTTTGTGTTTGTGTTTGTTTGTCTGTCAGTCTGTCTGTCTGTCGATGAGGCGTCGAGGGAGCATAGCAGTGATTCGTAAAGGGTACCAAGGAAGAGACGGAAGATATGGAACAAGGAGAGTGACAGAAATTGGATAAGCATCTGGATAAGCGAGAAAAAAAGTGAAAGTGTAGAATCTCAAACCTGAAAATACCTATGGCGGAGACGGAGGCATAACTAGAATGACACTTTTAACAAATCGCCTGAGGGGAGTTGCAGCCAATAATGTAACGTCTAATCGCAAGTGAGTGTTATGTGAGGCGACAATATTAAAGGGATTTGCTTCAAGGTCCGTAGATCCCTTAATACATATCGACACCTAACCACAAAGCCGCAAGATATGGTTCTGTCCAGGTAAGATGAGCATATAATAATTCATTGGTTATTATAAGGTATACGCAGGTGACAGACATAGACTAGGGATGATTTACCGACCTGCCATCCGGAATTAAACTCTAAAGCCATATTGAACAACCTATACGGAGACAGTGAGACTATCATACAGAATAAGAAGGCTATACAGAGGAGCAATAAAAAGCAGGTGCCCTTAGACTATAATAAATTACATTTCTCCTTAGACTAGTGATGATTTACCGACCTGCCATCCGGAATTAAACTCTAAAGCCATATTAACAACCTATACATAGAGAGTAAAAATACCATACAGAAAAATAATGCTATGCAGAAGAGTAAGAAGAAGCAGGTACCTTTAAATTATAGTAAGTTACATTTCTCCATAGTCTTGCAGTCTTGGTTTTAGTCTCACAATAACAAGCCAGAGAGATATTTATCCTACACCACGCGAGACTTAATCCGTCCCTGGCACACATCAAAGCCGTAAGCCCAGAGCCAGCCAGCTTCATCCTCGCCCGAGAGAGCAAGTGGATCCGAGCCCGAGATTACTATTATTCATAACCCGCCACGGGAGGTGATATATTAATGCTGAGAGGATGAGCATATTACAGGAATATAACAGCATTGCCGAGTCTCTAAACAAGATTATCACGTCACCGGGGAACGCAAAGGCCCTTCCTCCCACCACCACTGGCCTCGCCCACACAAACCGTGACAACCTCCGGAGTGTGACGCAAGATGAGGGTGAGGCACACAATATACGAGGTGAAGCAATGCCAACCACGGTGACTCGTTTTAAAGATAGCGATTATGAACAACTTCGTTTCAAACACTGGGAGAGGCAGTTTAATGAATGAATGAATGAATGAATGAATGAATGAAAGGATGACTGAATGAATGAAAGAACGAAGGGATGAATGAAGGAAGGAAGGAAGAAAGGGAGGGATAAATGAGGGAAAGAAGGGGAGGAAGAAAAAAAATAGACATGAAGAGGATAGCCTGTCGTAAGCTGTCTCCTGAATGACAAAAATAGACGCCTTCGTTATAATGATGCAAAAAAAAACAGCTTTAATGATAGAGAAACATTTAACCTTGCCTGAAATAATATAGATACAGTGTCATCATGATTAACCAAGTCTCATAAAATAAATAAATTCACAAAAACTTTAAAAAAAAACTAAAAAAATATTCTATATCCGCGTGAAACAGTTAAATAATGAAACGGAGATATATATTCCCCCTCTGTACTGTCGTGTCTCCTCGGGTGACACGAAAATAAAAATACAGTAGTTTTCTATTCACACAAACATAAAACAAAACAGACGTATGAGATCAAACGTGTGTGTGTGTGTGTGTGTGTGTGTGTGTGTGTGAGAGAGAGAGAGAGAGAGAGAGAGAGAGAGAGAGAGAGAGAGAGAGAGAGAGAGAGAGAGAGAGAGAGAGAGAGAGAGAGAGAGAGAGAGAGAGAGAGAGAGAGAGAGAGAGAGAGAGAGAGAGTGTGTGTGTGTGTGTGTGTGTGTGTGTGTGTGTGTGTGTGTGTGTGTGTGTGTGTGTGTGTGTGTGTGTGTGTGTGTGTGTGTGTGCGTGTGCGTGCGGAAATGCCTCCACGTTTGCAAGACATGCATATAAAATAACAAAAGCCAAAAATCTCTCCTTTGAGGTATTTCTGGCGTAACAAAGACGACATCCGCTTCCTTAGTGGCGGTGGTGTACAAAGGCCTCTGTTTAGTTAGTGTGAGAGAGAGAGAGAGAGAGAGAGAGAGAGAGAGAGAGAGAGAGAGAGAGTGTTTTGGGTAGAGTTATACAGACAGACAGACAGACAGGCAGACAGAGACACAAACACACACTGACAAACAGATACAGACAGACCAAACATACCCTTAAAAAAACAAAAAGACAGACAAACACAAAAACAGACAGACCAGCAGACACAGTTGCCACACAAATAAATACATAAAGGTTCTCAAAATAGAAGGCGATAAATATATATATATATCTCTATATATATATATATATATATATAGATATATATATATATTTATATATATATATATATTTATATATATATATAAATGAGAAGGTAAATTGCTGTCCATGACCTTTGCATCAAATATTCTGACTGAAAGAGAAGACTAGAAAAAAATAGTATTGTTGATATTTGCTAGCGTGACACTGCTCTTCCGCATAAATAGTATTAAAAGAAAATGTAAAAGCCAAGACCATTTTTATGTTGGGTGATACTGCTTTTCTTTCATATAATACCTTTATGAAGTGAATATTTGCCTTGCTATGAGAGGTCAGATAATGCACTAGACATGTTGCATCACCTATAAAAAAGACCCATGCAGAAATATATAAAGGGAAACATTATAAAGTTCGAGGGATTTAAATGTTGAAGTCCAGCAAAATTTAATCGTATTGTATAACTTTAAGAATAATAATTTGTGTGAACCTTAAACAGGTCGAGACAGACGCAACCTCCCTTTTTTTTACTATTTGTTACGTGATTCTTCTCTTGGCAATAGTAAAGTACCATACTTCGTCAAAGTAACGGCCTCGTGTTCAGGAGGACGCGAGTTCAATCCCCGCCCGGTGCCACCAAGCTGGGATTTTTCAGTCGCCGCCGAGTGGCTTAAAACTACCCACATGCTGTCCAGAAGACCACCTATCAACCCGGACTCTAGATTCAAGGATCAAAAATGAGCTCTGGGAGGGCAGCATGAGCCAATGCAAGATGGCGCCACTATAAACACTCGCCTGCGCCAGAACGGGCTGGGCCGACCATCAGGACCCACCGGAATGAAGCCTTGGACCGACCATCAGGATCCACCGGGAAGAAGCCTACCGGCGCAATAGGCAGCAATGTAAAAAAAAATACTATTATTTTTAAGCCATCAACGCCTCATTAGCAGCTTCACTAGGCAGGCACCGATTAATTTGACTTTTATATTCAACGACTATCTATCTAAATCCACCTATCTATCTCTCCCCCACTTTATATCATCCTCTCCATCCTTCCTATCAACTCAAGTGAAGGTCTTTCTTTCAGCTACGACAAAGAAGCTCCCCCCCCCAAAAAAAAAAGGTGGAAATCCGAGCGAAAAGAAAGAGTAATAAAAAAGTTGAGCGTCATTATGAAGGAATCCGAGTGTCCAGGTTCCTGCCCCTATTCCCTGCACCTCTACCGGCCTCGGGGTGAAGGGAAGTTGGCTGCTCCGATGCCTTGTGAAATCGAGCGTGATGGTGGAAGGGAGCCTCTGGCCAATATACCTGAGGAAGGGAAGGGAAGGGAAGGGAAGGAGATAGGAGTAGCAGAAGGAGAAGGACGAAGAGGTGGAGGACGAGGAGAAGAAAGTGCCCAAAGAAGGAGAAAGTTAGAAAATGATAAAGGAATGGCTGCAATGAGAGACAGAGGAGTTTTGTGTAATACAGAGAGAGAGAGAGAGAGAGAGAGAGAGAGAGAGAGAGAGAGAGAGAGAGAGAGAGAGAGAGAGAGAGAGAGAGAGAGAGAGAGAGAGAGAGAGAGAGAGAGAGAGAGAGAGAGAGAGAGAGAGAAAAAAAACTAACACGGATCAAAGTATCGACTATTTCCTTTTCTTTTCTTTTACGCCTTTCACTCTTCATTCACCATCTTCACCGTTTACTTAAAGCCCCACAGAAACGTTCTATATAAAAGGAAGGAAACCGTAATAGAAAAGAAAATATTTACAGCGTTAAGCGAACCACCAAGAATTTTTCCTTTACGCAACGTTGGCCAGAGTCTAAACCAACCAGGAAGTAACATTACGCACTCGTTCCACACCTGCCGCTCACTCACTAGGCTTTTTGAGACCTATTACCGACGCACCGAGCTGTCAATCTACCACCACGCTGTCCATTTGCGCACTGTGGTATAAAGTGAGCCCGCCAACAGCTCCATTAACCACTTGCTCTCTACACTTCCCATATTCACCATTCTGCATCGTACTTGATACAGACGCAACGAATTCACAACCCATCACCGTACTGGTCATCCACACACTGGGGTAAAGAGAAGGACAGACAATAACTCAATTAATCGCTTGCTATACATACTCCACTCGTTCGCCATCCTGCATTAACTACTTGCTCTATACACCACCTTCTTTCACCACCCTGCATCATAGTTACTAGAGACGCACCAAATTCCAACCCATCCTCGTGATAAGCTGTTTGACGCGGCGTGAAGAGCCTGGCTGGCACTCAACACCTCGTGGGATAAAATGAAGATGATCGCCTCCATCACTTCATATCCCGCTCCGCCGCCCACCGCCCGCTCGGTTAGTCTGTTCAGCTTCAATCTCTGCCGCCCTGTCAGTCACGGATATTCGAAGTGATTTTTCTTTTCGGGGAGACTTGGGAATATCACAGTCCATTTCGGTTCGGCTTTCGAATGAGTGACCTGACCCAGACTTCCGACAAATGATCCAGGGAAAGAAAACTGGGAGGAAAATACAATCCACCTCTAGAGTCCGAAGTTTAGATATGATAAAAAAAAGCTACTTCATTTTTAATTATCTGACGTTGCCATAGTAAACCCAAAAGGAAATATCTGCGATTAGTGTCCGATTATCAGGTCTACACGGAACCTTATAACAGTAGATTGCTATGACGCTATTAAGTACGCTGTTTATCTCTAAATATTGATGCGTTTTAGATATGTACACATAGGTAACGTATAACAGCCTCAGTGTGATTGCCCGTACAACAACCCCAATCATCAATTCCTTCTACTTCAATTGTTGGTTCATTACTCTGGAATCCATTGTTCTCCTGTCTTATCTAAATATTACGAATCAACTATTGTGTTCCATCCCTCAGTACTACGTCGTCATAAGTATCCACAACGATTTCATAAAGCTTACATTCCTACGGACGTGGAGGCGTTGGGGGAAACATCACCTTCATCCGTACCTTTGAAGCAATTTGAATAGCTAATGTTTTTGAGCCCTCAGTACCGCAGCATCACAAGTACCCAATCGTATCTCACCCCCCTATGCTTTCACGTACGTGCAGGCGTTGGGGGAAGCCTCACCCTCCCTGACACCCTCTCTTCAACAATATCGAAGCGCAAGCAAGGTTCACATCATGCAGCGGAATTCCAGGAAAGACTGACGGGGCGGCAGGACAAGGCGGTCAATCAGGAACACAAAAGGACACTCGATGACGAATAAACAGTCCACCGTGGCCGAGGCGTCGAGCCAGTAACATGAGAAGCGAAGAATATGATTTGGCTTACACAATCCAGGCCGGTGCTGCGTCGACACACATGATGAATCTTATAATACCAGCCTAAGAAATGCGTCTATTCAAGGCCAGATATCAGTTGCAATAATTTCAATATTCATAGCATTACTGGCGTGTATTAAAATCTGTTGAATATGTAGATGGAAAAGGAGTTCTCTGATTTTAAAACCTGGAAAATCAAAATGTCTGAAGCTTTCTTACAATACCAGCCTAAGAAATGCGTCTATTCAAGGACAGATATCAGTTGCAATAGTTTCAATATTCAAATCAGCACTGGAGTGTATTAAAATTTGTTGAAAATATAGATGGCAAAGGTGTTCTCTGATTTTAAAACCTAGAAAATTAAAATGTCAAAATGGTAGGAGATTAAAAAAGGGAGAATCATTGATGAGCATTTCAGTCCCGATGGTTAATGAGTTGAATTTTAAAGATAGCATTCATAGTCAAAACGTGGCGTCCTCCAAGCGACAACACTGCAACAACGATTCACTCACTGGAGGCGTACGTAAGCAGACAATATATTACGCTATGCACTTTTGCCAACACCACACACACACAAAAAAAAACACCGCAGGAGTTTAATAACACAAAAGACTCCATTACAACACTTTAACCCCCCCAAAAAACACCACCACAACATTTTAACCCCCCCCCCAAAAAAAAAAAACACTTTAAACCCCCCAAAATCACCACCACAACATTTTAAATCCCCCAAAACACCCCCACAACATTTTACCCCCCCAAAAAAAACACCACCACAACACTTTAACCCCCCCCCAAAAAAAAACTTTAAACCCCCCCCAAAAAAAACCAACACAACATTTTAAATTCACCCCCTAAAAACACCACCACAACACTTTAAATTCCCCCTAAAAAACACCACCACAACATAGAACAACAACAAAGAGCGTGTGTCATTACCAGCAACAACAACAGCAAGCCACTCCTCAAAACACACACACACACACACACACACACACACACACACACACACACACACATCCACTAACCTACTATTATCACCGCTTTCGTCCACTGCGTTAGAAAGAACAGGAAAGTTAACATCATACAACACATTTCGAGTTCATTCAGCCTACTAATGCTTCCCGCCACTGATATAAAAAGAATCACAATGACTCCCACGTCAAGGGATAATTACATTTTTCACTTTTTTTGTACTCGGAGCGTGGCCTTGTTCTGAAATAAGCTTAGGGAGGGGGGGGAGGGGATGGGTCTCATCTGCATAATCGGGTGTCATAACGCGTATTAACATTTATCCCTCGACCGGCGAATAACGAAGTGTTCACCATAGTCAATCAGGTGGGCAGGTGGAGGACGAGAGATTAGGTGGAGGAGAGTGATGGTTTATGGTGGTGGTGGTGGTCGTGGCAGCTTGTGGATGATCAGGGAAAGATAAAGGGGAGAGGCGAATATTTAAACGACAAATATCTTTTCCATTTCGTTATATAAAAAAGTGCTTGCATGATAAACAGGGAGTCAAATTAAACTCCAAAAACAATACCGTTCTGTTTGCATGACTGCTTCGTCGGCTTAGTTTAGAGATTGGCGCGTTGACGAAATATATTCACACCTAGAAAAATGTTACTCGGTCCACTCTTTTATAGGAGGAATATGTTTACGACTACAAAACTCCTGTCAAGTAATCAATTACTAATCTAGAATGCAAAGTTCCAGCAACAACCTGACGGAGGAGAGGGTGGAAGGATATATACAATAGTGAGTAGCTTGAAGTTGTCACCCTCCCCAGCCACCTCCCGTTCAGTGTTGCCTCCCCGCCCGCACCAAGGGTCATATTTTTTAAACCTTTCGGCGCCCAACACGTCCATTTAACAAGGCTTTCGAAGGATTTGTGGGCATTTCCATGGGTAGTTTTATGACCCTGGTGGTAGTTTGACAAAGTTTTTGCACCAAGAATGTAAAGAAACACTCATGGAGACGCGTTTCGCCTCTTTTTTGGCCTTGAGAAATGATAAGCGAAGGAAGCGTCTAAGGATACCGACCCAAGCCTTTGAACCTGCTCCTCCTCTCTGCCTATTTAGTTGCCTCTTCTTCCTCCCTTCACCAGCAAGCTACGGCGCGCCTCGGGGGAACCATCCACCCTCAGCCGGCCAGTCCATCACACGACTAATAATGACGCCTCACGGGCCATAAAGCTAATGTATTGAGTATAGCGGTGGGCTGTGGCGGTGGTGGTGGTGGTGATGGTGGTGGTGGGACAGGGCGTGGCTCTTAGAAATTGCTGCTTCTTCAAGTGACGCACACCATGGCCTCTGATTTTGTTTGTTGTATACGTATAGGCCTATGGAAATATATAATAGGCCCAAATGACTCGTGGATAAACATGGCAACAATCAGCCACGTTCATCATATCCCAGACTTTATTGACCAAGAATAGAAAGTTTTTGAATTACGAAATTATTTACTGTCTATTACTCAAGTCTTGATGATATTGTTATTTATATGTTTCATTATCATTTGATCGATATACCCTTAAAATAATAGTCTTAGTTTTGTAGATCATAGGGAAACCAATGAAGTAAGTTGAGAAAATATATACGGTAGGAAAGAAAACTTTGGAGAACACAATTCCAGCCCCAATCATGTTAATCGTATACCATTTGCAACTCGCAGATCATTAGCATTGTGAAAAACAGGAACTAAAAAAAAAGGAAAAGAGAGAAATGGATAAAGTTGCGCAATTTTCCAGAGGCGAATCCAGATGACTGATGAAACCAACAATTCCCGTCTCGCTGGGGCGGGTCACTCACCCCCGACAAAGATTCAAGCTGAACTGATCGTCATGAGCGTGGCCCCCCATAGCCTTTACCGTCCTCCTGCTCCTCCTGCTCCACGCTTTATCAGATGACTAATGTGCAAACAGTAAATTTTTTGGCGTAATTAACTTACACGAAATGAAATGCAAATGCAAAAATACAGGCAACTCATTTAAGAAACTTTTATGAATAGAATATATTACATTCACAAATGAAAGTAACTTGCGGTAAAATGTTGTTATTTCCGGCACAACATGAAACGACTCGTCTTCTCGTGTGTTTGGTGGGTAAAGTGAGTATTTAAGCAGCCCTGATCAGGCCAAGCGAAGGGTCGTATATCAAAAAGTTGTATCACCTCAGCCACTGTAAGGAATTTCCCCGCGCCGCTAACAATGCTTTGGCCGACCACAGAGTACTCCAAGAAAGCCGCACATGGGGAACAAAAAGATGATCCCCAGATTACGTTCTCGCGGGAAGACGCAATGAGGCATGACAAGAATGGGAACACTCTTCACGCGTCATTGTCGTCAGGTTGGTCGTCGCTCAACGCACGACACTGTAGCAAGCAAGACGTTAGTTATAACTACATCACCGTATTTTTATTTCGTTAGTCACAACCTCTATTTTGCTAATTCGAAAATATGAGTCTCTCTCCCCATACAGCCGTGAATGCAACACATTCGTTGCGATGGTTTCATCAGGCCATTGGCATTTATCTTTCAGAGCGTTTGGCTTATATCCAAAAACATTTCCTCGACTTTTCGGTAACTTGACGAGTAAATTGCCTGTCAGCCCCGCGTGTTCGCCTCCTCAGTGTTAAGGCACGGCTGGCAACACTGCAGGGTGAGAGGGCAGTGGAGAAGGCTCCGTTGCCTATATCTTGGCCAGATCGTTCAAGCCTTTTTCTGTTTTCCATAATATAGCATTCATAATCGCAAGTACTTATAGACACGATAGGGATGTATATAGACGCATCACTAAATTCGAAACTCGTACACAGACAGACAACTGGGACTGCCAACGATTAGACTCAGACCGGTTCTTCTTAATCCCCAATTCCTGACACACTTGAAGAAGCAAATCAGCCATCCACCTGCGGCTCCACACACAACACAAGTAAAAAGACAGACACTTAATTAAAAGCAAACACGCGGGAGCAGAATACCCAGACCGAACATCATTCTTGAGGAAGAGGACGAAAAGATATAAAGACTGAGTTGGTTTCAAGGTGAATGATAAGTACTAAATATAAAAGAGTATATGATCGGCAATTTAATGAAAGCAAGAATAATGTGATCACCCTCTTGTGCTCTGCTGTAGATAATATACCGGACAATTTTTTTCCCTCTCTCTCTCTTCGGATATTTAAGTTGAGCTTCGTTCCGGTAACAGTAAATACACAACCCTCCGCGCCTCGCAATCCCTCGTGTCTCATCGAGCGGGACTTGTCTGTTTCCAGGACTCGGGAACGTTGTGAAATTGCAATTGTAAAATCAACGGAAAAAGACGAACGACCATCAGAGTTTTGTGGGAAGCACCAGAGACGGAAATATCATGTCGGATAATTTGTTCGTCTCATTTTTGTTTTTGTTTTTAACCGGGATGATAGTCTTGTTCTATTGTAGACTGACGGAAAGACAAAAAAATCAGTAGAAAAGCCTTTATTGACACTGCAGTTGGCTAATTACTTTCTCTGTAAAGGTAGAAAACGATGTACAGGACCACAAAACAAATGTAAAGCCAAAATAATACACTAAAAGTAGTTAATTAGTCGTATACAAGTCAAAGTGATGGTGGCAAAACAGGTAACGATGAAATTAATAAAAAGCCTCAGATCTTTTTTTCCATATATAAATTCAGTCATTTTCCCGTGCCTCTAAAGCTCTGCAATTTCCACCTCATCTCCAAGCAGTGGAAACCAGCGAAATTGGTACTTTTGACGCTCCCGAAGCCTAAATAACGTGAAATTAAAATAGTTAACCTTGGTCTGGTGTTAATTTACTTTCCCGGGGTTTTCAAAGGACTCAACTCGATAGAGATATTTCAAATTATAATCACTACTTATACATATACTATAATTTGATTTTTTGATTGCTCTCTCTCCATATATATATATATATAGATATATATATATATATATATATATATATATATATATATATATATATATATATATATATATATATATATATCCATATATAACTATCTATCCATACATCTCTCCTTCTCAACTCATATTCCTAAATGTTTTCGAATGGAATATATTCATGCATTGAAAAAGTAAATGAGAAAACATCCTAAAGACATTTAATTAGATGCGCAGCGGAGAGACTGGATAAGTTCCGGGGAGTAATCTTGTGTAGGACATCAGGCATGAAAAGACTCATCTCATCACGGCGCGGGAGGCGAACAGAATTCTTGCGTCAACAAACAAACTCTCGGGCCGGGAAGAGCAGCCCCGCGCCGCCCTCACGCCTCGAGATGTATTTCTTAAAAAGTCAACGAGGAAAGTTCCGGGCCAGGCCACCACTGCCTGCAATGTGACGTCCTCCACGAGCCTGCCAAGGAGGGGAGCACTTAGGTCACATTAAAAATGCCTGATATAACTAAATACTATATACACACTATATGTTACAACTGCTTAAAATATAACATTGCGATCAAAGCGCAAAACGTTACATCAGAACATTTATTTTATGGCCAATTTACGGAAGCATATGCGTGCTGTAAAAATATAATATTTTTAATACAAAATGATTGTAAAAATAATCCATTCATCTTAAAAGATATATTAAAACATTTATTTTTTTACTTTCGTTTATTTGGCTGTTAAAATTACTAATTAAATAAACGTGATACTTTAGGTACAACTATAAAAATATAAACCATAAGATTTACTATATGACTACACTAATGTAATCGAGGTGTAGATATGACTGAAGCTGAAGACTTGAGAGTCACACGCACTCACGACAACGTAATGGTATAATTTTAGTTAGAGAAATATTTTCTCAATAAATATAAAATTATCAGTGTCTATGAACGTTACGTGACTAGAAATTATTTATGCTTTGATAATTATTCTGCGTGTTAAACTAAAAATGACTATACAATGTATTGTTAAATATTTTATTAACTGGCATTTACAACTATAAGTGAACACGAATTGTTTGATTACAAAGTTTTTACCTGAAATATCCTGTACAATATACACAGGTTCGTCGCAGACGGCGCAGCTGACTGTCTTTGAGGCTCTTGAGAGACAAGGAGTGTTCAGCTTCTGCTGCCCTCACGGCCTGCTGATGTCCAGTTCTGACTCTTCATATTTCAGCATTTAATCATTCGGGCTCCACATACTCTTCTACTTCTCTGATCACCCGCGCATATATGTACGTACACACTTTCCAGGAGCAAAACCCACCAAACACGTCCTTAAACTTCCCCACGAGAGAGCAAGCGACGCAATACTACCTTCCTCTACCTGACCAAACTGCTGCAGGGGACCCCACCACACTAGCGCCAAAAGCCGGGCAGTGTACACGTGAAAAACAAAAGTGTGGGGTTTTAATACCCCACTCAAGTCTCCTAGAAATAAGGGGCATGCACGAGAAAGATTGAACACTCACCAAGCATCGCCAAGGGGAACACAGGGAGCCAGTTCGTTGCTATTCTGAAAATAAACGGAAAGCACACTGCATGCTTAAAAAGGTAATTTTAATTAATATAAATTATTAAAAACGTCCATTAACATATCAATCAATGCATTTAAATTGAAATCTAAGGACTTAAAACAAAGAATATCAAAGAGTTTTCCCTTGTCTGCATGAAGCGTCTGCTCCTAAGTGGAAAATTAAAAGCGGTGGAAAACAAACAGCAACTCATCATATGTTTGCGAATATTACCATGGGAAAATCCATTAAAAATTACATAATGCGTCCCAGTTCTACCACATACGAATATAAGCACCAATAGCACTCAATATTCAGCTATTACCCACACTGTTTTTTGAGGTTTGCATCTTACATTAAAAATAGCCGTGAGGATATTCCTTAATTCGTTAATCTGCGCAATTCTACCACTCATGACAACACTAATAACCTAGCCCACTAATGAGGTGATGATTCCAACACTCCCATGCATGCAAAGATTATTTATACATATATTTACTTAGACTGTTAGTTAATCCTCCCGAGAACTATAGGAAAAAACAACATTGAGCATTCATTTACATTTAGATTCAATAAATGGCAAGCAGTTGAAGGGGCAAAAACTAATTATGTGGTGAGTGTAAATACAAAACGAAACATAAAAGGACATAGATTTAAAGACAGAAACAATGGCTGGTGAAAGGTCTGCAGGCACATTCCTCTAGCCAATATGGGGAATGTATAAAGATGATAAAACTCTATATGGAAAAAAAGAAGTACATTTTTAACCACTGAAGTAATCATGCTAAAGGCCTTCTACGTGTGTATGTGTGTGTGTGTGTGTGTGTGTGTGTGTGTGTGTGTGTGTGTGTTTGTAACAGTAAAGGAAAGAGACAGAAGATATAGCAGGAGTAGAAGGAGGCTTAAAGGGAAGAAACAATTGAAAATACTCGGAAACTAAACAAAGGACTGGAAGAGAACACAGAAGGAGATGCAAGAGGAAGAGGAAAAAATATGGAAAGAAGAGGAACAAAAAAAATATAGGTGGATGAAAACGTAGTGGCGAGAGAGAGAGAGAGAGAGAGAGAGAGAGAAACTACTAAAAAGTCGATGGAGAATGGAAAAGAGCATCCAAAGAGCGGCACACACACACACGCACACACACACACACACACACACACACACACAGTAAGATCAAAAGAAACTACAGGCTTTGCAGTATTTTGGTAGTAGTAGTAGTAGTAGTAGTAGTAGTAGTAGTAGTAGTAGTTGTAGTAGCAGTAGCAGTAGTAGTAATAATAAGATATACAATTACACAAACAAACGCACAATATAATACAACAAGACCCACAAAGAAAACGGGAGAGAGGAGAGCATCAGGTAACGGGGTGCTTTCGGAAATCATAAATATATACTCTTTTTCTTTCTTTCCCTCGCCACGCCATTCAGCGCCATTAAAAGAGAAGGACAGAAAAGTAGTAAAACTCGTCCCCATCTACCCCCCCTAGCCCCCCAATCCCCTAGCCCTCCCCCCCAACCACGGCCCTCTTAGGCAAACGGAAGCGGCGGAAACAGGAGAAAAAAAAAAGTTGCGAAAACACTGAGCCGGGTAGTGGGACGTATACTGTCCGTATTTTTGTAGAGAAGGACTATGGTGGTGTTACATGCTTGATGAACACACAGTCACCTCCACACGGCAGCTGTTTCTGGTGGTGTGAAGGAGGGGAAGGGGGAGAGGGAGGGGAGGGGGAGGAGGGGGAGGAAAGGAGAGGGAGGAGGAGGAGGAAGCGGAAGAGAAAGAGGAAGAGAAGGAAAAGTATGATGAAAAGATGGAAATGAAAGAGGGGGAGGAAGAGGAGGAAAATAAAGAGGAAGAGAAGGAAAAGAAAGAGGGAGAAGAAGAGAAGAAAAGAAAGAGAAAGGAAAGAAAGGGGGAGAGGAAGAATGGGAAAAGAAATAAGAGAAGAAAAAGAGAAGGGGAGGAAGATAATGAAAAGAAAGAAGAAAAGGAACAGAAAGAGGAAAGAAAGACTATGCACAGTTATTACTTTAGTGTGTGTGTGTGTGTGTGTGTGTGTGTGTGTGTGTGTGTGTGTGTGTGTGTGTGTGTGTGTGTGTGTGTAAGATAGACAGATAGATAGATAGGCAGATATGTAGGTAGAAAGAGAGAGATGTATAAATAAAACGAGTATTTGACAAACATTAAATCAGTCTCACAAAATTAATCGGATCGTTCATCAAAATATTAAAACAACTCTTTGTGGACATCACGGCCTAAGGTAAAGGTAAAAATGGAGGCATACGTTATAGGTGAGCGTGGCCTCGGTGCTCATATCCGTCGCTCAGGTACGCGGAAAGCTTGTCAGTGAATCTCAATTTTCACTGCGTTCCTCAAAGAGTTGTTTAAATACTTCGATGAAAGATCCGACTAATTCTGTGAAATTGATTTAATGTTTGTCAAATACTCGTTTTATTTATACATCTCTCTTTTTGCACTTACATATCAGCCTATCTATCTATCTGTCTATCTTACACACACACACACACACACACACACACACACACACACACACACACACACATCCAATAAAGTAATAAGGGTGCATAGTTTGACATTCGGGCTGTCCTGCAAACACTGACACCCGAATACATATTGACATTCCAACACCAACAAAGAACACTACCCTCGACCACGCACTACTTCGAACACGCCAACGCAATGACACCGATCCCCCGCCTCTTGAGCACGGGTTTGGAGGGCAGATCCACCCCCTCGCTTGGTCTTGACTGCAACCTCTCCTCATGTTTGCTGAATAAACGACCGGCAAGTCTTATGGCCTCTTGCGCCGACGAGAGAGCCACAAAGACCCGGGCAATCCACTCAGCTGTCCATCTCTTCAGCTGCACTAAAACACGGAGGTCACCGATGCCTCTGAGTTCCTGTACGTTCGGTCTGCATGGCTCTCACGTTAAGGTATGTACTAAGTCTTGCTGGAATTCGCTTGTGTGTGTTTGCATTTCTCTACTATCCATTAACTATATAAAAATACCAAAATTACCGGCTTCCTCTGGGTTCCTGTACGTTCAGTCGGCATGGCTTTCAGGTTAAGGTATGTACTAAGTCTTGCTGGAATTCGCATGCGTGTGTTTGCATCTTTCTATTAATCGTTACCTACATATAAACGATGAGAAAAATAGCATGCAGAATAACTCCTCACCCAATACCTTCATTTACATACTTTTTTCTCGTTTTTGCTTTATATTCGTTGCGTGTTCTTGAGTGGACGGGGAAAGGGAAGAGCGGTGAAGGAGGAACTACAGAAAAGATACGAACACTAGCATGCAGAATAACTCCTCATCTTATGCATTCTTTAACACGCCCTTTTTATCTCCTTTTTACTCTCCAATCGTTGCGTGTTCTTGAGCGGTGGGGGAAAGGGAAGGGCGGTGAAGGAGGAACTACATTAAAAGAAACGAAAAAATGATCATGCTGAATAACTCCTGGCCCCATACCTTCTTTCACACACTTTTTTTTTCTCCTTTTTGCTTTCCATTCGTTGTGTCCTTGAGGGGCGGTGAAGGAAGAAGTGATAACAAGCCCGTCAGAAGCGCCCGCCCGAGGGATGCGAGGCGATGGGAGGCGGGAGGGTGTATGAGTGTGTATAAGGGGGGAGGGGGTAATGTATGGTGTATTGCCTAGTGTATCGCCGTTTCGAGGCATGACGTATGTGGCCATTATTAGATGCGACTGGATATTGGCACCCACTGATGACTCTCTCGGGAACACAGAAAAGAATGATTGTGTAGGGAGATGGTGGTTGGTTGGTGAAGCACTTTTCTCTCTCTCTCTCTCTCTCTCTCTCTCTCTCTCTCTCTCTCTCTCTCTCTCTCTCTCTCTCTCTCTCTCTCTCTCTCTCTCTCTCTCTCTCTCTCTCTCTCTCTCTCGCTCTCGCTCTCGCTCTCTCTCCCTTTTAGCTCTGCACTGTGGAAGGACTTGAGATTTTAATGGCAACTGTGATAAAAATAGCGATAGTGGAAGTACTGTAAGATGTTTTGGGCAAGGACTGCTAGTATCTAATGGCAGTGCTAAGTGAAATGGTGTTAATGTTTGTAATGGTGGTTGATTATAGCGGTTGTTCCACGGTAATAATGCTTTCTCTAACTCTTCCCACTCTCATCTCCTCCAACTTCACTTCTTCATCTTTCTCTCCTCCTCAGTCCTGACGGCAACACTCTCATCTATCTCTCTGAACTCTTCTCTCAAACTTTTTCTCTCCACTCTCTCTGGGCTCCTCTCATCTCCCTCTGACTCCTTTATGCCTGTTATAAAGATTCTTCAAAAATGATGTTTTCTCTCTCTCTGGCCAATCCTCAGAAGCTTATATGGACCCTGAGTTGGGTGCCTCCCTTAAAAAAAACTGGCCTGTCACCTGCACCCTGGCTGGTGTTGGA
Organism: Eriocheir sinensis; assembly: GCF_024679095.1. Classification (NCBI taxonomy): domain Eukaryota; kingdom Metazoa; phylum Arthropoda; class Malacostraca; order Decapoda; family Varunidae; genus Eriocheir; species Eriocheir sinensis. Next base: position 17,101,532 of record NC_066520.1, read on the forward strand.
ACTTCTTGTCACTGCCGCCCAACATCTTCTTTCCTTGCTGAGTTTATGCACACACACCACCAAGAAAGGTGAGAGCTCCAATCCCCTCAAACTACCGCCCCTATTACTACTTACTTTCTTATCTAACTTAAACTTTTCAATCATCAAGATCCTTTTCCAGCACCTTTCCACCTCACCTCTGATTCTTGTATCTTGATGCTATCTTTCACTGGTGTCGCTAGCATCTTTTCTATATCTCCTAGCTTATCTTCTGGGACTTCTCTTAGCCGTTCTTTGAAAACTTGGTGAAATTTTATGATTTGGTGAAAAGCTTTGAGTATTTTCAAAATCTCTCTCTCTCTCTCTCTCTCTCTCCTTCTCTCTCTCTATCTCTTTCCTTTCTGACTCTATTTCTTCTCTCCTCTCTCCTCTCTCTTTCTCTCTCTCTCTCTCTCTCTCTCATCTCTTACTAAGCTCTCTCTCTCTCAGCTCTCCTCTCTCATACTGATAGTCTCTCTCTCTCTCTCTTTCTATCTTCTCTCGATATTTCCACGCTGACTGCTCTTCTGAACTTGCTAACTGCATGCTCCCCCCCTCCCTGGCCCTGCACTGACTTTCTTCATGCTCATCTACTGTCCAAACCCCTTATGCAAGAGTTAACCAGCATCTTCACTCTTTCATCCCTCACGCTGGTAAACTCTGGAACAATCTTCCTTCATCTGTACTTGAACTCTTTCAAGAGGAGGGTATCAGGACACCTCTCCTCCCGAAACTGACTTATCTTTCGGCCACCTCTTTGGATTCTTTTTAGGAGCAGCGAGTAGCGGGCTTTTTTTTTTATTAATGTTTACTTTTTTGTGCCCTTGAGCTGTCTCCTTTGCTGTAAAAAACACACACACACACACACACACACACACACACACACACACACACACACACACACACACACACACACACGCAAATTCAGTCACATTAACATCATCACACACACAGCATCCAGGTCGTGTTATTACGTTATCGAAACCCGATCGAACCGTTGCTTCACCGCCTCTGAGTAATGTGTTCAGGTGTCGCCGGGCGCTGAGCTACATCAAAACATTATGCGGAGGACAAACAAACAACAAGGACACGTGGTATAAGCTTCATCGGCATCAATTCCCGTGGCGGACTTTACTTAATAATAGTGGCTGCCTCTTAGTATCGTCGGGTATCCGGTAATTGGAGAAACAGCTGATGAGTGTAACCACAGAATGATGCTTCAGGCAGGTCTTTCATAGTGATGGAGAAATCAAAATGCTTTATCCTCCTCCTGTGGGATGTAAAATACCTCGTCCTCTGTGGCCATCCGTGTCAAGACAGCAGCTGCGTACAGTGGCAACACGATTTGCACCCTGCCCGCCGCCATTGCTGAGGGACACCAAGACTTCATTTCGACTGGTCCGGTGACGCAAGAAAAGTATCCAAGCACCCTGAAGACCTCACGACACTGTTTATGAAGCGCCCACAAACCACTTGGGAAGACATACAAGTGGCAGGACAACAACTTAACGGGAATACTCAGTCAACAAGTCAAAAAAGCTTGGCTGAGAGGACACTGATCTGTATTTACCCGCGGGTGGAAGGAGACTAACCCCACAGGGCGTCACGCAGGGCTGCCAACATGACAATCGTTTCTTAGCAGTTGTAGAACACTTAAATGTTTCTCAGCAAATCAGAGGCACCAAAGTTTAAACATTTTAGAAGTGATGCGACCTCACGCCTAGTTACTGCCGCTGATAGCCGTCACTGGCATGGTCACGGTGAACTGGCTATTTACTTCAATTTAAATGCTAATCATCAATCAGCACACGTAATGAGGAAAACGATTACGGTTATTTCTCTACTGACTAATGGGTACTTAACTGCGTGGAAGTAATCGGGTAATAAAAACTTGATTCGGTATCGTGGCGGTTAATGAGTCCTGTGTGTCCGCGAGACGAGCCATCGCGCTGCCACGCCCGACCCCCGCCGAGCCTGGGACCATAATAATTATTCTCAAACACATTTACGTTACGGACTCACATTTGACAGGGTTTTTGTAGGGGTTGTGGGTATTTCCAGAGGTACATTAATCACCCTGGTGGTAGTTTGACCCTTTAGTACCATGAACGTGAAATAGCACTCATGAAAACAATAAGCACTCACATTTGACAGGGTTTTCTTAGGGGTTGTGAATATTTCCAAAGGTACTTTTGTAAGCCTTATATTACACACTCACATTTGACAAGGTTTTCGTTGGGGTTGTGGGTACTTCCAGAGGTACTTTTATGGCCCTGGTGGTAGTTTGACCCTTCTTCTATACCCTGAACGTCAAAGAACGCTCAAGAGGACCCGATTAATCTCCTTTACAGTCTTCAGGAATAGTTGGCAGGAGAAGTGCAGGAGTCTGGGAATACCGACCCTGTTCCCGTGATACCTTGCGACTCGATGGTGTTTGACGATTGAAATTTACATAACTGACGGAGGCTGAGTTTTTTTTCTTTTCATTTTGACAACGCACCTTTCGCCTTTGTAGTTTAATGGTTCCTGACACGTAGCGTACAACGGACCTACGAGTCTTAGGACCACTTCCTGAGAAACAACAAAGAAGCAACTCTCGATCCCTCTCCCCCCCCCCCTCTCTCTCTCTCTCTCTCTCTCTCTCTCTCTCTCTCTCTCTCTCTCTCTCTCTCTCTCTCTCTCTCTCTCTCTCTCTCTCTCTCTCTCTCTCTCTCTCTCTCTCTCTCTCTCTCTCTCTCTCTCTCTCTCTCTCTCTTTGGCATCATATTTTACATTTTCCCCGCCATCCTTGCTTCCTCTCGTGGCCCAGCGCTGTGGAAGGCTGTGGAACGTGCGTGTGTGTGAGACCGCCACCTCCCTCACCTCGGCACACTTCCCTTGCCCTTGCCCCCCCCCCCCCTCTCTCTCTCTCTGTCTCTCTCTCTCTCTCACGTGATGGTGAAATACATATATGCTTTGTCGGGAGTACTTTCACCACATTTTCTACCTCAATTTTGCATTCAGGGGATATGTTTGGGGTTAAAACTACAACGGCCGGAGATAAAACTGTCTTGCATTATATTTATGGTAGCGAGAGAGGATGTACTACGACCAGTTCAGCGAAACTAATGGCAGAACATTTTTGATAGGTAGACTATTTTTTTAAAGGTATGGCACTCGTGAATAAACAAGACGACTAAAGGGGGAAGGAAAAAAATAACAGTAAAGAGGGGTACAATCTGTTTTAATATCATCTTTAATTAGGACAACACACACTAACAGCCGCCACGGAAGTCAGGTGGCGCAGCCTGGCCGAGGTGTCCCTGTGCAGCAACACCGCCGCTTTAAGAGTGAACACGTCTTCAAAACTCCCGCAGTTCAGTGCCGTGAATAGCGGCGCTTCTTTCATAAATTCAAGGTGCGCCTACTAATTAGCGAGGAGAAATATGCGTGGAATCTGCTATTGTACGGATCAGAGAAAAATGTACAATTGTTATACGAGCAGAAATCCCTCAGCGTGACGAATGGAACGAGCTGCCCTGCGCCTTCCCGGCCTGTATAGTGAGCGTCGGCTTTGTATACAGATAGCACCGGCACATACGTCAACGTTTGCTATTTAAACATCAACGTTCAAAGGAAATGTTTGCAATGTATTCCATCAGGAAAAAACAGGGAACGTTTGCCGTCTGTTCCGTCAGGCTATGCAGGAAACGTTTGCAGTGGCCTTCGCCCTGCGTGGCTGCAAATGTTGACTGTTTACTCCACCAACATTTACAACAAACGTGTAATGTTTGCTTTTCGAACTGTCGTCACACACACATCATCAGGTCTGAAGCCTAAATATCTTGTTTCCAAAATTCAAAATCATAAATATAAACAACGCAATTTGAATGACAACAGTTGCCAATAAGCCACAACATTCGTCACTGACTAATATTCAGACTGTTATAAGCGCCGAGTTTTGCATCTGGACTGTTGAACACGAAGCCCTAAAATCAACTTGACCCTCATCAAACGATCCCATTTCGAGGAAACTGGGGACAAATTTAAGATGTAATATCAATAGGCGCTTATTTCAGTGGGAAAATACTGTTCTTGTAACAGGTAAAAATCAATGTTACCAATAAATCGCTGATGCTCATCCTCTCTGAGGCTCGTGTGTACCCTGGGAAAACATTATATTTCTACGTAGCAATTTACTGAACCCTTAGCTTATGTTAATAGTTCGCTGCATAAATATAGTTAATCAAAATGCCAACTTTGAAGTTCTCCCGTGATTAGCTTATTTAAGAGATTAATCCTCCGAACACGGGTGAATAACAATTTGGATATAAGTAATTAGCCACAAAATTGAAGTTTTTCATTTTGCCCGCGGCCTCGTCCGCTTAATTAATGTGTAGCACGCGGGGAAATTGCTTGTGCATATTGCATTGTTTGCTTGGAAGAGAATAACCACTATAAGCCTGTGCACATACTTGGTCAAGCTATTGGAACAGCCTTCTTTACTTTTACAAGTTGTGGAGCAAAAACATATCAGATGAATCAGTCATCAGTTAAGAGAAGAAAAACACACCATCGACGCGCACAACACTTCTACCCTCACCCAGAGTGCCGCCACAAGCCAGGCAGAAGTGTCCATCCTTTCGGGGTCATCAACAGGCTGCGACAGACACTCAATAAGACGTAACCCTAAAATACATGACGCTGCAGCTCTCCTCCCCCCATCACTTCTAACCTCCCTAAACTAAACGAACTAAAAAAGAATACCAATTCGACAACACGATAATGACATGTCACAAGAGACCTTCAGGGCTGGGAAAGGCGATGCGGAAACGAGAGGTATTGCTTATTAGAAGAGAAAAAAGGCAATACAATACCGAGAGTGCACTTGAAAAGACTTTATTGCCAAAACACTAATCGCTAATCCGGGAGTATTAAAAGCTCGAATAATGGAATCTCCGGAGCCAATAATGCGTGGAGCGAGCGACAGGCGAGGAAATCAGAGTGAAATGAAAGGAGTTCGATCCGAAATGAAATGAGAGAGAGAAAGAGAGCAAGTGTGTGTGCTTAGGCGTGCATCTGCGTCAGTGTAAAGATGCAAGACAGAGTACCACTAGCATTACACACATACACACACAATACAAAAGTCAGTCGACTCTCAACATGCAAATTTGCCACCGTCACGCCGCCACGCTACCTCAGGACAATCTCAGAGCGTCCAGGGTCAGTGTAAAGATGCAACACAGGCCACTAGCACCATTACACACGTACACATACAACACAGAACCAGCTGACTCACAACACGTATCATATTTTCCACCCTCACGCGCCACGCTGCCTCAGGACACCCTCGGAGCGCCCGGGGTCATTTTCGGACACCTCTTTGACTATTTCCCTCCGGAGCGCCGCCCGAGAGCTTCCCTTTGAACCCTTTTCCACTCCGACACGAGCCTCCGTGCGCACGAGTAAAAACTATAAAAGAGAAAAAAATATAGAGTCTAGTGCGAGGCAAAACGAGTATGAACACTGCAGACAAATTTGTGCGAAGGGACGCAAAAAGTGTACATCTACGCATGTGGCGCAAACGAGTCAGGGAAGTTCTGTGACTTTATTCGTGAGTGTGTTTTTGATAATGTTCACGTGTGTCGAAAGGAAAGTCCGTGTGGGGGAAAGAAATATCAGTGTGCGTCTTAATTATGGAGGACTGACGAGCGTGCATGGTGTATCGCTCCCGCCCCACCCACCCCAAAAAAAAAGTAAGAAAAAAGATAAAAAAAGGGTTACACTAAATTTTTGCTGTGGTTGACCTGACAAAGTAACTAAAATTCAAGTGCCATTTTTGCTATCTCTCTCAGTTTCTCATCCTCGCTAAAGTCAGATAAAGCAAAGTACAAAGAACTCTAGAAATTACAAACAAAATAAAGGTCCATCGAACTCTATATATCTCCTTCTAAACAAAGACAAAAACGGCTATTAAAGGGCAAACCTAAAAAAAATCGATTATTGATCCATTGCAGACATAACACTATACAAACCAGACTAACGAAACACAAACATCTAAACCTATTCCATCTTCATCTTCGCCTCGTTATTCTGTCTACGATATGTAAGGGTAAACTTAAAAAATAAAAAAATCGATCATTGACACATCACGGAACAAAACACCGTCCAAACCAAGCTAACGAAATATAAACCCAAACCATCTAACCTCATTCCATCTTTATCCTCACCTTGTTATTCTGTCTACGAAATAACACGACGCAGGAATGATTGATCGAATACAGCAGTCAATAGTTGCAAAGAGAGATGGATGGCGAGGCGGATGAGGGGAGCAGTCTATCCTCTTTTCAACATTTTCCAGCAAGGTTTTTTGAGGCAGTAGGGGCGGTGGATGATGAAGGTTCTGAGTTAACGTCGTTATAGAAGCAGCGAGGGAGATGGAGGAGTATGGTAGTTAGTGCTGACAGTGATAAAGTTGGTTAAGGTGATGGAGTTATTAAAGGACGTGGCGGTAGTAGAGATGGTGATAGTTGTATTAATAGTAGTGGTGATGATGGTGATGATAATGGAAATGATAGTGATGATAAAGCAAATTCCAAAACTTAATAGCTAACATTAACTTCCCCCTTTTTAGAACGCTTAAATGAGTGTCGACATTTCCATTATCTTCCATAACGTAGTAGTAGAAGCGGTGATAGTGGTGATAATGAATATGAATGTGATTATAAAGCAAATTCCAAAACTAATAGCTATCATTAACTTCCTCCTTTTTAGAACGCTTTAATGAGTGTCTACATTTCCATAAGCTCCCATAAAGCGATATAAAATAATAATAGTGATAATAAAACATCAAACCTCCAACACCGGAATAGCTAACATCAACCTTCTTTTTATAACGCTTCCAAGACTGTTCACATCTCCGTAAGCTTGTTTTTTCATTTTTATTTAAAGATTAACCTTTGTAAGAATGAGTAACTCTCTGGCTTAGCTTTTACACTCTTCATTTCCCTTACGGCAACATTCTTTTCTCTTCATGAAACAAACAAAAAAAGTGAATATTTGCTGGAGATTCTTTATTTTCTTGACGATAACTTCCTTCACCATGAAACAACTCGCAAAAACTGACTCAGTGCCGAAGATTCATCAACCATAACTCTTAAGTGCATTCCGGTGAGTAAAACACTATGTAAACACGTAGCTTCGCGGAATTGTTATTATTCATTTTGCTGCTTCGCTTCATGTATTTCTAAACGGCGTAATCATTCCAGCGTGCGCCGTGTTATTTTTTGCATGCAATTAACAAACAAATTCAGTTCACTAATTAAAAAAGTCGGCTCTAAACAAGCTAATTCACATGCAATCGCCCCCCCCCCTCCCCCTCCTAAGCTGTATGGGCGACTCTCCATTCCACGCGCGGGGCAAACAGGTGGTCGAAAACTTTGTGTGACGAGCAAAACCAACCAGCGTCCGGGCATTATGTTATCGGTTGCGTGCTGACGAGTGTGCCGACAAATGTTTCCACTCCAACAAACAGCCTTTATGGACAGCCGGCCGCAGGAAAACAGGAATTGTATGAGTACGCTATCGCTAAAGTTCTGATTATTTGGGTGAAGTACACCGCTCTCCCCTGCGCGCGCTTGTTAGGGTAAAAAAAAAAAAGGTTGATTGTCCACACTTTACATCATTAACAGAAGCGCTTGCCTGAGTAAACATAATGTGATTCGCATGTCTAGAGGCAACACACACACACACACACACACACACACACACACACACACACACACACACACACATATACACACACACACACGCACACACACACACACACACACACGCACACTTGAGATAATGAGTTTTCTTTTGATCTGAAATCGTTTCATTAATTACGCGCCAATTATTAAATTTCCTCTCATTAACCCCCTTCCTCAGTTCTTCCCAACAATGCCACTTTAATCATCAAGAAATTCGACAATATTCACTAATTTCCTAAGCGAACGCCGTCTCGTACTTTCCTTTCGCATTCTTATATTTGATCCCACGCAAATTAAAATCACCGGCGACTTTGATACACAGAATGTTAACAATTTTCACTCATTTCCTAAGTGAGCGCCGTCTCGTACTTTCTTTTCGCACCGTTTTATTTAATTCCACGCAAATTAATAACCTAGGGAAAGAAACGCAATTAGTACTCAAAACACACATATCATTCAGTATTCCTCTTTATTCTCTTTCTTTCCCCTCTATCCTTTTCCCCCTTCTGCCTCATACCTTGGCAGCAGCTCCTACATAGCACTCGTGGCGGCCTCTCTCATCTTCTCTCATCCCCTCCCATCCAGCCACTTCGCAAAGGTCACACATATCATTCAGTATCCTTTAGTCTCTTCCTTTCCCCTCTTCACCTTTTCCCCTTCTGCCGCATACCGAGACACGAGCAGCTACATAACATACTCGTGGCAGCCTCTCCCATCTTCTCTCATCGCCTCCCACGCAGTCACTTCTCAAAGGACACACATATCATTCAGTATTCTTAAGTCTCTTCCTTTCCCCTCTTAAGCTTCTCCCCTTCTGCCGCATACCGAGACAGCAGCGGCTACATAACATTCTCGTGGCGACCTCTCATCTTCTCTCATCCCCTCCCACGCAGTCACTTCGCAAAGGTCACACATATCATTCAGTATTCTTTAGTCTCATCCTTTACCCTCTTCACCTTTTCCCCTGCTGCCGCGTACCGAGACACTAGCGGCTACATAACATACTCGTGGTGGCCTATCATCTTCTCTCATCCCCTCCCACGCAATCACTTCACAAAGGCCACATATATAATTCAGTATTCTTCTTTAGTCTCATCATTTCCCCTCTTCACCTTTTCCCCTTCTGCCGCATACCGAGACACTAGCAGCTACATAACATACTCGTGGTGGCCTCTCCTCTTCACTCATCCCCTCCCACGCCGCCTCTTCGCAAAGGCCACAGCCCCGAGCAGATTCCATAGCCTGTTCCGTGTGTATTTGGCCGAGCGGCGCCTCTGAACTATCCTCTTTACGCTGCTTTATTATTAAAATCCCAAACGCTCCTGTACACCTCCCCTCCAACCCTCCTTCCGGTCTGTTAGCGTTGGTCCTATATAGATCCTCTCTGTTTCTCTGTCTCCCTTTGTCTCCCCTTTATCTGTGTGTTTGCTTAGTTTCTGTTTCCCTCCCTCTCATGCATGATTCTCTTTCTCTCTCCTTACCGTCCTCTTTCTCCCTGTCTTTCCGTCTCCCCTGTACCTCCGTGCTTGCTTAGTTTCTGTTTCCCTTCCTCTCTTGTTTGATTCCCTTTCTCTTTCTCTCTTCTATCCTTCTTTCCTTCCTTCTCACTGTTCTACTTTGCCAGACTTCACACCTGCCCGTCTTGATCCGCTCCCACCCACCCCTCCGCAGTGGTTCTATTTTTCCTCGGTTCTATCCTCAGTATCTCAGTTGTTCTACTTTCCCCGTGCATTTTTTTCTGCCTTTTTGGTGTTAATCTGATAGCCATGTTCCTCTTGTTTTTCCTTCTTATTGTTTTTGTCTTGTTTCGTTTGATATCTCTTTTTTTCCTTCCCAGACTCCATTTTCCTTCACATCCCTTTATTTATTTTTTTGTTTTGTTTTCTTACTTTTAACTTTCTCCTCCTCTCATACCTCCATACCTATGTCACACACTACTCCTGTTTCTCATTATCATTTTCTTGTTTCTTCTAATTATTCGTCTTTTTCTTCCCAAACTCGATTTTCCTTCACGTCCCTTTTTTCTGGTTTTCTTTTATCGTACTCCTAAATTTCTCCTCTTCCTCCTTTTCCCGTACCCATGGCACACACTAACCCTTCATCCTCCCTTTCATCTACGCCTACCTTTGTCATCTCATATGCTTTTGCACCTCCCTTTTTTTCTTATTTTCTTTTATCGCTCTTCTAACCTCCTCCTCCTTTTCCTGTCCCCATGTCACACACCAGCCCTTCATCCTTCCTTCCATCTACGCCCACCTTTGTCATCTCATATGCTCTTGCGCCTCCTTTTTCCCCTCCTGCTCTCAACCTGCAAGACTCTCTTCGACCACTACCTTAAATTATGCAAGACGTCGACCGCGGGCCACTGACCTTCTCTTTCTCCCCAACATTTTTTTTCCTTGCTCCTGCGGGACTGGGTTGCCGGTGTGTTGCGACCTCCTCCTCCTCCTCCTCCTCTGCTCACGTTCCCGGCTTTGTAAAGTGGTTCGCTTTCGGGTGTAAGACGCCGTGACCTCACCTTACGCAACCTATCCTACCCTAGCTTATGCTCTTATGTCACTGTCTAGACTACCAGTGTGTAAATTTAATACCGTCGTTGTCTAACTTCTTATATTCAATTCTAAGATCAAACAAAAACAAGAGCTACGTAACGAAAACTTAGTACCCAACCACTATAAATGTCGGTCATCTATTGAAACGGACAACATACTCTAACGTGACTGCCAAGAATAACAGTGTGTAAATTTGATAGTCTTTGTCGAATTTCTTGTATTCCGATTCCAAGATCAAACGACAAAACCATATTAGTTACGTAAGGAAAACTTGATGAATACTCAAGCAAGTTCAATGTAGCTCTCCGGAAAGGGAAAACATACTTTAAGTCTAACATACTCTAAATATAAAGTGACCGTCTAGACTAACACTATGTAAACTAGATGCTTGTCTAAACTTCTTATATTACATTTTAAGATCAAACAGAAGCAATATCCAGTTACATAACGAAAACTATGTACCCAACCACTCTCAACGTCGGTCATCCACATAAAGGAATAACGTAAACGACAAAAGGTGGTCAGGAGCAAGCTATTTTTTTCATGGCGTAAGGGACAAACAGGTCGAGGGTGGGGGGGTGCGGGGGGCGGTTCGAAGTGTCCTGCGTGCTGGATGGGATCGGGTTTTGTACAGGAAACGTCTCGTCCACCTCGCTCGCGGCTCGGGTACGAAGTTTACGGCAAATATTAATGGTGAAAATATTATAGGTAGCTGAATAGTAAAGATATGCCGGGGGAGGCTGGTTGTGTGGAATATCAAAACAGTTATCCCTCTCCCTCTCCCTCTCTCTCTCTCTCTCTCTCTCTCTTTCTCTCTCTTAATGGCAACGCAGTAAAATGTAACGTTAGTGTAAGAAGGAAATTACACAATACATTTGACAGAAGGCAATGAGAGAGAGAGAGAGAGAGAGAGAGAGAGAGAGAGAGAGAGAGAGAGAGAGAGAGAGAGAGAGAGAGAGAGAGAGAGAGAGAGAGAGAGAGAGAGAGAGAGAGAGAGAGAGAGAGATAGAGAGAGAGAGAGAGAGAGAGAGAGAGAGAGAGAGAGAGAGAGAGAGAGAGAGAGAGAGAGAGAGAGAGAGAGAGAGAGAGAGAGAGAGAGAGAGAGAGAGAGAGAGAGAGAGAGAGAGAGAGAGAGAGAGAGAGAGAGAGAGAGAGAGAGAGAGAGAGAGAGAGAGAGAGAGAGAGAGAGAGAGAGAGAGAGAGAGAGAGAGAGAGAGAAAATTCTGTGTCTGTCCTGGCCACTTCAAAACTCCACTCATTCTCTTGAAAAAAAAAATATATATGGAGCGTTATGTAAATTCCAACCCGCGTGGCGTCTCTAGTTTATGGCCAAAGTAAGGGTGACGGAGGACTTCAGAAGCGGCGAGCGATGAAACTGAATAGACGCGTGCGAAGAAACTGTGGCAGGAAACAGGAGAAAGGGAGAAGAGGAACACAGTGAAGGAGCATAGAGGAGGAAAAGGAGACGGAGGAGGAGGCTGAAATGAGGACCGGTGAGTGAAAAAAAGAGGAGAACAGTGAGGAAAAGAAGAGGAGGAGACGGAGGAGGAGGCAAAAATGAGGAAGAGTAAGTAAAAGGAAGGAGGAAGGCTTGTGCGAGATGGACTTGTAGCAAAAAGAGGCAAGAATGATGAGGGAAAGTAAATTCGACGGAGGAGAAAGCGATTAAGGAGAGGGAACGGTCAAGGAGAGGAGGTTAAGAGAAGCGAAGGCGGTGAGAAGAAATGGCGGAGGAGGAGATGGTGAGGATGGTGAGAAATGGAACAGTGAAGGAAAGGGACGGTGATTACGGTTTTAATGGCGAGAGAGAGAGAGAGAGAGAGAGAGAGAGAGAGAGAGAGAGAGAGAGAGAGAGAGAGAGAGAGAGAGAGAGAGAGAGAGAGAGAGAGAGAGAGAGAGAGAGAGAGAGAGAGAGAGAGAGAGAGAGAGAGAGAGAGAGAGAGAGAGAGAGAGAGAGAGAGAGAGAGAGAGAGAGAGAGAGAGAGAGAGAGAGAGAACTTATATATATACCGTAGTCAGAAAGTTGTAGTTTTTTTATAAACGATTACAGGAAGGATCTCTCTCTCTCTCTCTCTCTCTCTCTCTCTCTCTCTCTCTCTCTCTCTCTCTCTCTCTCTCTCTCTCCAGGTGTGTGTTTGCTTGGTCGTCAAATATGCTGACATTTTACGGGCCGTTTTTTTCACTCCTCCGTAAATAAATATGGAAGAGTGTGTACCCAGACTTCCGGAAAGCCTTTGAGACGGCCCCACACGGTCAACTATTGTGCCAGGCAAGGGGCGCTCAGGGAAGGGGGAGCGTCGTGTCAACAATGCCTCATCAGTAATGGATCGCCTCTTCAATGCAAAGACAGGGACAGTTTTTTAGGTTGTTCTTCTTTGTATATTGCTGTGTGTGTGTTTGATGCTGGTAGTGTTGCTTGGTGGGTCTAACATCTTGTCCGGGTGAGGTGTAGCTTGTAACAGGGCCTGAGTAAGCTAAACCATAATGTGAATGTGTGTTAATGAGTGAGTAAGTCAGTGAGTGAGTGAGTTATTGTGGCGTTGGTAGAGCATGTTTAGAAGAAAAAAGAAATGCTGTATCCTAATTTTTTACACCAAAAGAGGCTGCTCAAAGGCAAAGAACTGATACAGAAAAACAGGTCATTGTATTACTACTCCCAAAAAGCGAGCAAAAGCATATGATAATTTTCCGGGTATAACGCATCTTCCTCCTTTCGCCAAAACGCTTTTACGCTGAAATCTAATCGAACGCTTTAAAACAAGTGAAAGAACTGGAGAAAATTAGTGATGTATTGTCTGGTTCTTCTGCGGTGACCAGAAGACAAATGGCAAGACTCATAGAGACAGACAGATACTTTACAACGGGTTAACAGCAACACACCGCACGTTAGGTTAGGCGCAAAACAGAAATAAAACAGACAGAAAACAAACACAATGAGCAACACAGACAACACAGATGCAAAACAGTCAACACTGACACAAAACAGTCAACACTGACACAAAACAGTCAACACTGACACAAAACAGTCAACACTGACACAAAACAGTCAACACTGACACAAAACAGTCAACACTGACACAAAACAGTCAACACTGACACAAAACAGACAACACAGGCGCAAAACAGACAACACAGACGCAAAACAGACAACACAGACGCAAAACAGACAACACAGACGCAAAACAGACAACACAGACACAAAACAGACAACTCAGACGCAAAACAGACAACACAGACGCAAAACAGACAACACAGACGCAAAACGGACAACACAGACGCAAAACAGACAACACAGACGCAAAACGGACAACACAGACGCTAAACACACAACACAGACGCAGAACAGACAACACAGACGCTAAACAGACAACACAGACGCAGAACAGACAACACAGACGCAAAACAAACGCAGAACAGACAACACAGACGCAAAACAGACAACACAGACGCTAAACAGACAACACACACGCTAAACAGACAACACAGACGCAAAACAGACAACACAGACGCTAAACAGACAACACAGACGCATAACAGACAACACAGACGCAAAACAGACAACACAGACGCAGAACAGACAACACAGACGCAAAACAGACAACACAGACGCAAAACAGACAATACTGACGCAAAACAAACAACACAGACGCAAAACAAACGCAGAACAGACAACACAGACGCAAAACAGACAGCATAGACGCAAAACAGACAACACAGACGCAAAACAGACAATATTGACGCAAAACAGACAACACAGACGCAAAACAAACGCAGAACAGACAACACAGACGCAAAACAGACAACACAGACGCAAAACACACAAAAAACAAACTCAATAGGCTTCTAAAATTAAATACACTCTTCTTCTGACATTAAACCTCTTCTAATATAATTGCATACATATTTTTTCGTTGTATAATCTTCGTCGACTTGTAATAAGGGCTAGATAACAAAAACAAATCCCTAACTAACGATACAGCCGAAGAGTTAGAGGAAGAAGTGCAGCGTCGACACGGTAAAACTAAGGACTCGTATCCGTAAGTAAAACCTCCGTAAAGTAAGGTAAAGGGTCGCTCCTGTTTATTTATCACCTGAGCTTAATGGCGGACCATCTAATTAAAACGAGAGGGCGGCGTTGTTTGCTTACCATATAATTCTCTCTCTTTCGCTCTCGCTTTTTCTCTGTCTCTATCTCTATCTGTATTTCTATCTATCTGTCTATTTGTCTGTCTATTTGTTTGTCTATCTGTCTTTCTCTTTCTATCTATATCTGTCTCTCCTTTCTTTGTTTCTTTCATATTCTTTGTTTCTGTTTTCTTTCTTTTTTCCTTATTTCTTTATTTCTCTTCTTTTATCTATCTACATCTAACTATCAATGTATTTCTCTTTTTCTTTCCCTTTTCTGTCTCTTTCATTCTTTCTATCTTTCATTTTTTTCCCTTCTTTTTCTCTCATTACCTATCATTTTATTTTCGTTTATCAGATTGTTTTAAAAATTAGTTTTCGGTTCTGTTGAAAGATGTCTCATAATATCAATCCCTTTTCCTTAATTTGTCATTCAACTTGACGCTAAAAAATGACTAAAGAGCCAATTAATTAAACGCGGAAAGAAACTCTGTCTTGAAAGCTGCATAGATGGACAAAAGCCACTCATTCACACCGCTAACATTCCTCCTCATATTCACTCCATTCAAGACCTAATTAGAATACCATAAAAGGCTTCAGGTTATATTATGAGATGGAAATACGAAACCTCCTCACCCGGACTAATGACGCGGAAGAAGACTGGGGGCAGGAAATCATTAGTAACAAGATGCGTAAGATAAAGACACCTCATAAGAAATAACAAGCATGGGGGAAGCAACAAAAATCATCTTCAGCAACAGTGTCCTTCCTCTCGACTCCTGGAGCACCGCGAGCTTAGAACACAGCCGAGAAAACACTGAAGCCTCCGCGGAAAACTCTTAGTAGGATCTCCGTCCCGCGGGAAACACTAAATCCAGGGGGACGTCCCGCACCTCTCAGAAACTTTACGGATGTTTGGGGGAAAGGAGAAAAGCCGCAACTCCCCTACCATCTGCTACTGTTACTGGTTCCCTTCCGTCCTGCCTCAGTACCCCTAACTTTGCCCTTTTTTATGTTTTGTTTACTGTTGTTGCTATCTGTCTAACACTCCGACATTTGCATTCTCTCTTTCAGCTTCATATCCATCTTACTTTAAATACTTACTTCCATCCTTTTCCTTCTTCTTCTCCTTTACCCCTTTCTCCTTTTTTATGTTTTGTTTACCGTTGTTGCTATTGTCCAACATTCCGACATCTTCATTCTCTCTTTCAGGTTCATATCCATCTGACTTTAAATACTTACTCCCATCCTCTTCCTTCTTCTTCTCCTTTACCTCTTTCTCCTTCATTACTTATCTATTGTTACTGCATCTCGTTCAATTCTGCTTTGCCTGAACATCCTTTCTCGTCCTTTCTTTTTCTCCTAATCCCATTCTGTGTTGTTCCCCGTCACTGTTTTTCTCCATTTCGTCACGACTCACTCCTTTCTTGGATCTTCGCGGCCTCATCCCTCGCCATCGCCACTCACACCCATCAGCACGAACACTAATGTGGGTGACACCGGCAATACTATTATGAGTAAACTCCACTAAGAAACAATTGCGTGGTCTAACTTGTGGTGGATGTGATTATTTTTCCATTTTATTTGGGAGCAGCTGAGCTAAAACAGAGTGAGAATGCAATTAGAGAGATTTCAATATGACAACCTCTTCTGCTTCACACTTTTGTCTTTTGTATATATAAAGTTGGTCGTCATACTGGGCTTCCATCGTTCATCTATCAGTTGCTCTAGTCACATCACCCGCACTATTTAAACGCTAGTAAACCACCACGTCGAAACATATTACGTCGTGGCTGAATGCAAAGTGTACATAAGCATAAGTGCAGAGCCGATTGCAATGCCGTGTGAAAAAATCCGTTTGTGATTTCCGTCAGGCTTTCAGATATGCTAAATAGAATGTATGTGTGTGTGTGTGTGTGTGTATGTGTGGGGGGGGGCGTGTATGCGTGCGTTTGTCGAGAAAATCGAATGCACTTATTCATGCATAAAAACAAACATACACATAGAGACACATGCATGTATTCGTTATAAGTGTATAAATAGATGGAAACACACGCGCAGTTTTGCCAGAAAAAAAAATAGCAAGCTTTGAATGGTTAAAAATATATTGTTGCACCTTGTCTGCCGCTCTCGCACACAACTTAGATGACCTCAACGACCTTCCTCAGCACTGTGCCGCCGAAAGAGCAACGTCGGCGAGAGAGAGGCCGTCTGGAGGCATAAAAAAAAACTCCGACTATGATTTTCTGTTAATAAAATCTTAAGACATTTTTAAACTATCAGATTCACCGGATTTTTTCACTGATCCTCCTCGTCTCCAGCGTTACCAAGAAGCTGCTATGATGAGAAACTACGCTGAAAAGTAGTTTCTGAAAGTTGTGTTGCGTCCTTCTTAAAAAGCTCGAGGTATCTTCCTTTGCCCCACACAGCCGACGATGACATTTCAAGAAATAAAAATCCAAATATGTTTCTGTCCCACGACCTCAGCAAATATAAGGCAAACTTAATATTACGAGTGAATTATAAATCATGAAAAGTTATTCAAATACCCTTCCTGGAAATTACAGATATTACGTCGCTTCACGGGAGGCACAAAATCATACCAATAATAATGATGATAATAATAATAATAATAATAATAATAATAATAATAATAATAATAATAATAATAATAATAATAATAATAATAATGTCACGGACGGTATGTAGTTAGACAGCTGCCGACATCATATATACATTAAATTCTACACCAATGCATCGAAACTAAAATAAATACTTAGAACACTCTCTCTCTCTCTCTCTCACATCAAAGATCCCTTCCTCCAAATATTTTTCTTTGTTCCTGGTTTCTGCATTTTCATTCCTCTCTTTGCAAGCTCCTTTTCCTTTACCTCTTCCTCCTCTCTCCTTCCTCCTCCTCCTCCTCCTCCTCCTCCTCCTCCTACTTGCTCCTATCCTCCTGCTTTCTCCAACTCATGTATCTTCTCAACCCACACCTCTTCCCCCTCCTACTCCTCCTCGTCTTCTTCCTTCTCTTTTTCCTCCTGCATTCTCCCTTCTCTCTTTTTCTCTCTTTCCTTTTTCCCATTTTCTTTTTACGTTATCTTCTGGTTCCCTCATTTTCACTCTCTCTTCTAACTCCTCCAAAACTCTCCATTATCCTCTTGCTTTCTTCCTCACTTCCTTCCTACTTTGTATTTTTAACTATGGATTCCCCCTCCTCCTCCTCCTTCTCCTTCTCTTCCTACTTCCCCTGCTTCTTCTGACTCTTCTCCCCCTCCTACTCCTCTTCCTTATTTTATTCCTCCCTCTGTATCTTTTCCTTGATTATTTTCTCTTCTCTCCTCTTCTTCCTCTTCTTCACTCCTTTATTTTTTTTCTCCTCTTCCTCCTCCTTCTCCTCCTCCTCTAGTTTCGCTTCAATCCTTCGGTCTCTCTTTATCTGGTCATCCTTTGTACTCTTAGACCTGTTTCAAGTTATTTTTCTTGTTCCTATTAGTTCTCCCTTTCTCCTTCTCTCTCTCTCTCTCTCTCTCTCTCTCTCTCTCTCTCTCTGTGCCCGATTCCTTCCGCCTCAAGATCTGTTTTCCATCCGGAGGTGAAAAAGATTGTTCCTTCGCAGCTTGGGACTATACTTTTTCTCTCTTTCTTTCTTTCTTCCTTTCTTCCTTTGTGTCTGTGCATGTGCGTGTGCGTGTGCGTGTGTGTGTGTGTGTGTGTGTGCGTGTGGGAGGGGGGGGTTATCCTTCACATATTTTCTTTTGTCTCTATTTTTGCCTCAATTTCTCCCTCTCTCAAGCTCTCTCCGCCGATTATCTTCCACGCGAGTTGCTGAAGAGGCTCCTCCTATAAGAGCCTTCCTGCCGGCCCCAGTGCTTATACTTAACTAGCTCGAGTGTGCAAACTACTTTCTTTCTCTACTAATTTATTTTCGTGATCTCCTTTTGTGCGTCAGTTTTTTCCATACCTCCGTGTCCTTGTCTTCCCTTTCCCTTTCTCTTCTTTCTTTCCGTTTCTCTCTTTCTCCATCGCTTTTTATTTCTCTCTAACTATCTATCTATCTATTCATCTATATCTATTTATCTATCTATTTATTTATCTCTTCATCTGGTTTGTTTCTCGTTTGTTGATGGTAAACATGAGTATATATTTTTCCTTAGGTATTCGAGAACCTGATCGCAAAACAACTTTATATTCGCGTCTAACATAAACATTGTAAACCTTCTGAAGAGTCTTAGCACACGAGGGAGAGATCTTGAACGCTTAGCCGAATAAAAAAAAATTACATCCTTGCTTAGCTTAGAAAATGCTAACTCCTTCGAACGCAATCAAGAGGTGTTAAATATTTATGAGAGTAGAAATAGTTAGCCATGAGTTTTTTTCTTCTTAATTTCGGGTTCAGTAGTTAAAAAAAGGTATATGAAAAAGGTGCGAAATCAAGGTGAGGTCCAAATCGTTCCGCCGTGCTGTGTGTTAATTCACGAAACATTCTCTTAAAGTGTTGAAGAGAGGATCACAGCAGCTGGCCATTGATGAAGTATAATTAATTCGGTAATTGTATTTTTTTTTATTTCCCGGCAAGCCTGAGGAACAGCTGCAGACAATGGTGACTTTACAATGTCCGTCTGTCTGTCTGTTTTGTCTGTGTCTGTCTGTCTGTGTGTCTGTGTGTGGATGTGTGGATGTCTGTCTGTCTGTCTTTTTGTTCCCCTATCTATCTGTCCGTCTATCTGTCTGTCTGTCTGTCTGTCTGTGTGTCTGTTGTGTTGAGCGTGGTTGACCAGGGAAGCCTCCTAGCGGTACACTGTTATTAATTTACAGACACACACACACACACACACACACACACACACACACACACATCCCCTCCTTCCCCCACACACATACAAGCACTCCCTCCCTCTCCTCCCACACACTCCAAAACAAGTAATTCCTAGATTTGTTTTGTGAATGACTGCGATTCAAACTCATAAAACAGAGAGTCGAGTGTTTTGCCTCTGTCCAATCCCTCTGTGTGTGTGTGCCGCCGCCTCTCCTCTCCCTCTCTCTCTCTCCTGGATCGCAAACAATAACACGGCTCAGTAATACAAGTAATACATACAAGTAATACAAGTAATACATACAAGTAATTCCTAGATTTGTTTTGTGAATGACTGCGATTCAAACTCATAAAACAGAGAGTCGAGTGTTTTGCCTCTGTCCAATCCCTCTGTGTGTGTGTGCCGCCGCCTCTCCTCTCCCTCTCTCTCTCTCCTGGATCGCAAACAATAACACGGCTCAGTTTCATGTCGTGGAAAGCGATGACTATTCACTGAGACACGGGATCAGGTCACAAACACGCAAACTACGCAATATAATCATGAGTCGTGTGTGATGCCAGTGTTCGAGTGTGTGTATGGGGAGGGAGAGGTATGGGTGGGTGGGTGTGGGGGGGATATATGTGTGTGTGTGTGTGTGTGTGTGTGTGTGTGTGTGTGTGTGTGTGTTTGGTGGGGGGTGTCTGTGTGGATATTATGCCAGTATACAGCGCCACCAGTGATCTCTAAGTTACTCCATCGCCAGACCCGCTCACTCAACCACACTATCATCGCCACCTACCGACTCGCCACGATACGAACCCACCGGAAACTCTCACGCTGGAAAATGTTTAGAAATTGCTTGATATACTTCTAAATCACAACACGCCATCAACTTTCCATTTACAAAACATACCCAAAACACTTGATATACACTGAATCTGCATCGTCTTTCCTTCTTTTTATATTCAGCGCATTTTAGCCTTTCACCATTGCATGAAGGGTAAGCATTTTCGCATCATATATTAAAAAGAATACACCCATTCAAGTTCAGCTCCGGGCAAAAGCGACACATGTAGGGCCGAAACGGGTGGCAGCCTTCCCCTGTTATTTGTCTGTCCGTGTGGCGCGCTAATCACTAAAACATTAACGGGCGCCGGGGACGTGAATGAGTGAACGTCTCTTTTAGCGCGTGGTGCTTTTACGGAATTGTTTAGGAAGATGGTGGATAAATGGAAGGCTATTAGTGAGGAAGGGGGAACAGCAGAGGGACGGCTGCTAATAGAACCCCAAAAAGAGATTAATGTCGCTACGAACCAGTGACCGTCGGCTTGCATGGGGTCGCTAACTACAGGGCAAACGTGACGCGAGGAGGGGACAAGTTGTAGCGGGTCCAATAAGGAAGACAGATGGTAGTTGACGACACCTGCACTTACGAACAGAAATAACCTAATCCATCGGTATATTCACAGCTCATGACGCCTTTGCTGTGTCCTGTTTCTCCCCCTTCTCGCAGCCCTTCATCACAGACTCCACGCAATAGAAGTAGAGTGAGGGAGTGGTGGTGGTGGTGGGTGGCGTCAGAGGTTCCCCAGGGTGCGTCTAATGAACCTCCCGCACGCATACACAATCACTTTCAGCTCCGCTTGTACACAGCGCTGAGTTGCCTCATTTACGCAGCCGAACATGCAGGGAAAATAAAAAATGTGCAGGCTGCTGTGTTGTGTTGCTGCTGCTCTCTTGATGATGAATTGAACTTTATTTTCGGAACAGTTAAAAGGGAAATGGATGGAGTCTAAACTATGCCGTTCAATTGTGACCACGATCGGGGAACGAGAGAAGAGCGTTTTCGAGCGGTTCCATTTTTACGTTTGTGTATGTGAGCGGGAAGGCATACGATATTATTATTATTATTATTATTATTATTATTATTATTATTATTATTATTATTATTATTATTATTATTATTATTATTATTATTATTATTATTATTATTATTATTATTATTATTATTACAATTATCTTTATTGCTATTACCGTTCAAATCATAAAAAAAAGGAGTGGCGGGAGTAAAGACGTGTGATGTATGATGTGTGTGTGTGTGTGTGTGTGTGTGTGTGTGTGTGTGTGTGTGTGTGTGTGTGAATGTGTGTATGGAAATTGATTACACTGCACGTACCACCATCAGGCAACTCACGCCCGACTGACCCAGCCGTCCCCCTTCCCATCTCCTCCCATCCACCCCACCTACACACCCCACACAAGCTAAAAGGAAGATGGTGCTGGAAAGGTTAGCGCGCGTTAATTCTGAAGGCCCGGTCCAGTTTTTCACGCCCCGCTACAGCTGTCTGCTTTAAGCCACAACCGGGAGGGTGAATCTACCCCAAGTGCTGTCCATCGAAACTTTGCCCCATATAATAAAGACCATCTAGCAGCGCAGTTATTAGAAGAAGGAAGTCATGAAGCAGCTGATTTTTTAGGGGATTGGTGTTATGATAATGGATTTGAGACATGAGGCACACTGTAAAAAAATTAAAAATGAAGAGTATAAAAAGGGCATACCTCGGGAACTAAGGTATAATATCGAGTCAAACACCCTTAACCTCACCAATACCCTTTTTATACCCTTTTTATACCTTTAATTTTTTGCAGTGTGAGTCTGGAGGAAGAGGAGGCAGAGGACAGAAGCTACTGGCGACAACATATTAGAGGAGCCGAACCCAATAGGCATTAATGAGAAGATGTTAAAATTTTCGTGAGACAAATAAAGTGATACATGTTAATCTTGATAAAAATGACCCAAGAAAATATAACCCGAGAATTGAAGTGGATTTTTTATTGCGCGCTCTTCAATACCTTTTGTTTTTATTCCCTTTTATTACCGATAGAAAGGACGTTATATGAAGCTTTCCCTGGAGACGAGACACTTGGCCTCTCAGTAAAACGTAGACATGGCACGACCGCACCTTTGATGGCGGCACTGGACAAGGTGAGCACAGGTAAATAGCTGACCATGAACGGGGGTAGAACTATAAAAAAAATACGACCGTCAACATATGGATGGACACAAACTCAGATCCACATACAAGCTAACGAGAGGGATACATATACATTAGCGAAGAATATACATATGCAAACACAAACACATGCAAACACACACAAGGAAAAATCACAAAAACACTCGGAGATCCATATACGAGACAGCATAAAGGAAACATAAACATCAACCCAAAATATACACTGCACTACCATACGCAAACACACAAACACACACACACACACACACACACAAAACACAATAAAGCATACACATCGGAACACAGACAAACACACGGACACACACATACACACTCACATTTTTCAAAACAAACACAAATGGAACAACACACAAAATAATGAGAAACTCGGCCGGCGCGACTAAAACTCCCGAAATATTTAAAGTCGGGGAAAACAAACCCGCAAAAAATAGTTTACCTGTGGAAAGTATTCGCAATATTGACTCACTGCACCGACATACAGTAATACAATCTCTTTCCCTTCCCGTACCTTCCCAGCCTCCGTTCCCACCTGTACTCCTCATTCCAAGCTCTCTGCAATAAACAAGGTCATAAAATATCTTAAGTCGAATGCTATGCCATCTCCTTATAACATTCCATGGCACAAAATCTCCTCTCTTCCCATACCTTATCAGTCTCTGCCCCATCTTTACTTCTCCTTCTCAAACTCTCTGCAATAAACAAGGTCATAAAATATCTTAAGTCGAATGCTATGCCATCTCTATATATTAATTCCACGGCATATAATCTCCTCTCTTCCCATACCTTGTCAACAGCTGTTCCCACTTTACTTCACCTCTTAAAACTCCTTTCAATAAACACGGTGCTAAAATAACTCTCGCCGAATGCTACGCCACCTCGTTATAATATTCCACGGCATAAAATTGGGTCTCCTGCTGCGCGCCCTCACGTCTCCTCGAAGTTCCCCCCGCCATACCAACTTTTCTCGCCTCACCAGACAACTTTTGCCTCGACGGTCGCTGCGATGCTCCAAGGACAGGTGTGGTGGGCGCAGGCGACATTCCTCTCCCGTGACAAGGCAACGGGCGGAAGGAGGAGGAAAAGAGGGTAAAAGGGTGAGGATGGCAGCAGAGAAACGAGTGATAAAAGGATGATAAAGATAGGATTTTACGAAAAGGATTGAAGGGAATGAGCAGAAAGAACAAAAGAGGGTAAAAAGGTAAGGATGAAGGAAGAAAAGGAATGTTAAGAAGGATGTTAAGGATAAATGAAAGGAATGATCGAGGTTAGGAAGAAAAGACGATAAAGAGGTGAAGGTAGCAATGGAAAACGAGAGATAAAAAAGGTTAAATACGTAAACAAGGATAAGAAAAGAATATAAAAAAAAGGTAATGAAAGGAAATGGACGAAAGAAGGAAGAAAAGAAGACAAAAAGGTGAAGGGACCGGAAGAATAGTGATAAAAGGGGTTAAAACGTAGGAAAAGGAAAAGAAAAGGATAGTAAGAAAAAGGAATGATGGAAGATGAAAGTATAAAAAAAATGTAATAGGGTGAAGAAAGACGCCATGAAAATTAAAACAGTTGGTAAAAAAGTATAAAAAAAAACTTGCATGAAGAAAATAATAAATGGGATGGCTACCGTAAATAAAGCAAAACACACGCACACGCACACACACACGCACACGCACACACACACACACACACACACACACAGACAGACATGAATATATTGAATTTTTTTAGTATATTTGTTCCTTCCACACACTGAAACATTCCCTGCTGTTTGTGAACCGAGCTTGTGTGTGGGGGGTGTTTGCTGCCCCCCCCCCCCTTCACGACCACCACCACCATCATTACCACTAACACCTACACCACCACCAACAACAACACTCTATCCCTCCACCGCTATCATTGCCGTTCCAAACACCACCACCACCACCACCACCACGATCATCACTACCACTATTAAATCTATGTAAATCCCCGGAAATCATTAATATTCCTGCTCATTATTACCGCCTAGCATTTCATAACCGCCACAATCCGTATAACCTCGCTAATACCACCACGAATATGACGCAACCACCAAGGTAACCTCCACAACCACCACCACCACCACCACCACTAACTGCAACAGCGACAGTAACCACAGCAACAACGTCATCTATCTCGCCACCATAATTTCCATCCTAAAAATACGTACTTGACATATGCCGTGATGAATGAAGCGCTATATCTCGGTCTAAAGGTCTTTGCTAAATGGACCTCGTCATTTAGTTCGTATTTTGCAGCTTCCCTGGTCCACAAAACCACACTGGATCACATTATATAAGTTCCTACTGACCAAAAATTACCAGCTCAATTACCAAGTACTCAAACACTAAAATAAACACCGCAAAACCAAAATATAAGAAGAAGAAAGACTTTTAAAACCATCCCCGTCATTAGAATCAAAGGCTCTTCTATCAAACCCATTTCTACCTCACGCTGTTTTCTCTCGCTGGCTTTACTCCTTCATGACTTTTTTCCATCTATCTATTCCCCTGCACTTCCTGTTTCCTCACAGCTCGTTTGCCTTTGCCTGCAGCTAAGCTTTTTTTCAACATCCCCTGATATTTCCCCCATAACTGTTCCGTCTCACTTGTTTTCTCTCCTGGTCTTCTGTAGCACGCCCGTTTCAAAGGGTAGCCACATATATTACTTTACACCTCTCGAAATTGACATCTCTTTTGACCACTTTTCTAAACTAATTTTCATAGGGGCAGTGATTAGGGGGCTTTTTCTCTTTTTTTTTACCTTGAGCTGCTTCATTAGTTGTAAAAAAAAAGTGTCCTGCTCTCACTCGTGTAGATTATCATACTTGCCTTTTCTAACCTATCTACCTATCTCCCTCAACCTAAGTTTTTTTTCTACCCACAAATTCCCAGCATGTTCAGTTTACCCACTTATCGTTTTCTATCCATCCCTTCAAAAGTCCTGTTCCCACACATATAGATAACTCCCATTACTCCCGCTCCCTGTTTCCTCTTTCCTATCTTCCTATTTTCCTTTACCTACGTTTTGCTACCCTTGTTTTCCTAGCACGATCAGTTTTCTCACCGATCGCTCCGTACCAACACCTCATCATTTCCTTCCACACTTTCCCCCGGCCTCCACTTCCTCCACCGAGCCTCCACCGCGCTCCCAACTCTTCGCAGTCATGTTCGTTACAAAATACGCGAACGGAACTCACCTGCTCTTAACGTAAAAACCCCTAATGGACCGGCAGCCTCAGGAAATGTTGCCAAGGTGCGAAGCATATACACAAGGGCATTTACAAGCCTCCCCGCGCCCCTGCATACAGACACACTTAGAGGAAGAGTTAATGACGGCGGTCTTGTGTTGGCTTCCAGCGGCTTAATGCGGTAAAGTGCATCCGCTTACTCACAGGATCAAGATTAGGGGCTAGAGACTACTAATGTGTTTTCTTTGAGCGTAATGTTTCTCCGATATTGATTAAATTCGCACTTGCATTAATGTTATAAAGCGCTCTCTGGATTGCTTTTATTTTATAGTTGATACTGAGGTGCCTTGTGCCTTGTGCCTTGTCGAACCATCAATGAAAACCCTAAGGCCCGCATTCTCAAACCTTTCAGCGTCCCATCACATATATTTCACAAGGCTCTCGAAGGCGTTTTGGGCATTTCCAGGTATAGTTTAATGACATTGGTGGTAGTGCGACCCTTCTTCTGCACCATGAGTGAGAAAAAAAAAAAAACTCATGAAAACTCGATTAATCTCCTTTTCGGCCTCTGGAAATAGTTGATGAGGGAGGTGGAATTGTCTGAGAATACCGCCATAAATCTCTCAATCAAGTGAACTTCAACTATTTTGGGACATTTTTCACGTTATTTGTATCTTATTCATATGTGTTTGCTGCTTCACGTTCATCTTTACTGAGAGGAAATTTGATTCGAGCATTTCCCAAGAAGGATTCAGAGCTCTACTACAACGCCTTTCCTTGTGGCTGTGCACGACTACTTGTATAACATGTACGAAGACCCCGCTGTGTATGTATACGTGCGCTAGTGTTATTGTGGTGTGAGCGCATGTAACAGCAACACATATATGCATGAGTGTGTGCCTTCCAAGGGGCGTACATGCAAATACAGGCATCCAGGCATACTTACTAACGACCATTGATATTAAAAACGCAGGGAAAGAGAGAGACAAGAAAGAAAGAGATAAGTAATATGAGGCAATAAATACAGAAAAGGGAAAGGAAGAGTAAAAAGTCCCACCGTGGGGCAATGCAGGGGACGCCGCGCCACCCCGACACAAGGGGAAAAAAATAAAATGAAAGTGAGGTGTAGAGAGAGAGAGAGAGAGAGAGAGAGAGAGAGAGAGAGAGAGAGAGAGAGAGAGAGAGAGAGAGAGAGAGGGAGAGAAAGAGTGATGGGACTGGTGAGGGAGAGGAAGGGAGAGGAAGGAGGCGGTGAAGAGGAGTGAGGCAGACGGATAAGCGAAGGAGGAAATAAAAGAGACGGAAAAGAAGAGAGGAAATAGGAGTGGAAATTCGTCTGGTGGTGTGGAAAACCCTTAGACTTGGATAAGGTAAGAAACTGAATAAGCAAGTAAGTGATATATAAAGCTCTTACAATGTTAATGAAGACAGAAATGACAATAGGAACAAAAAGAACAATACTAACAATCCTACTACTACTACTAATAATAATAATAATGATAATAATAATGATAATAAAAATGTCAATAACACCAATAATAATAACACAATCAACAACAAAGCCATACGACGATTACGTAGTATTTACCTAATATAATAAGTTAGCATTTACCTGTCCTCGTAAATCTTGCTTCATCAGACAACGTGTAATCATGAATTTGTACGTGTGTGTGTGTGTGTGTGTGTGTGTGTGTGTGTGTGTGTGTGTGTGTGTGTGTGTGTGTGTGTGTCTGATCGTAAACAACTGTGCTACCCGACCGAATAATATTTACCTCGTGTTAACCAGCGTGTTGTTTTGTAATTAAATAACTTTGTCGTGAGGATTTAAAAGCTGCTTCCATAATGTGTTGGCTCTATGTAGGTTTTGCATATCAAGTGGGAATCTATAACCCGCTAACAAATTTTTTCCCGTCCATTTATTTCAGTTTTTTCCGGCGGTGACCCGATCGCTCGACATCGACTCCCACATTCAGCCAGATTTAATTCCATCGGGTAATTACTCATGGCTTATAAATATTGTACCTATTTAATCGGCATCATCAAATTAATGATAGGCACACTTTTTTTTCCTGTTACCCAGATTCCATCATTAGTATTACGCTCAATTTCATTTGCAGCTAAAATAATACATTCCGTCCCCTCGTACTCCCTCTCCCCCCTTTAAAAAATATTCATGCGTCGGTGATTAATTGGTAATCTGTTGACTCTGGTAATGGCACTTGAATCTGTTAAAGAATCATCAGCATCACAATGAAAAATACCAGGGATAGTTTCCGGTATAAACTACATAACTCAATGGACCGTATTGGCTATACAGGCAGCGCCATGCGTGGCCAGTCGGTGAACTGTCAAAGCAGTACTTTCCATAGAATTCAAGTTCTGTACTAAAGTGCGTCTGAGGCTGTCTCCAGGATACATGGCCTTGGTGCCGCCACCGCTCCAAGCCAACGACTGCACACATTTTACTCCTACTCTACTATTTGACATGGAGAAAAACTGAAATCGGGTAGAAGTGAAGTGTGTGCAATCATCGGCTTGGAGCGATGGCGGCACCATGACCGTGTATCTCGGAGACAGCTTCAGACGCACTCTAGTCGAGAACTTGAACTCTATGGAAAAGGACAGCTTTGAGTTGAGTAGCCATATGTGGCGCTGCCTGAAAAGCCAATACGGTCCATTACTCAAAAAGCTATACCTACAACCATGATGTAAGTCTAAAATATGCCACAAGTTCACTAGAAAACAAAAAAGAGATAGCTACAGAGTCCAATACAATGTTCTTACGAAATCAGCTGTACCTAGAATCATAATAGTGAAAAAAAATGTCATATGTTCACTACAAAACAAGAAAATCAATTGCAAAGTCTAAAAGTGTCATTGTAAGCTCCAAACCAAATTCAGCTTATTTTTACTTGGCACCAAATATCAAATCTCAAACCAAACACCAAAATACCATAATCCGAAATACCAAATTACTAACTCCAAATACTAAAGAGCTTTACTGTGTCGTATCCTCAAATTTCTAAGCTTCTGTTTGAACACTGAATACTATACAAGATATTTCCACAGTCTTCAGTAACTGGTTTGAGATCTTACTATGTTGAGCTGTGGTACTGACTAAAACCGTGCTAACATGACAGAAACCGAGGAACTGAGGAATACGCGCCAGCAGGGTTTAAGTACACACAAGGATAGACAACAATACATGGTGATATAAGGAGACTACAAAAGGCCAGACGACCTACACATGGCAGCTCCAGAAGATGGGTTACTCACCAAACTCCTTTCCCATCCATAAATACATATAAACTCCATTCTATTGCATTCTTTCAGTTGTGTTTGCTTCAATTACTACCTGATTAAAGACAGAAGTGAAAGAGAGCCTGAAAAGGGTGTGATATAAGTGTAGAGTCCTTTGTATTAATGCTTCTAATTTTCTTCTGCATATGCTGCCTGCGTGTCTCTTTCCCAGTACACTCACACACACTCAGAAGACTGATTCCACTGATGTATTTCATTTATCTTCATTACAAGCTTCAAAGGTTATGTTGATGCTTCTCGGAAATGTCATTACTGTGAGACTATTAGTGATTATTTTCCTCTTCGTCTTGCTGATATATTTACTTTTAATTTTTTTTCAAGCTATCTATGTATTGAGTCATTGTTTTCTATCTGTCTACCCTTTATCTATAAGCTATCTATCTTTCTAGCTATCTATTAATCTGC
Organism: Eriocheir sinensis; assembly: GCF_024679095.1. Classification (NCBI taxonomy): domain Eukaryota; kingdom Metazoa; phylum Arthropoda; class Malacostraca; order Decapoda; family Varunidae; genus Eriocheir; species Eriocheir sinensis. Next base: position 17,130,719 of record NC_066520.1, read on the forward strand.
TTATCTCTCTATCAGTCTATGTATTTGTCTTTTTATCTCTTTATTTCATTCATTATTTTCCTTTTCGTGCTCCTAATTTCTTTCTTTATTTTTTATGCTATCTATTTATTGTCATTATTTATCTACCTGTCTACCATGTACCTGTCAATCTATCTATCCTTCTATCTATCTATCTGCTCATCTCTCCATCTGCCTATGCATATATCTATTCAGCTGCTTATTTCACCCATCAATCACTCTCTGCTCTGATGAATTACAACATAAACGTCAATCTGATGCACAAAATCCAGGTGATTGATTCAGTAATATGCCAGGCGATCATTTTTATATTTTTCTTTTAGTATCAGAGTAAAAAAGACAAAACATGGGAGTTGGAAGCTGTTTTCATATCATATCAATTCAATTGGCGTCCTATACCCTGCTACATTTTGGTAATAAACTTAATATTTTTAGCACGTAACTAGTACCTTTTGTTATGTTTTGGCCCTTTGTCTCATTTTATATTGCTCGATACAACATGCGCCAACACTGTTATAATACGCAGATAACACCGAGCTTTTATGAGAGGGGAGAGTGGAGTATTTTACCTAATTTTGTGAGGTTTTTCATTGCATTTATATTTATTCTGTCATCTATAGAGTTCGAGACGATATCGGTACAACATGCACAAATGCTAATAATACTCTAAATACACCGAACGTTTATGATAGAGTGGCGTACATTACCTAATTTTGCAAGGTCTTTTGTTTCACTTATACTAATTCCGTAATCTATGCAGTTACAGACGCCATCGGAAATTGAACAATCACTTATATTATTTAAAAAAAACATCGAACTTTTATGATGGAGTGGAGTACATTACCTAATTTTGCGAGGTCTTTTATTTCACTTATACTAATTCCGTCATCTATACAGTTACAGACGCCATCGAAAATTGATCAATCACTTATAATATTAAAAAAAAACATCGAACTTTTATGATGGATTGGAGTACATTATCTAGTTTTGCGAGGTCTTTTATTTCACTTATGTTTATTCTGTCATTTATAGAGTTCTAGACGACATCGATACCACATACACAAACACTTAAGTTATAATACTCTAAGGACACGGCACTTTTATGATGGAAGGAGGGTTTTTTTTACAGCAAGGGAGGCAAAAAACAAAAACAACAAAAAGATTACGCTAGATGCTACTCCAAACAAAAGACAAAAGAACGAGAGGCCAAAAGAGAGGTCATTTTCGGATGGGGAGGCGTCTTGATGTTCTCATTTAGCGAGGTCTTTCATTTCATTTATACTTATTCCGTCGTCTATAGAATTCGAGACAACCTACATTTGCGCCCCTCTATCACGCATCTCCCTCGGCCTCAGCTCACACCCTTACCCTATCTCGACCGCTAATGTAGGCACACCCTCCACTTTTATCAGCAGGGTTTTGATAGATCACCCTCGCGCTTCATTTACATGCCAATTCGCCCTCTGAGGACAACACCGAAAATTTAAGGGCTCGGATTCTGTTTCCTCCCATGCGCAACGCCTCTGGGTTTGCGCCCCTGTGTGTCCCTCTATGTATTCTGAATATATATCGCTTTCCCTTGCCTCGACCTTAGATTTTGGGGTGCAGTTTCTCTTTTTCTCATTGTATCTATCTATGTATCTATCTCTTACAGCCATTTTGCGGGAGAAAGGTAAGTGCTGCTACATATTTAACAGGTCTATATAATTCGTTCTTTGTTACTCCGGCGTGGAATGAAAAAATGATTAAGCAGGATTTAAACCAGAGGAATACACTTAGATTTTGGTTACATTATTATTCTTGAAAGTACTACAGGATGCAAACTATATTAAGTCACAACGCACACGCACACACGCACACGCATACACGCACACGCACACACGCACACGCATACACGCACACAGAGTTCAACAGAGGGTAACTAACCAAATTAATTAAGAATATTAGGGCACAAAGGAGTTATCTTGGCCGGGTTTGTGTTCGAGTAGCACATGACCTGCACACAAGGATACTCTGCGTCTGACTGTATTACTGCATTGTTGTTGTTGTTGTTGTTGTTGTTGTTGTTGTTGTTGTTGTTGTTGTAATTGTTGTTGTTGTTGTAATTGTTGTTGTTGTTGTTGTTGTTGTTGCTGTTGTTGTTGTGAAAGTGTGTGTGTGTGTGTGTGTGTGTGTGTGTGTGTGTGTGTGTGTAATAATAAAGAATAGATAGGTGATAACATACATTTAGACAACAAACAAACAATACACACGAGAGGGATCACAAAAGAATAAACGAGCGAAACTTTAGAAAAATAAAAATAAGTGTGATATGATAAATAATAGATAGAAAATAACATACATAAGACAACAAGAAAAACAAATACACACGACAACGATCACAGCCCAAAAAAAAAATGAAAACAAAACCTTAGAAAAAAAAAATTAAACACTACCAAAATAAGGAAATAAGAGAAAACAAAAAGGTGAGCAGGTCTATGCATTGCCAAGCCGCGAAAACAACAAGTTACTGGGGTGTGGGTGAGCATGGAAAACAAATTCAAATATAACAGAATACACACCAGCGAGGAAGTAAACAAAAAAAAAAAAGAGCCATACACTACCATGTCTATGGACCCAAACAGGGGAAGGAAGGAGGAGGAAAATGAAGAGAAGGAGGAGGAGGAAGAGGAGAAGCAGGAGAAGAAAGGAGGAAGAGAAGAACCAGGAGGAAGGTGGAGGAAGAGGTGGAGCAGTAGAAAGAGGAGGAGAAGCAGGAGGAGGAAGAGGAGGAGGAGGAAGAAGAAGAGGAAAACCAGGCGGAGGGTGAAGGAAGAGGAGAAGCAGAAGAACGAAGAGGAGGAAAAGCAGGAGGAGGAGGAGGAGGAGGAGGAATAGGAGTAGGAGAAGCAGGAGAAAGAGGAGGGGAAGGAGGAAGGATGAGTCAGCCAGTCAGCCAGCCATGCAGACAGGCAGACAAACAGGTAGATACACACAAACACAAACACGTACACACACAATAACAAACAAAAGACAGACAGAAAAAGAAGCAGACAAAGTAGAACGAAAGACCGAGATTGAGACTGAGTAAAAAAGGGAAAGAACTTTAAACTAGAAGGTGAGGAAGATGAAGGAGGAAGAGGAGGAGGAGGAGGAGGAAGCGAAAGAGTAATAGGATGAAGGAAAGAAGGAAGGCAGGAAGGAAAGAAGGAGGAGGGAAAGGAAGGTGTTGAAGGACGATGAGGAGGCAGGAAAGGAGGAAGGAAAAGAAGGTGAAGGAGGACGAGGAGGAGGAGGAGGCAGCGAAGGAGTAGGTGAGAGTATGAAGGAAAGAAGGAAGGAAGGTAGGAAAGAAGGAGGAGGGAAAGGGAGGTGTTGAAGGACGATGAGGAGGCAGGAACAGATTAAGGAAAAGGAGGTGAGGGAGGACGAGGAGGCGGCAGCAAAGAAGTATGGAGTAAGAGAATGAAGGAAAGAAGGAAGGAAGGAAGGCAGGAAAAGAGGAGGGAAAAGGAGGCAAGGACAACAGAAACACGCCTGCCATATATCGAAGCCGTGACGTCACCGATACCGAGGCACGGCTCTGCATCACGTGTTTTACAGCTTAAAGTCAGGAGGCGGTTCTCGGGGCCAAAACTATGCAAATCCCAGTTTCACAGCCGCTTTCCCGACGACGCTGTGTCAAGACGCCTTCACCCGCCACCGCCGCCGCCTCCGCCACCACCACATCCCACACACCCCAAAAGACCTTGATGCCGGCGGGAAACGAAGAGTGAAATTCGTGAGTCGGAAACGAGGAATAGACGAGGTGCAAGAACGAGATAGCCGCGGCAGATGAGCGAGTGTTGGAAGGCAGGTAGGTGGGTAGGCCGGTCGGTGGTGGTGGTGGTGGCTTGTGATGATCGGGTTTTTGGGGTTGTATGTGTGGTGATTTTGGTGTGTGTCAGAGTGGAGGTGGTGGTGTTGCCTGGTGTTTCCGTTGTGGTGGTGATGGTGTAATTTGTGTTGGTGTTGTGTTTGTGTGTATGTTGTGTGTGCTGAAGTGCGGTAACTGGTGAAGAGAACAACCAAAATGAATTGTGGAAAGTTCCTCAGGTAGAAAATTAGCTCATGTTGGTGAAATTACGTGTGGTAGAGGTTCTTCATCCCTCGATCTTCTCCCTCAGCTCCTCCTTCCTTTCTCTCGCTTGCTACTTTCACTCCGGGTTTCTTGTTTGCATCACATCTTTTCTGCTTGAGCTGGTGATGAAGTCTTCCTCAGCTTCCTCCTCCTCCTCCTCCTCTTCTCATTCCTCCTCCTCCTCCTCCTCCTTAATAGAGAGGCGAGGTAGGCAAACTCCCGCACAAGTGAAGTGTAAGTAATGCGAAACCAAACAATTCTGAGTGAAACGCAAGAGAATAATGAAACAGACGAAACGCTCTGGATAAAAACGGAAGAAAGATTAAAAGGTGAAAGGCGAAAAAAGTCATTATCCCCACACTCTCCTCCTCCTCCTCCTCCTCCTCCTCCTCCTCCACGCTCTGCTTGCTTCCCTCTCCTCTCCAGCCTCCTTTTCATACTCCGCGTTCTCACTTTTTTTTCCTCTTATCTCTCTTTCGTTCCCCTCCTAAGCCTATTCCTCTCTCCTCTTTATTTCTTTATTATTTGCCTCGTCATTTTTATCAACGTTTCTCCTCTTCTCTTATTTTACTTATTTGTTTTATTAGTATCATTATTACTACTACAGCTTACTACAAAAACTACCACTACTACTAACACTACGATTACTACTACTACTACTACCTTTACCACCTCTACTACTACTACTACTACTACTACTACTACTACTACTACTATTGCTGCTGCTATTACTACTACTACTACTATCACCATCATTTATTCTTTTGCGTTTAATTCTCTACTCCCTTTTCCCATTTTCTCTCCCTTAATCTCATTCATCCTTTCATCATTCCTCCTTATCCTCTCTCCCTTCCTCCGTTTTCTCTCTCTTATTTTCTTCCCCGTCCTTCCGATACTTGTTCATTCTCTCTTTCTTTTATCTTTTTTCTTTTTCATTTTTATATTCCTTTTCTTTGTAATATTCTCCTTTTTTTATTTTTCTCCTATTCCTTCTTTTTCCTCTTTCTTTTTTCTCCATCTTTTTCCTTGTCTTTTTTTCTTTTCTTTTTCTTTTCTTCCTTTTCTTTTTCCTAATATCTTTTTTTTCGCCTCCTTTTTCTTCTTCGCTTCTTATCTTCTTCTTTCTTTCTTCTTCTTCTTTTTCTTCTTCTTCCGCTTCTTTCTCCTCCACCCCCTCGTCTTCCATCATCCTTCCTTCCTTCACTTTCCTTCCCTCTTCCGTCGCTGTCAGATACATTTTATACCTTTTTCTAGACATCTATTAAGGCGCTGTCATTTTCAATTTCTATTATTCTCTTTCGCTTTCTCCTTTTACTTCTTTTTCAATCACATATTAATTTTCTTTGTCTTACACTTCCTTCTTCATCTTCTTCTTCTCCTCCTTCTCTTTCAATCACATCATAATTCCCTTTGTTTTAGTCTTTATTCTTCTTCTTCTTCTTTCTTTTTCTTTTTCTTTTTGTTTTTGTTTTTCTTCTTCTTCTTCTTTATCTTCCTGTTCTCGTTCTTCTTTCTTCTTATTTTTTTTCTCCTTCTTCCACTTGTAAATCAATCACAAAATCCTTAGAAAGATAAAAACTAAAAACAAAATACAAGAGAAACATACAAGACGTTTACCGAGGGAAGGAAGGAAGGAGAAAGAGAGAGAGAAAGAGTAGGAGGGAGGGAGAAGGAGCGAGGAAGGAGAGAAAGAGGGAGGGAAAACCGATGAAATTTTCCAGAGTCGGTCCTTAAAGATGTCTCTAATTAATGGAAGGGTCACACTTTTCATCGACGTGCCATCCCGAAAATTTCTGAGGAGCCTCGAACGTCTCTCGTGTTACATCGACCGAAAGTTTCCCAGCAACGACCGCACGTCCTCAAACCGTAGCGTTCTTAGTTTCTCTTAGTTTCGGCATTCGGTTCCTTATTTTTTGCCCCCTCTCCCCCTCCCTCTCTCTTCCTCTCACTCCCTCTCTCAATTACAGCATGTGACAAATCGCTTCATGGCCTGATAAACGGCTTCTGGGGGATTTTTCTTACACTTATCCGTATTGAAGGAAATCTCACGGAGTAGATTTCGAGTAAGGAGTGAGACGGAGGAGGGGTGGAGGGAAGGGTAAGTGGAGGGGAGGAAGCTGTGGTTAGAGAGAAGAAGACACTGAGTTATCGGAGGGAAGGAGAGGGGGAGGAAAAATGACGTTAAGAACATATATATAAATTGAGACGAGGGAGGGAGGGGGAAGGGGAGAGAGAGAGAGAGAGAGAGAGAGAGAGAGAGAGAGAGAATATGAGAGTGATTCAAAGCAGACAAACCCCTCCAAAAGATGAACAGACATACACAAAGAGCGACAGACAGACAGACAGACAAGCAAACAAAGAGAGACACATGCAGATTGACAAAACGACAGACAGACTAATGGAAACGTATCACGGGGGACGGAAATGTGAATGAAAATAAAAGAAAAAATGAAAAAGAATTAGATAAGAGAAATGAAACTAAGAATAAGGATGATAATAATAATGATAAAAAAGGAGGAAGAAAATGTGAATGAATATAAGAGGAAAAAAGTTAATTCCTGGCAGATAAAAAGGAATTAGATAGATAAGAGTAATGAAACGAAGAATAAGAATGGGTATAATAATGTTGAAAGAGGAAGAAACGGAGAAAAAAAGACGAAAAAGATGATGATAAAGATGAAAAGACAAAATAATAAGTACAATAAAGAAAATGGAAAATAACAATAAACTAGATAAAGAATTACAGGAAAAAATTAAGCTCCTTTTCTTCAGTTACAGCTAAAAAAAAAAAAAAATAAATAAATAAATAAATAAATAAAAATACTCCACTAATTTGGATGCCCATATATTTAACACTCTGGAAACTCCCTCGCCATAGAACACGCCATACCCCTTCGACTTACTAATCTACACCATTTACATACCTTTTAAAAACATCAAAACGGCAACAAAGGATTAAATAAAAGACTACTGCATGTTAATTCTCAAAGGAGGACAGCTGCCACGTCTAATTTATGCTAAAATATACTAACTCACACAAATTTATACTCTTACAATAAGCCCTTTCTCTCCTTTTATGTTGAAGACGAAAAATAGTGTTCTCAAAAGGGCCGAGTCAGCGCCGGAGAGCCAATAATGAAACGAACACCTTGAACCAGTGATCATTTTCTTCTGCAACGTTCATCCTTTTCCTCTCCCTCTTCCGGCGTGTTTGTCTTCCAGAGGGCGGCGTCTTCTGTCCCTGTCCCTCTCCCTCTCCCTCCTCTCTCTCTCGCCCCTCGCATGCTCCTCTCCCACCGCCACCTCTCGTCAACATCAGTGGCATTCTAGTATCCGTTTTCCCTATCACGGGTCTCAGTAACAAAGGAGTGACTTGGGAGTTATGTGAATTCGAAGAAGTAAACACGAAAAAATGAAGAGAGAAGAAGAAAGAGAAGAGAGAAGAGAAGGAAAGAAGAGCGCCTTACAGTATTCACCGCACGATTGGCTTCCAAAATATCAAGAGAGTAAAGCAATAATTCTAAAAGTATCAACCTTATATAGCAAAAAAATATGCATCTTCTTTTGGGGGAGAGGAATAACTTCAGTACTTCAAATATGCTCCAAGTGCGCTTTTCAAAACATCAATACAGCACCGGTTTCGACATTGCGGAATTGGTGCATTGATAAACCATTCTCCCCGGTGACGGAGGAGGCGCCGGGGAGGAGGTGGTGTATTGTCCAACAAAACACGTCGCCCGTCCTGCCTTCCCGCGCCACCAGCTGTGCAAATAACTCTCCCTCGCCTCGGCCTTTGACGCAAGAAATCCTTTGTGTCCGTCTCGTATTTATGTTTATGTCCAGGATTTCATAACGACTCTTCCTGGTATTCAGCTTCCATGTTGCCTCGTGTTAAAGGGAAAAATATAACATAAATTGCCTTCGTGCGAGATAAAAATGCTCTCTACATGCGATAAGGTATGAGAGAATAACAGTGGACAGGCAGGACGTCTATTACACATGTGGGAAGGGATACGAAGGCAATCTGAAGTGGCCGCGGCGGATACATAGTTGTTTGTTATGTGGATCAGCTCAGAGCGAGTGTTGTCTGTCCCTCCGTGTGTGTGAAGCGGTGGGTCGACAAGACAATGCGAGATAGCCCTTACAGGAACGCCTTTGAACTGTCCCACGCATTGAAACCCCGGCGATATTGCGGTGATAATGAGGGAGAGCCTTCGGAGAGCCTTGTATTCCTAGTGTGTGACTATACCAAACAACCGAACCTACCCTAGAAATCCTCAGGGTATCAAGAAGTATTACCAAGACGAACTCTCCCCTTGTTTAGAGTCCAGCCACAATCAGAGAGGCAGCCGACTGGACCTGGACCCACGGACTCCAGCACCCGGTCCGTACCCTCGGCCTGATGACTTGGCTGCCTTCCATTCATCAGCCGGGGATCTGTCCACTAACTCTCATCATGAGGGCATCGGCGGCTTGACCCTCCCCCTCACCCCCTCCCTCAGCCCCCGTCCTGTGCGCCCCTCACCTACACACAGGAAGACTGACCACTCCACCATCCGTCTGCTCCCTCTCTGTGAGTGTGTGTGTGTGTGTGTGTGTGTGTGTGTGTGTGTGTGTGTGTGTGTGTGTGTGTGTGTGTGTGTGTGTGTGTGTGTGTGTGTGTGTGTGTGTGTGTGTGTGTGTGTGTGTGTGTGTGTGTGTGTGTTTTGTTGAGTGGATGAAACGTAGGATGTGCAGAGATTTATTATTTTCTTTATGATACCACGCACACGCGCACACACACACACACACACACACACACACACACACACACACACACACACACACACACACACACACACACACACATACAAGCACACACACTTTCAGATCTCTCCATCCAGTAATTGAAATGTCTATCTGAGTGAACTAGAATTAAAAAAAATATACCAACCCTTTTCGACGTAGAAACAACGACGCTTTATATCCGTCAGCGAAGAACATCGAAGAAACACACTCCCATTCTTTTCTTTAATCTCCTTCAGTAGATACGTCCCCCTTTGGCTCCACGGCGACCAATTCTCATTCAATTTATCCTCTTAGATACTCTCTCCTCCCTCGCCTCAATTCTCAGCAACACTATACCTCTCCTCTCTCTCCTGCTCTCCCCGTCCTCCTTCCGCATCCTCCTTCACAATACTCCTTCCCTCCCTCCTGTTCTCCTTCCTTCTCCCTCCTTCTCTTGCCCTCTCCCTCACCTCCATTCTCAGCCAGACTACACCCCTTCCCTCCCACCTGCTGTCCTATCTCCTTCCCTCCTTCCCTTACTCCCTCCCTCCCTCCCTCAATCCTTGCCTTTCCACCAGTCCTCCCTCACTCCGTCAGCCCTTACGCACCTCGCTCCCTCCACTCCAGCTCCGGTTAACGAGTATGGAGCGGTTAACGAGTGGCTGTGGCAGAGACAGACGCCAGCCATCCCCAGCACAAGACCGCCATTGGAAAGTCATCGCAGCCATGCCTCACGCCGGTCACCCACTGGCTATTTATCGCTTTTTTCGGCCCCTTTTTCCTACCCAAGGATTACACGTCGGCGGGGATTGTTGCAGGATTGCGGAGGATGTATCTGGACTCTTGCTGCTGGTGGTGTTAGTGCTTTTACTGTTATTGATGTTCTTGCTCCTCTTATGGATTGGTTGCAGTGGTTTATTCGGTTGTTATTGTTTGTGGTGTTCTTGTTATTATTGTTCAGCTGCAGTACATGAACGCAGTAGTAGTAGTTGAGTGATATTAGTGGTAGTATTAGTATAAGAAGATTTCATATAGTAAAAGGAGAGACTAAAACCGATTACTTAAGTATTGCACCTATAACAAATGACTGTGCAGGACCCTCTCGCACTTCCTCGTCTTCCTTCCACTAGAGAAAGAGTATTATAAGATGCCTGGCCGTTTCCTGATGTCTCACGGCGCCCAAAACGAAACACAACAGAAACAAACCCTTCCGGGCGTCCACTGCAGGAGACGAGGGAGGGTTAATAGGCAAGAAAGCGTAGGAGTAATAGAAGCTGTCGTAGTCGGTGGCGTGGCTATTGGGTTGTGTGTTTTGCAGGCGCGGACGGTGGTGGATGGAGGCCTGTGGTGGCGGTAATGGTCACGGGTGGCGAAGAGCATTGGTCATGGGATGTGAGTTATGATTCGTTTTCCTCTGTTGGGGGGAAAGGAAGATGGTGTTATGGCAGGGCTCATCTATGGGATAATTTTGTTAATCTAGACAAGGTGTGTGATAAGAGACTACAGAGATAAATGTAAATAAAGAACAAGAAGGGAAAAAACAATGCCACAAACAACAAAAGGAGGCTGAAGCAGAAGAGGAACAAGATCGAGAAGGCGAACGAGATGAAAAAGAAGAAGACGATTAAAGAGGAGAAAAGTTGACCGAAAAACATGAAGAGGAATAAGAACAAAATTAGAAAAAAAATAATCAAAATAAGAAAAAAAATGACGAGAACAAGAAAAAAAAATAAGAAGACAAATAAAAAGAAAAGCTAAGCACCCAAAAACACAAACAAGACTAAGAAAAGAAGCAAAAACAATCAAAATAAGAACAAAACACACACACAAAAACAATCCCCAGAGGTACTATTCTAAAAGCGATTTAATGCCAAGAAGCTCAGAATCCAATCCCCTGACAGACACCCTCACCTGTCCAATCGTAATTAAGAGCCATCACGCACCTCTCTCTCGCTCCCTTAAGCACTCTCACTTTCGCCTTCCCTCTCCCTCTGTGTTCCGCCTCTTCATTACAACACAAACCCTTTTCATGGCGTCCCTTTGCTCCTTCGTCACCCCCTAGTGCACTGATGTAGCTTCTTTGTCCCTCTCCACTTAACCTTTCAATAACTTTAACCTCACTACTTCTTTTATGCTTGGTTTTCTTCTTGTACTGGAAATGATTTGCTCACTCTTTCTCTCTACATCTTTTTTCCACCTTTTGTGTCTATGTATCTGGTATCTCGTTTTCTCTCTACATTATTTTTAGGTTTTTCTTTTTCTCCTTATACTGAAAATAATATAAGCTTTTGTGTGTGTCTTCCGCTCCCTCTCACTTTTTTTTTCTATTTTCTCTTTCTCCCTCTTCCTCTTCCTCTCCCCCTCTCTCGCTCGCCCGCTTTCTCTCTCTTACTCTCTGGTAATTACAGACCCATTACCCAATAATCAAGGTTCCATTAGCTAACATTTCTCCTTAAAAATTGTTCAAAGTACAATTAGAGCATATAAATCATTCGCTTCCTCGAGCATTCTTCCCTCGGCGCTCAGCTCACAACAGGGCGTAGGGCCAAAATGTATACTACCTTTTCTACCTAGTTTGTGTATAAGAGTAGATTTACATATATTCAAGAGTATACCAGGTCGTTAGGTGTCGCGGATTTGGTTTTCCGATTAAGAGTTTGACCCAAGAACACAAACAGGAATGAGAAAAGAAGCAAAAATAATCAAAAGAAGAAAATAAAATACTTCAGAGCTACTATTCAAAAAGCGATGTAGCTTGGCATGTCTTTAAGAGTATACCAGGTCGTTAGGTGTTGTTGGTTGTTTTCGTTTTAGAGTTTGACCCAAGAACACAAACCGGAATGAGAAAAGTAGGGAAAATATTCAGAGTAAAAACAATAAGACAAAAAAAAAATCATCCAAAGCTACTATTCTAAAAGGGATGTAGCTTGGCATGTCTTTAAAAGTATACCAGACTGTTAGGTGTTGTGGGTGGTTTCCGATTTAGAGTTTGACCCAAGAACACAAACAGGAATGAGAAGATAAGCAAAAATGATCAAAGTAAGAACAAAAAGACAAAAAAATAACAATCCTCCAGAGTTACTATTTTAAAAGCGATTTAATGCCAAGAAGTTACAGAATCCAATCCCCTGAAAATCAACGTTTGAGAGCAATGAACTACCGTCAATGATATAAACAAATCCAGCTTAGTTTGATTTAATTTATCTCATACACTCCTTCTGTCTCAATCTCCATCTACCTATATGTTTATCTATCGATCTATCTATCTTTCTATCTATCTATCTGTCTATCTATCTATGTATATCTATCTTTCTCTCCATCTCTGTCTTAGCTCATGTCAGGCATATTTCTTTTCATCTTCGTCTCCGTGTTCTCACTTCTACTACCATCTATTTATCTATGTATCTATGTATCCATCTATCTATCTATTTATTTATTACCTCATGTCAGAGCCTGTTTCTTTCCATCTCCGCGTCCTCATTTCCACCTCCCGCACACACCCAGCCACACCACAGCACCTCACAACACCCTCATGAGCCGCCTCCTGCCTCTCGCTCTCACCTGCCACCCGCTGCCTCGCCTCTTCCTCCAGCCAAAACACTTCTTCGGCCCAACGCTCCTGTAATCTTTCCCTCTTCCCTCCTTCTCCCCTACCTCAATACCCTCCCCTGTCCTCTGCTTCACCCTCCTAACCCTGCTACGTCTCAGCCTCCTTCCTTTCTTACCGTTCCTCACGTTCTTTACCCTAATCCCATCTTGCCTCCCCAAAACCTTGCCCTCCTCCTCCTCTCTCTTTCTCCTTCCTTCCTTCTCTGCCTCCTCCCTTGCTTTCCTTCCCCACACGTCCTTTCCCTTAACCCCCCCATCTTGACTTCCCCAGAGCCTCTCCTCCTCCTCCGTGTCCTCCTCTCTCTCCTCACACCTCAACCACTGCCGCCACTCCTTCATCCCACTCCATTACCTCTCTCCGCAGCGGCTCCACTCAGGCCACTCTGCTCCCTCTCTCTCTCCTCCGCCATCAACCGCCGCGCCAATCACACTTGCCCCTCGGGAGTGCGCGCGCCACGTAACATTAAACGAATATCCTTTTTTATTTATTTTGGGTACTAATTGAATATATCTTAGTTTGTGGAACGGGGTATTTTCCTAACCTGCGCCATGTTTTCTTTTCTTTTTTTTCCGTCTCAGGAGAATGGGAGGTAAAAGGAGGTGTTTAAGAGTAAGAGAGAAAGGTCGTGTATAGAACATGAAAAGGCTGCGGGGAACATGTTTATGATCTTATAGACTTAAGATATAATATAAAGTGATTGGCTAGGTACGTTGGCCAATTTGTACGCTCTCTAATCATATAAGGGAAGAAAAGTGAGTGTACCTAAGTGGGTGAGGTGTATACGAGAACCATTGCCATTGAAATATAGATTGGATACTTTAGGTTAGCTTCTGTTAGGTTAGGTTAGGTTTCGTTAGGGGAGATGAGGTGAGGTGAGGTTAGGCCAGGTTTGGTTGGGTGAGGTGAGGTAAGGTGAGGTGAGGTTAGATAGATTCGGTTAGGTGAGGTGAGGTGAAGTGAAGTGAGGTGAGGCGAGGTTAGGTTAGGTCAGGTTAGGTTAGGTTAGGTTACGATAGGTTACATCCATTTAATTCAAGATACCCAGGATAGTATTAATAGGAGAGTCACGTACGAATTAGGGAACAAAATAAGAGTTTAAGAAAGATAGTGAATGATTGATTCAATACCCGAAGGTTGTGATTGGCGACCTCTATCTCCTCAAACCAATTCCAGCTTTATTTTCTTCCATCTTTCTGTCCTTCCTTTCTTCCTTAGATACGATATGATACGTTAACTTTACTTGCCTACCTAGATCGCGTTTTCTTGGTACCAAAACAACAATTCATACTATATGTTTGAAGCTGGAAACATTCATTATTCAGCTCGATATATTATTAACCTTACCGAGTGTTAGAGGAAGGATTGTCATTTTTTACTTTTACTTTTTTTCTTCACACCTTTCACGGTAAGTTTGTGTCTGTGATTCTGGGTGCGGAGTGTGCTGAGAAGAGTATTGTTCTCTACTTTACATTGCACGCCAGACTTGTTTATGGCAGAGTGAGTAATATATCTAGTTTTCCTCTCTCCTTCTCCTTCTCATTCTCTCATTCTCTCTCTCTCTCTCTCTCTCTCTCTCTCTCTCTCTCTCTCTCTCTCTCTCTCTCTCTCTCTCTCTCTCTCTCTCTCTCTCTCTCTCTCTCTCTCTCTCTCTCTCTCTCTCTCTCTCTCTCTCTCTCTCTCTCTCTCTCTTTCTATTAGGTAATTTCTCTCATGCACAAGGAATCTGAACCATTTGCTCTCCCTTATTAAAACTCAGCCCATCGGTCGCTTGTGGTTTCTCACAAACACAAAAGCAAGTAGAAATTATGTATTATTGTCAGAGGTAACATGCACTATGATCATATATTATTTACGTTATTATTACTTTTACTACTTATTATTATTATCATTGTTACCATCCCTCTTATATTGATTTGTTTTGCGCTTTTTATGAGTTTACGCAGTTGGGAGGGGGGAAGGTGATTAGGAGATAAGGAAACGTAAGATTGAAATAAGTCACAAAATGCGAGACGTGAGTTGATGGGGTGAACAAGGTCTGGCTGTTTCATCCTGGGTTCTCTTTATACTTGAAGACAACACGAAGAAGAGCAGCAATGTGTTTAAACCTTAGAACATTCGGTGACGACGCCTGATCCGCCTCCACATTCACATTCACATTTGAACATTCACGTGATTTAATGTGAATATGGATGAAAGTCAGAGTTGCATTAATAGCAAACTTCCTTTATTCTTTATAGACCATTACGCCGCTGGAAATGTTCGATCATGTTTGAGGGGCATTACGACTGTTTGCTTTTGTGTTTAGTCAAGAAACATTGCGTGTAACTGCTGGGAATGTTGGAATGTTGTGTTGGAAATGGTGGTTGGGGAAAGAAGGGAGAGGAAGGCCAAGGAGAAGAGGGATAGATTACATAAAGGAAGGCTTGACAGAGAGGAGGATGACCAAGAAAAGGAGCTGCAAAGTTGAAGAGTGTTATAGATGGAGGCTGCAGGAAGAAGGAAGAGAGGAAGACCAAGGAGAAGACGGATGGATGGCACAAAGGAGGACAATTAAAACAGCGAATGGACTTGAGGACCAGCACGTGAAGGATAGGTGTAAAGGGAGACAGCAGAGCAGGAACAGCGACCCCATAGGAAAGATACAAAAAGCTGAAGAAAGAGATGGATAGATTGCATAAAGGAAGACAAAACAGCGAAGGGATTTGAGGAACAGCACGTGAATGATAGGGGTAAATGGACACAGCGACCCCATAGGAAAGCTGCAAAAATCTGAAGAAGTTGCAGATTGGGGAGGGAGCAACAGTGAGGTGAAACTTTAATGATGATAATACTAACAATGAGCTTCAGTTTAAAGGGAATATGCATGACAGGGGAATGCATGTAGGCGCTCAGGAAAGAGTCATTCAGCCCATCATTAAAAATCCATCCAAAATCCTCTCGATATTCTTTTTTTACGGCAAGGAAGGCAGGGCAATGGCAAGAAAAAAAGAAGAAAAAAGAAGAAAAAAGCCAGCTAGATTACATACAGAGCAAAAAACAAGACAAAAAGAACGAGAGGACAGAAGAGAGGTTGATATCGGGTTGCGTGGTGTCTTGATACTCTATACGAATTCTACCACGACTTTCCTTCCTTCCACACGACTACCAAGGTTGCGTCATACAAGCATCTCATTACCTGAACTCAACCTGACGCAGCTGTGCTTTTAGGTTACTACGCGCTAATTGTTTATACTCCAAGCGTTTTATACAAAGCACCGGTACTATGCCATCTTGTCCACTTAACATCCCCTATAATTTTAGTGCATACGTGACACCATTCCAAGAGCTACCTTTCAACCTTTCCATGTATTGCGTTCACCATAGCCTTGGGGTCGTCGTTATCCCACTTCGTTGCACAAAGCTTAATGCTGCACCTTTCTCTGAGCAGTATTAAAGGAACCGAAACCTCCATTATTAGTTGATTTAATGATTTTTGGTAAGATGCGTTTTTGTTTTATGAAGATTTACTAAAGCCAATCGCACGCCCGATCTAAATCCTCATCAATTAAGAGAAATGATTCAAAGTGGTCACCCATTTTCCATTCTCTTTCTTGATCAGCATTGGCTTTAGAGTGCCGTTTGATGTGGTGTGATTGCCACCTTTTAAGTTGTTCGGGTTTACAACACCGAGTGCTGACAATGGTCTAAACGAATATCTTTTTTTTTTTTATTATAGAACTTAAATGCTACTTCCATAAAAGACTGTGAAATGAATTATCTCTAGTTTGTTACACGCGCTGCCTTTTACGAATTCAACTACGATTTTCAACAATAAATTAATGATCTGGTGGGCTTCATAATGACGTTGGAATTAAAAGTTTGTATGAAAAAATACTGTCGACTCTATTCATATCATATTTTCCGCATAAAAAATATATATTGTTCAGTGTTTTACAGAGGTTGGAAATAATTGGGCCCAATAAAATCATCATATTTTAAAAGAAAATGTACCATGAACAGCGGGGAGTATCAATTATTTTCAGTGACGGCTGCATTCCGGAGAAGCCTTATGACCCACGTCTAATACCGACATACATACGTGTTTATATAATGATACAAGTGACCCTCGTACAGTCAGTGACCGACGGGCGGCAGCGGCAGACGGGTGGAGTGTCGGCGATCTACTCGAACTTTGAAGTCACCCCAAAACGCAAAGCCTTCAGAAAACCACCCCGTTCACACAACCACCCCAAGTTACCTAGCAAACAATGATATCAAGGGTCTACCTTTCTATCTTTCTACTATTTCTTAAAGGTAAGTATATGTGCCGTTAAAAAGTACCTCATTCACCATGTTCACATCTAAAAAACGTCAGTCACTACAAGCTCAATATTACTTTGTTTCGACTCACCATCATCAGTCACCATGAATCAATAACACAGGAGGGGCGTGTCGCGAGGTTCCTTTGGTGAAGTTCGAAGGAGACGGTCAAGTGGCTACCCAGACAAGACTGGACACCGGCCTCGTCACCCTCCCCGCCATGACGCAGGTGAGGCCTCATGAAGCTCAAAGGTAAAGCCACGAAGTCCAAGGATAGGTAACGCTTAGGTATTCTAGATTGATAGTTCAGAAGCAGCATGCACGTAGTTTACTCATACTATCTGCATCACCAACTGGTATGAGTGAACTATCCTCTCAACAGTCTGTCCCCTTCCGCTGGCCACTTCCCTGACCATCCCTAAGGCTCACCTCTATTGTCCATTCCCGATACCCATTTGTCTCCGGATCGTCCCCCTCCCCACCACTAAGCTTCCTCCAGATTGTTCTCATCCTTCACACACACACACACACACACACACACACACACACACACACACACACACACAGGCACAGGCACAGACACAGACACAGAGACAGAGACAGAGACACAGACAGAGACAGAGACACAGAGAGACACAGACACAGACACACACACACACACACACACACACACACACACACACACACACACACACACACACACACACACCACTTCCACTCAGCCTCCCTGCACTCCATCCTCAGCTGACGGTGTGCCTCCACTTCTACCTCCACCGCAGACGAAACACGATGCCCATATTCAGCTACTTCGGCGGGGGCAACGACAACGAAATCTTAATTGGTAAGCTTCCAGCTACCTTCCCAAGAGAGCTAGCAAGCACATTTTCCCATAAGTGTACATACTGTTCGGTCTGAAAACGAGGAAGATGCATAGGTACTTCCTCCTCAGATGTCACAAACGTGGACGGGGAGATGATGGCGAGGATGGACTGTTGCAACGGCTCGCTGTTCGTCAACTTTGACCACCTCTACTTCCTGCACAGATGGTACCACTTCTGCCTCTCCTTGGACCTCACCACAAGAAAGGTCGTTACTGTTCACAGTGGACAGGTAAAAATGTCATTCATTCGTTTTTCTTCAATGTAGAACTCTATATATTACATTTTTTTCTGAATACATTATGTTATCGTCTTAGTGGAGGTAATCCACTGTGGCCTTGTTTAACACGATTCAGGTACAAGAATACAATCCGCCAGTGGATGAGACAAAAGTCAAGACGGCCCAAGGCCTTCAAGTGGCCGAGGGGCAGAGGGCCGTTGTGGGCCAGGAGCTGGACTCCCTCGAGGGGGACTTCAGTGCGTCACAAACCTTCAAAGGAGAGATAGCTGACTTTAAGTTCTACAATGTGACTCTGAGCCTCGAGGCAATGATAGCCTTCACGACCTGTGCTGATGATATTAAGGAGGAACGTAAGCCGCTTCTTACCATCGATAACGGCAAGCTCAAGCCTTTTGGGTCCGTCAACGTGACAAGCATCCAAAAACGTGAGCTGTGCGAGAAGAAGACGGAGTATCTGGTATTGTTTCCCATTAAAACTTCATTTCGAAATAGTTTTGAGACCTGTAATAGACTGAAAGGCTCACTGGTTCTTCCCAACAGCCATGAGACTAACAAACAACTGCATGACAGTTTTTCAAAACTCCGCGCACAGTGCAGCACTCACAACGCATTACGTTACTGGATCGGCGCCAAGCTGAATACCACTCTGCAGCAGTGGGTGACACTCGCCGATGGCAAACCTCTCTCCTGGCACAACTTTGGCACCATTCCCTCCGATCCGTGGATGAAGTGTGTGGTCGTTGGTCACCGGAAATCCCCTCGCTTATGGATCAACAACGGATGTGAAGAATACATTCAAGAATGTTTTGCCTGTAACTTTACTAATTGGCCGGAGATTCGCATCCGGGGTCTTTGCAAGCACTCTCTCTTCGACCGACATCTGTATCTAAGTAATCATAACAACGACCGCCTAAAGTTTGACGGCGAGCAGCACAGCCACATCATGATGCAGAACGGAAAGTGGGTGATGGGGAGCACGGTCAACAAGGGCCTGAGGGCCACCATGCAGTCCCTCACTGAGGACCTCAGTCCCCTCGGCCGCCACACCTGGGAGATCCAAGGAGACAGGTGCAACAATACGCAGGTGAGTCACTGATTTGATTGCTCTTCTTTTCTTCCACTCTATACTTTCATTCACTTAGCAATACATTTTGGTTGTCATATCGATTGATGAACTAACTCCATATAAAACGAGTATGATTTGTATTGAAAATGCATTTTGTTTGCTTTCCAGGGACCGCTGTTACTGACGGCGTGCGGGAAGGACGAGCACACCTGCGAGGACGGCACCTGCATCAACAATGATCTCTACTGTGACGCCGCCATCGACTGTCCAGACGAAAGTGACGAGAAGTACTGTTCAATAGTTCAAGTGCCTGATCAGTACTCCAAGGACATGGTGCCGCCCCGCAACACGCAGCAGCCCCTCCAGCTCTACTTCTTTATCAACATTACGTCCATCCGAACCTTCAACCTTGCCACATTCACCATTGCCGTGGACGCCGCGTGGTACGTCAGCTGGCAAGACTCGCGACTGTCATTCCTCAGCCTGCAGGGAAGTCGGCGGTCCAACACGGTGAAGGACTGGCACAGGCTGTGGAAGCCCGTGTTGATGGTGACGGACGGTACGAGCAGCTTGGTGGAGGTCATTGATAGAGCCGAGGTCGTTCAAGTGACCAGAGAGTCCCCTCCGGTCCCCGACAACGACGAGAGTATCGTTGAGAGTAAGTGATGCTTAACTTCTCCTGAGAGTCACTCTCACGCCTTGTGCCTTGACGCATTCACGGATAATATTAGTATCTCGTTTCTGTAGTCCACACTTGGTTATGTTATGTGTAAGATGTTAGGTCCTTTGTCTGAATATTTAATCGTCATCAAAGTAAAGGTCTAACTTCTTCAATAGCTCCTAGTCTTCACATTCACCATCAACGAGGCGCCAGATGCACATATACTCGTCTCTAGCATATTTCATCTCCTACTATATTACTCTTTCTCCCCACAGCCGAGGTGTACAGAGGTCGCGAGAACACCATCACCTACAAGAAGAAAGGCACACTGACGGCGCGCTGCAACCTGAACCTCGTGTACTACCCCTTCGACACCCAGCTCTGCACCCTCTTCTTCAGCGTGTATGCCGTCACACCCACACAAGGCACCCTACGCCAGGTAATCCTCGTCTACGTATAAACACTTTAGTAGTTAGCCCTGAGAAATATATGTCGGTTTTCATGTGTTTGTTCACGTTCATGGCACAGAGGAAGGGTCAAGCTACCACCAGGGCCATTCAAATACCCATGGATATGCCCACAACGACTACGAAAGCATTGCCAAATATGTGATTGCGCGCCGAAGTGTTTGGAAATGTGACCCATACAACCTCTAGTGCACTCCCATTGCTAGATAAGCTCCTCCCTGGACACTTTTTTCCTGTAATTAAATTATCCTCTTTTACACTTCCCTCCCGTGTGCATCCTCATACATCATAATCCTATTAAACTTTTCTCTTCCTTGTAGCGGTGAGGAAAAAGCCCTCAAAGTTACTTCAGAATGTCGTTAAAGCAGCTAACTAAAGGCAACTTTTTTACAGCACTTCCCCACAAAAGTTAACTAGTAGTTTAATTAGAGACGAAAATCGCTGAAGAAGTAGTGGCGTATTGTGTTTATTGTACGTTGGCAACAGGGACACTGAATTCTAAAACACAAGTTGAAATAAAAAATAAGCTCCCGTCAGTAGCCATAAACCAACAGCAGACAACAATGAACACCCTTTGGAACAACATTAAGACTTCCTGGCACATACTATTTTCGATCATTGTGTTAAGAAATGTAGCAATCGGTTCATTCTTGCAGGAAGGCCAAGGGTTAGCATTCGAGGGTGAACGACGCTTGCTGGAGTACAGACTGAAGAATGAGAGCGCCCGGGAAACCACTCACGAGGGCATCAACGTCATACAGGTAAGTGAAAGGAGAAACGCGTGTATGAGTGCAGTGTTTGGAGTGACCACAACATAAAAAAAAGCATATTCCCGTAGAGTTTTCGTGAGCACAAGAACTTTTTTGGTGACGTGTAAAACGGCACTACAGAAACTGAAGAATCGTGTAAGAAGGTACTGACACAATTCCATATTCCAAGACTGTTTAATTGACGCAACAAGAGGACTCACGCTCTCACATCCAGACGAAATGAATTATGTGAGGGAATGATAATGTTAAATGAAAATGGTGAATGAAAATGATAAATCACCTACAGGAACGAAGCACCCATTAGGTCTTGTAAAATTTATCTTCAGGAAAGGTAATTAAGTTCTGCATATTTACAACTCATAATGGTTTTGAATTTTATAAACCCCTATAACAGACAAATAGACAGACATAAACCTACAGATAGACAGTCAGACAAACAGACAGATAAACAGCAAGACAAATGAAAAGGTTCCCAGCGTCAGGGTATGCCATCAGCGTACCACCCACCACTAAAGGTCTCGTAGGGGCCATGGATGTCACAGTTGTAGTACCTCTTCCTCAGGTGGACTTGCTGCTGAGGAACCTGGCGCGCTACTACATCGCCAACACCTTCGTGCCCAGCATCATGCTCGCCACCATCGCCTGCCTCACCTTCTGCTTCGACCTCAACGACTTCACGGTCAGTGGCCACCTCTTACCTAATGAACCGAAGAAGAAAAAAACGTGTATTGAATATTTATATCCGAATGAACACGTATCTAATTTAAAAAGATGGTGATGCTAAATAGAATTATTGTAATTGAAATATTTACAATAATAACTGGTTCAGGAAATAATGATAATGGAAACACATAAATTAAGGCAAAACTGGTAGATAGCCACAGAAAGAAAATAATTTGGTGATGCTAAATAAAATGATTGCAGCGGAAATATTTACAGTAATAATTTGTTTAGAAAATAATAATAATAATGGATAGACATATATGAAGAGAGAACTGGTAGATAGTCACGCAAAGAGCTGGCATGGGTAAATACAAGGATACAGTTCGAGTAGGGACACATTAGACAAACACTGATAAAGAGTCACACGAAATACTGGACCATGTAAACTCCAGGATACACATATGAGTAGGGATACATTAGACTATTACACACACACACACACACACACACACACACACACACACACACAGGACACACGGATATGTACTAAAGAACTGACAGCTAGCATCGTCCCTACCTTAATATCCATCCATTGAGAGCTGGCAGAAATAAACTCGAGGATGAATATAAGAGAAGACACACATTAGACTAACATAGACGCAAGAGACACGGGTATCTACTAAGGAATTGACAGCTAGCATCGTCCCTACCTTAATATCCATCCATTGAGAGCAGGCAGAAGTAAACTCGAGGATGAATATAAGAGAAGACACACATTAGACTAACACAGACGCAAGAGACACGGGTATCTACTAAGGAATTGACAGCTAGCTTCGCCCCTACCTTAATGTCCACTCTTTGAGGACCGAACTACTGAACAGGGACACATGAGCCTTCCCTTGCTCCTCTTCTTCGTAACTTACCTTGCTCGTTGACTTGCCCCACTCACCCTCATCAATTTTTCCCCTCTCCTATTTCCTTCCCCCCTCCAATCCCCCCTCCTCCCCTCTAGCTCCCCCACCCCCACACGTCACTGACACTTATAAGGTCAACCATAACGAAGGCTATCGACGGTATGTTAATTATTATTCCCTTATGGTGATGTACTGCGTTTTTAGTGGATATTACACACACACACACACACATATATACACAGAACCCCCTCCACACACACACACACATACACCTCCCCACCCCTTACCCACCACACACACACACACACACACACACACACACACACACACACACACACACACACACACACACTATGAATTTCGGTTTTTATTCCGCCCTCCGTACTGGGCCTTCGCGTTCGGGCCAGTAAAATAAAACGTTCGCCTCTCACGTGGTAGTTCCGGAGCCTAAGTAAGTGTTATCGCAAAAACGTTCCCAGAGAAAAGAAACGTTAGTCCGCCCTGCCTGTCGCCCCGCTAATGTTCGTGTTTTGTTCGTGTGCTATATGGAAGAGTTGCACAGCTTTTTCTTTTTACGTTTTCTTTATTAAGTTAGCCCAGCGAGCCTTGCAAAGTAGCCGTCGCATAAGTTCTTTGTGGAAAGCCGGGGAGGGAAAAGCAAGAGGATGAAAAAGAAGAAAAGTAAAAGAAGTGGAAATGGAAGTAAATTTAGTAGTAGTGGGAATAGTTGTAGGGGAAGAAAAATTCAAAACCAGAATAATAAGAAAAAGGAAACCAGGGAGGAAAAAAAGGAACCATGAGGATGAAAAAAAAGAAAAAGAAAGAAAGTGGAAGTACAAGTAAATTTAGTTGAATCAGTAGTAATTGTAGAGGAAGAAAAATTCAGAACCAGAAGAATAAGAAAACAAAATCAGGGAAGAAAAAAAGGAACCATGCGGATAAAACAGAAGAAAAGAAAATAATAAAAAATATACGTAAATTTAATGATGGAGGTAACAGTAGGAGGAAGAAAAAATAAAGCAAAAGAGTATGAAAAATAATAGTAAGTAAAATAAAGCACAATAGACTTCAAGACATTCTGAATAAAATACCTTAAAATCTTATATAACAGAAGAGTCGTCATCGATTGCTCAATACCACATCATAAGATAGAATGGAAAAAATGTCGTTACTATTTGCGGGTTTGGTCCCACATACAACCATAACTGCTCTTCGCTAATTTTCACTTTCCTAAAATCTTCTTAGCTTTCTCCTTCTTACATCTATATCTGCTTTCCTTTCTTTTTACTTTTCTACGCACTTTCTACCCTTCTCTTCCTCAAACTATCACTGCTTTTTACTCTTTTTAACTTTTCTAAGCTTCTCCTAGTCTTTCTCCTCCTCACAACCTCGCTTTCCATTCTTATTCTCTTTTTCCTGAGCTCTTTCTTCCTCCTCAACACATCCGTCGCACCGTAATCTTTCCCTTATTTTCACTTTTCTACGCTCTTTCTAGCCTTCTCTTCCTCAAACCATCACTGCTTTTTACTCTTTTTAACTTTTCTAAGCTTCTCCTAGTCTTTCTCCTCCTCACAACCTCGCTTTCCACTCTTATTCTCTTTTTTCTACGCTCCTTCTTCCTCCTCAATGCATCCGTCCCTTCTTTTCAATTTTTAACGCTCTTTTTAGCCTTCTCTTCCTCAAACTATCACTGCTTTTTACTCTTTTTAACTTTTCTAAGCTTCTCCTAGTCTTTCTCCTCCTCACCACCTCGCTTTCCACTCTTATTCTCTTTTTCCTGAGCTCTTTCTTCCTCCTCAACACATCCGTCGCACCGTAATCTTTCCCTTATTTTCACTTTTCTACGCTCTTTCTGGCCTTCTCTTCCTCAAACCATCACTGCTTTTTACCCTTTTTAACTTTTCTAAGCTTCTCCTAGTCTTTCTCCTCCTCACAACCTCGCTTTCCACTCTTATTCTCTTTTTTCTACGCTCCTTCTTCCTCCTCAATGCATCCGCCCCTTCTTTTCAATTTTCAACGCTCTTTCTAGCCTTTTCCTCCTCAAACCATCACTGCTTTTTACCCTTTTTAACTTTTCTAAGCTTCTCCTAGTCTTTCTCCTCCTCACAACCTCGCTTTCCACTCTTATTCTCTTTTTTCTACGCTCTTCCTTCCTCCTCAACGCCTCCGTCGCACCGTAATCCCTTCACCGACGTTTTCTCTCCTCGCCTCAGGACCGCATCATGGTGGCGCTCACAACAATGCTCGTGCTGGCCGCCTTCTTCACCCAGACCAGCAACACCATTCCCAAGACCTCGTACCTGAAGCTGGTGGACGTGTGGTACCTGGTATTGATCTGCCAGGTGTTCGCCATCATCGTGTCCTTAGTCTACGTCGAGAACCTCCGCCTCCGCCTCTATCATAAGGTGCACGTCACTTTCCACCAAACAAATCTGACAATCCACCTCAGCTCCCAGAAGGCAAATCGCTTCTGCCTGGTTTTCTATTCCTTCGTTACTGTCACTATTCTGGTTATTTTCGTCAGCGTGGGGGTGACTGCCACGGCCTGGTGAGGAGGGCCCGTGCCTCGCTGTCAGCACGATATTGCGTACTCTCAGCGTTGCCGTGGAGGATAAGTCTGACGGAAAAGTACTGACGCGTTATGGGATGTAAGTCACTCATACAGGGCACCCAAATGTTTGAAAGGCAACCGTCCTGATACTGTAGGTTCAAACGTGCTTATTTTATGCTTATAAGTCTTAACGTCAAGGCTCAAAGGAGACTAGGCATGTGACGGAAACCAACTGACATTTTATTGGATGGAAGTCACTCATGCAGCCACCCAGGTGTTGTAGAGGTGTCATCTGGTACTTTAGATTCGTGTACTTTTTCTATGCCTATGTCTTAAAGTCGCAGTTCAAAGGAGACTAGATGAAAAAATGAGAGAATGGCGTCAAATTATGGTTATATACGATAATAATGTGTGCTGTATATTATTGTACACCATTCTACTCTTGCAAAGTTAATGTTCTCACTGGTATACCAACAGATGTGTGTCATGTGTTGTCTGGTAGCAATCCCGAAGAGGGACTTAGGTTGTATATTTTAGTTCTTGTTCACATACTTTCACACACTCTCTTCTCAATAAACCACGATGAGCACAGAGGACAACCTTCACTCTAACACTAAGTTCGGTATTCCCAAACGCTTCCGCCTCTCACATCAACTATTTCCTAATGTCGAAAAGGAGATCAATCGCTTTCTAATCAGTGTTATTTCAAGTTCATGGTACAAAGGAATGATCAAACTACCGGAAGGGTCATAAAACTATCCCTGGAAAGACTCAAAACTCGTACGAAAGCCTCGGCAAATGTGTGTGTGCTTCGGCGCCGATATGTTTAAGAGAAGTGACCCATGAACCTTGACAAACGAAGAGATGTGAGACCAGGTGAACCAGAGGAAGCCAGGTAAGCAGCAGACAAAGGAGCTAAGAAACTGATCTGAAATATGTTAAACAACCCCCAGCCAAAAAAGAAACAGGAATGAATATGTAGATGAATCAAATAGGGAAACAAAACAAGAATTCCTTAAAACCAAGCATGATACGTCTTTTCTCTCTCTCTCTCTCTCTCTCTCTCTCTCTCTCTCTCACACACACACACACACACACTCTCTCTCTCTCTCTCTCTCTCTCTCTCTCTCTCTCTCTCTCTCTCTCTCTCTCTCTCTCTCTCTCTCTCTCTCTCTCTCTCTCTCTCTCTCTCTCTCTCTCTCTCTCTCTCTCTCTCTCTCTCTCTCTCTCACACACACACACACACACACACACACACACACACTCACTTAGCTGCTTAATTTCTCCCTTCAGTGGTGCAATAAATGGCGTGGCTCATCAACTCTTCGGCTTTGTTACCGTGGAGACGCGGTGGAGAAAGTTCCATTGGTCCGGCCATTCTTTTTTGTGATCTACTTTTCTTTGCTGGCTGGGAAAGTTTCAAACGTTTCATTCATTATCTTGTTTTGCTGTTGAAGACGTTTTTTTTTTTTCTTCTATGCCGGCTTTTTTTTTTTTCGTTGTTTATAAGGAGTTTTCTTTCCCTCTTCTTCCCATACCTACTATTTCAAAACCTGTGACAGACATAATTGTTTTTTTTTTTTTTTTGGTGTTTCGTGAGTGATTTGTGTTTTGTTTTTGTTTTAGCTTTTGTTTGTTCGTTTTTGCATTCACTTCTTTTTTTCAGCCTTTCTTTCTTTAGTTCTGTCTGTCTATCTGTCTGCCTGTCTGTCTATTGGTAGAAAAGTTAACACCCTTTCATTTATTTGTTTCGTTGTTTTTGTCGGTTTTTTTCTCCCTCACTCTTGCTTCGTTTTTCAGTTACTTCTTTCTCCCTGTTTTATGCTCTGCCTGTATACCTGGCTTTTGTACCCTCTGCCTGTCTGTGTGTGTGTCTGTCTGCCTGTCTGTCTATCTGCCTGTTGATCTGTCTGCCCATCTTTCTGTTTATCTGTCTGTCTGTCTCACTGTCTGTCTGTCTGCCTGTCTGTCTATCTGCCTGTATGTCCGTCAGTGTGTCTGTTCGTCTGAGTTCTAGGAAGTGCATAGGAGTCGTAGCACGTGGAATTGCAAAATACGTTTACATAAATCGTAATTAACCTGCGGAACCGGACTGACTGCATGTTTATTCGGACCGTAAGCGCACGAATGAAGGAGCCCGGACCAACCGTGTCATTAACTTGTTTGGGGATGATAACGCTTAGATTTCGTAACATTTCTTTTTAATTTTTTTTAGGAATAACAGATTTCGGTATTTTTTTTAACTTATTAACGCCTTAACACACATAATATCGTAAGCTCGTAAGATTGTCGACTCACTAATGTGCCTGAAAAGGAAATGAAGAAAAGAAAGCAGACTAACAAACAGACATTAATGGGCTGTTCAGTTTCCATTTATTTTTACCCTTGAGCTGCTTCCTAAACCGTAAAAACACCCATCAAATTTTCCATCCTCGTATGGCAAAGAAAAAGCATGATAGAAAAATGCATTACACTTCCATTTATAGAGATAGAAAACATCACACACACAGACGCGCCACTGAAAACAACATCAATCCACACACTCACGCGGCAGGTAAACGTGACTCACCTAATGCCCGCCTGACTCACGTGCATTACCAGGTGAGGTGCGGTGTGGCTGACTCACCCTGACACAATGTAATCACGGAGTTATCATCAGTTACCGGGAAAACACTGATTCACAGGACATTACTTGCGGCAATATGAAAAGCTAGCACATGCGTATACGTCGAGAGAGAGAGAGAGAGAGAGAGAGAGAGAGAGAGAGAGAGAGAGAGAGAGAGAGAGAGAGAGAGCACTGCGACACATGAAACAGACAAAAAATGATGACAGTGTACCAAGAGACGAATGCCCTTCCGCTCCCTTTCCCTCTCTTCCTCTCTCCCTACATCTGGTTGTTCTCCCTTATCCCTCCCTCTCTCTTAAAACTTGCTGTACTTCCACCCCTATACATCTCACTCCTCCTCTCTCCTTCCTCCCTTCTCCCTACCCGACTACTTGCTCCTACTCAGCGTACCTCCTTCCCTCACTCTTTTCTCAGTCTCCTTCCCTCTCTACCACTAGCGGGCGGAAGTCCTTAGCGAAAATAAAGTCTGGGTTGTCGAGACTTTACAATGAGAGTCGGAAGCTGCTCCCTCCTCTCATTTCCTCTCCCCTTCCCTTCGCTCCATCCTCATTTCATCCTCTTTCCTTCGTCGTATTTTTGCCTCTCTTCCCTTTCATCTTATTTTCCCTCCGGCCCTCCCCGCGAGCCGTCCGCCTCCTCCTCCTCCTCCTCCTCCGCCCCTTCCCTTCCCTCCTCCTCCGCTGCTTCCTCTTTTCACTCACTCTTTCCCGTAATATCTTAATGTGTCCTTTATCTTAGATCTCTCTTCTCTCATTCGCCGGTGTGCTTTCTTTTATTTACTCTCTCTCTCTCTCTCTCTCTCTCGCTGACCTGCTTTATCGTATTGCTCTTTTTCGTTCTATACATAATAACATTCAACATTTTCTTTGTCTCTCCCAGCATTTAAAAGCCCCGCCCATTAGTCCGGTAAATAGAATTAGAGCTCTTTGACAAACACTGCGACCTCATTAGTCTCGGGACCCAGGGCGCCGCCTCCGGCCCTTGACACCGCCGCTCGGGCAGGGCTCCTCGTTCCCGTATTCGGCCACCTGGGAAGCAAATATACTTTATCCAGCAACGTACACAGTACTGAAACATTCTGGGCGGCGTGTTCGTAGTTCAGACGTTGTGCTTATAATCAAGGGGTTTCATTTCGAATTTTACGCGAGGCAACAATAATTCAAGCAGTTCTCCTCCCACACTTCTGCTCGAACTCATCCAGCAGAAAATCAGTGCGTATGGCAAGGGTCATGACCTGGCGTCCTGGAAGGTCGGGTGTTCTGTCCTCTTCAAAATGTGAAATACAGAAAGTGAATGCTGAAACGGAAACAAACTGCATATATATATATATATATATATATATATATATATATATATATATATATATATATATATATATATATATATATATATATATATATATATATATATATATATATATATATATATATATATATATATATATATATATATATATATATATATATATATATATATATATATATATATATATATATATATATATATATATATATATATATATATATATATATATATATATAAATTTCTCACGCTGCGCAATTCCATACACTCTAGACACGCAGGCAAGAAGTCAAATATTTACATGGCTCTCGGCCCGCAATAAAGAGGCAAGTGTCTGGCGAGGAGCGTCGACGCGGCGAGTTCCTGGAGAAGATTATGGAATTTTTCATCATCCATCACATTTTTCTCCTAAAACGTTTCGACACGGAAGACTGGCAGATTCTTGCTTCCTGCCCCCCGCTGCCGCCGCAGTCACGTCCAGTCCGGTCCGCCGCGTGGCCGCCCGCCGCTACGAGGTCCAGGCCGCGGCAGAACATTGGGACACAACTCATCCCAGCAAGGCTCCGCGGCCCCCCGAGGAACCTTCTCCGCGTCCCGAGTCCATTATGTTGAATTATCGTACTCATGACTCTAAGGGCGCGAGGTATTGACTCCACTTAGCGAGGCTTCTCAACTGCCCTATTTTCCTGGAATGAGCGACCCCGCGTAGGATACGACCGTACCGTGCTGGCTAAGCGGCGCGCCACTTATTGAAATGGCTCTTCATCTCTGACGGCTTCTGTTACTGCTGCCGCCGCTGCTGTATTATTATTTATTCATGTCTTGTAGGATCATTGTTGTGGCTATTGTTTTTTTCCTGTTGCTGTATTTATCGCATGATACATATTATTTTTACCAGCCTCGTAAGAGAGATGGTATTGTTTGCAGCTGAATATGGAAATCTTCCTAAAAAGAAAAGAAAACATTCCTAATATGTCTAACTAATGTGGATAAAAAATTCGATGTTTTTCCCTTTTTTGTGTGTATTTGTTTGTTTTTGCTTTTGTGTTTGTGTGTGTGTGTGTATGTGTCACTGTCCTGTTGTGAAATCGTCATCGCTTTCATTCCCTCACAGAGGAAGCCATCTTACAGAACCACATCACGAGAAAACACTTCCGCAGAACAAGAACGAGACAGCAAACAGAACTGTGCAAGCTGCTAATGTTACGAGCTGCATAGATGAGCTCCCTCCTCCTCCTCCTCCTCCTCCTCCTCCTCCTAAGGGTACTGGAGGCAGGAGGGAGGAGGACGAGGAGGCAATGGAGAGCAGCAAGGAGGGACTTTTTATGGAGGGAAGAGAAAAGAGAGAGCGGGAAAGAGAGGGAAAGCAGGGAGGAGAGACGAGAGCGAGAAGGATGGGGAGGGAAGGCAAGGGGGGGATAGCGATAAGATAGAGAGCAGCCTGAACGCTCCGGCCTTTAAGCTCGCAGTGGTGATGCATGTGGCCTGCTCTACGCCCCCTGAAATGCACCTTCCGGGATATCTTAGCGTCGGCCAGGCATTGTAGTGGCCAAGTGAGGCGGCGGGGGGTTGGCGTGAGGCATGAGAGGATAGAGCGGCGAAACAGTCTGCAACGCCGTCTGTCGTCTAAATGAGAGGTACTGGAGCGTCGAAGAGGTTGTGCTTTGAAAGAGTAATAACAGTCGAATGTATGACAGTTAAGCAAAGCGTGGGTGTGAGCGAAGGGCGAGAACACACACAGACACAAACAAACTCACACTCACACGCGCACATAAACACACACGCACGTACACACACCCGCTGTCTAGGCCAATAAAAATCCTCGAAATTTACATGTATGGACGGCACAGGAAATATACAAGACTGGTAACGGCGCATAAGTAAACTCTTCGGAAGGGGGAGGAATAAATGACTTTGTTTTGCGCGCGTCACCGTAAAAACAACGGGAAATAAAGAACAAGTTGGAGAGACGAATCGCCGACGAGTGTTTGAAAACGCTGGAAGTGAGTCAGGAATGTTTGTACGAAAAATAAGTTTAAGGAGAGCAAAAGTGCGCGTGTGTATGGAAAAGAGACCAAACAACACAGAAGAAAAGGGAAAGGAGAGAAACAGCGTAAAGGGGCGAAATAAAAGGGAGGGAAGAGGTAAGGAATGGGTGGATTAGGCAGAAATATGAGGCAACAAATTAGACAGAAGGAAAGAAACAAACAGAAACATTGAAAAAAAGGGAATGGAGAGAAACAGCGTAAAGGGACGAAATAAAAGGGAGGGAAGAGGTTAAGGAATGGGTGAATTATGCAGAAAAAGAGGCAAATTACGAGACTTAAAAAAAAAAACATTGAAAAAAAGGGAGGAGAGAAACGACGTAGAGGGGGAGATGAAAAAGAGGAAAGGGTAGATTAGGCGGAAAAAGGAGGCAAATCAAGACAGAAGAGAAGAAACAGAAATAAACGTTGGTGATTGGTATCTGTCTGTATGTGTGCGGGTAGCGTTAAAAGAGACACAAGGAGAAAGAAAACGAGAAGAGGTAGAAATGGGAGAGAAAACGGGAAGATAAAGAGGGAGAGAGTAGGCAAACACACAGCAATCGATGGTCAATTTCCATATTTCCATTTAGGAGAGGCGAAGCGAGGCGATGCAAGCCGTCACCATAACCAACGACACGCTCATTGTAACGGGAAGGAGCGTGCCAGAAGGGGGACGCTCCTGCAATTGCCCTCATTGTTACGTGCGCCTGTCAACAACCTTCTGAGCCGTCTTCTCTGCTCTTCTCTTCTGCTCTCTTCCTTTCCCTCTTCTTCTCTTTTCTTCTCTATCCTTCTCTTCTCTTCTTCTCTCTCTCTTTCCTTCTCTTCCCTCTCTCTTTTCTTCCTTCATTTCCTTTCTCTTTCTCTTTCCTTCCTTTTCCTTCTCTTCTCTCTCTTTTTCCTTCCCTTTCCTTCTCCTCTCTCTCTTTTTCCTTTCCTTCCCTTCTCTTATCTCTCTTTTTCCTTCCCTTCTCTTCTCTGTTTTTTTCCTTCTCTGCTCTACTCTTCTTTTCTCGTCATTTTTTCCTTCTCTTTTTTCCTTTCCTTTTCTTTTTTTTTTTTATCTTCTTTTTCTATTTCCTTTTCTCTTCTTTTCTTTTTACTTTTCTTCTTTTTCAGTTTTCTTTTCTTTTACTTTTCTTCTGTCTCTCCTTCCTGCTCTTCTCTTTCGTCTGTCTCATCTGTTCTTTTCTCCCTCCCATCTTTTCCTTCTCTATTTTTCCCCTCTCTTCCCTGCCCCTCAATCCCCTATTTCTCCTTCTATCTTCTGTCTCTGCTCTTTATCGCATCTTCTCTTTTATCATCTCTTATTTCCTTCTCTTCCCTTTTATATTATATTCTCATCAACTATTCTTTCTTGCCTGTGTTACCTCTTTCTCTACCCTCATCTCGTCTCTGTCCATGACCCAACCTAACCTAACCTAACCTAACCTAACCTAACCATAGCCTTACTGACCTCCGTTATGGGGGGATCCATTGCACTAGTCTATTTTTTCTGCAAGGAGAAACTAAATAGACGATGTTTATTCCATTTCCTTTATTTTCAATCCTACGCGTGATTGCTTTGCCATTTCATCGCTTGCAAACAACTATGGCGATACGAAAAATAAAAACCGAAACTAGTAACTGAATTATCGTTCAGAACTGTGACACGACAAGCGGTGACACTCGCTTAAAAAAAATGGATAGGATTGTTGAGTTAGTGTATTTATTTTCACGGAAGTTTCACCGCGCAAAATACGGCTATATATACAATTTTCCACCTCTTTCGGTTTTGAGGCATCGAGTCCCATTAGTCATGTTAACACTACGTCGAGGGAGGGAACACGTAATCCTCACTGCACCAATTAATCAACAGAAAAAAAGGGGACTCGCCACTACCAGACAGGCGGCGAGGGAGCCCAACACACACACCCACACACACACACAAACACGAAAGATAAAAAGAGTCTTGTTATCCGAGCTCAATGGGACGATACCCTTCAGAGGATCAGCGTCGAGGGAACAAGTCCATCCTGTCCCCGCTACATGCGGACGCGAAGGAGGCAGGGAGCGCAAGGACGGAGGGGAAAAGATGAAGAAGGAAAAAAAAGGGCGTATGGGCGAAATTTGGGGAAAGGGACAGGAAGGGAAGGGATAGTAACCTCCCCCTTTACAGTAGTTCCCCATCTGTTCATTTTCCCAAGGGCTAGGACAGGTTAGGGAAAGGGCAGGGAGATAAATGGATTAAGAAGAGAAGGGAAATGACAGAAACGCCGTAATAGATAGAAAACAAAAGGAAAGTAATGTTGTTTACTCTTTACCTTCATAAGACTTCCTACCCCGCCTGTTCAACGTTCTAGAGAAAAGGAAAAGGTTAGGGAAAGACAAAAGAGGCAGAAAAGGGATGTAAACCGAGACAGAAGAAAAGGGAAAGTATAGGCACGGCATAATGTGAGGAGATAAAAGGGAGGGAGGAGGTAAAGGAAGGGGTGAAGGAAGCAGAAAACGAAGACAAATCACGACCGAATAAAAGGGAAAAAAGAGGAACGGCGAGAAGTGATGAGAAAATAGGGAGAAAATACGTTAAGAAAAAGGTGGAGGAGGCAGAAAAGGAAGCCAAACCAAGACAGAACAAAGGGAAAGGAGAGAAGCAGCGTAATAAGAAGAGACGAGACAGAAGAGGAAGGGCGAAGTGGACGCGTCTTGGTAATCTCCCTTCACGTCATCCCATCTGGCAATCGTTCTAAGGGTGGAAGGAAGTTAAGGAAGGGCTGGGCGGAGGCAGGAAGGAGAGCCAAAGAGGATAAGCTTCTGTTTGCCATGAGAAGGGAGAGAGAAGGAGAGGATAAGGATGAAGATGGGAGGCAAGGAGTGGAAGGGACTGTAGGAGGAGGAAGAGGAAGAGGAGGAGGAGGAGGAGGAGGAGGAGGAGGAGGAAATAGAAGAGGTAATGAGGATCTCTGAGCAGCGCTGTGGGACCCGGATGGAGGCGGAGAGGACGGAATGGGAGAAGACTGTTTGTGAGCTAGAAGAGAGGAAGAACAAGGAGTGTAAAATAATAAAACTATAAAATATGTTGAAATTAGCAACCCGGACAAAAATACTCCAGAAAAAAGTGTAAATATGAATGAAAGATAAAAGGGAAAACGAATCATCACCCCACAAACAACATATACCCACCCAAAAAACTACTTAGAACAGACTTAGGAAAAACACCACCAGACAAGACCAAGACCTGACACTTCAGCCGCACAGACATAATCAACAGACCTACACAGACAGAGCAAACATTGAAGAGAAGCTGCCGTGGGATCATCAGGCAAAAGAGACAGAGAGAGAAAGGGGAGGAAGAGAGAGAGAGAGAGAGAGAGAGAGAGAGAGAGAGAGAGAGAGAGAGAGAGAGAGAGAGAGAGAGAGAGAGAGAGAGAGAGAGAGAGAGAGAGAGAGAGAGAGAGAGAGAGAGAGAGAGAGAGAGAGAGAGAGAGAGAGAGAGAGAGAGAGAGAGAGAGAGAGAGAGAGAGAGAGAGAAATAAACGGAAAAACACTCAATAGTCAACCAGGCGTGTTCGGATCGTCACGTCTCTTTCGGGCGTGACGGCGAAGGAATCGAACAGTATTCTCTCAACCTTCGCTACTGTACGACTTCTTCCCCTCTTCTTCTCTCCTCCTTCCCTTCACTCCTTTGCCCCCTTTACGAAAAAAAGCTTACCTAACACCATCACACGTCTTCTCCCGGTACTTCCCTTCCTGACCCCCCCCCACATACACAAACACACACAAACACACACACACACACACACATACTCACTCACAAATACAAACACACAAGGACACACACACACGCACTAACTTGTACAAACTAGGCATCAAAGGGACATAGTTAGAAGTACACTCGATATAGTCTTGTTTAAGTTATATTCCCTTCATCAGCTACGCCTCTTAGCTTGACCGTCCTCAGTAAATACGTACAGAAAGAAAAATGTATATATCACTAGAGACAGATAGAGACAGATGGATTTTAAACTAACAAGACCATATCGAGTGTATTGCTAAGATATATTCCTTTTTATCAACTATCCTTCTTAGCTTGACCGTTCTCAGTAAATAAATAAAAAAAGAAAAGAAAAAATACCGAATTCGCCCCCCAATAAAAACAGGAATGAATGCATCAGGGCTTAAAACTTCGCCATAGAAAACCCTGCAGAGCCTAAAGACAAAAATCAACAAAAAACTTTCAAAACTCGTAACGCAGCCTAACAAAATCTCCAGAGTTAGCTTTTTCCCCTTTCCTCTACACGCTAAACAAGTTTCCATATATTTATCTTTTACCCAAACTTCCAAACACTTGTCCACCTCTCCCTCTCCCTCTCTTCCCCTCTCTATCTAACTCTCTCTACATTTCTCTCTTCCCCTTTCTCTCTTTTCCTCTCTCCCTCTCCCTGTCTCTCTTCCCCTTTTCCTCTCTCTCCCTCCCTCTCCTCCTGCCCTCAAGCCTTCGCAGTCCCAGCATCAGAAACTTGTCGCGTGTCTCCGCCTTCGCTGTGTCAGGACCACTCGGCCGCCCTTTCATCTCGGCGCTCCCTCGGCCTCGTCAGTGTCCCCCTCGGAGCCCTAACGTAAACACGGGGCACTGTAGCGTAACCTTCGGGCCTCCAGGTTTCTGTGTCAAGCGGCGACTGTTCTTTTTTTTTCCTCGCGTGGATATGGTTGTTGTTTTACCTGTTGGTAGTGAAGACCGTGAGAGAAAAGAAGGCATAGAAAGAACATATCAAGAAGAAGAGGAGGCAGAAGAAAGGAAGATAATAAGGGTAGCAGGAAGGAAAATTATGATGATCGTATGGAGAGGATGAAGGCACTGAGGAGAAAGAGGAGGAGGAGGAGGAGGAGGAGGAGGAAGAGGAAGGAGGAAAGAGTGAGAGCCAGAGGAGATTGAGAAGATGGAAGACGACGGAGGAGGAGGAGAAAGATGAGAAGAAAGAGGAGGAGGAGCAGGAAAAGAAGTAGAAGGAGGAGAAGAAGGAGGAAGAAGCACAGGAGTCAGAGGAGCAGGAGGAGGAGGAGAGAAGGAGGAAGAGGTACATGATGAAACAACCATGCGGAAGAGAGTCAGAGAGAGAGAGAGAGAGAGAAAGAGAGAGAGCGAACGAGCAAGGAGACTGGAGGTTGTCGAGGGAGTTGGAGGAAGAGAGTGGTGGGTCCTGGGAGAGAGAGAAAAGGTAGTCAGTCTTGTGTGGTGGTGCGAGGGAGAAAAGACCCAAGGAAAAGAAGGTAGAGGCAAATACGTAGAGAGTGTGAGTGAATACCTGGAGGAGATTGAGGAAACTTAACAGATCGAAAAGGTTGATGAATAGACGATAATTAGCAGTAGAGGCAGTAGCAGTAGTAGTAATATGGTAGCATTAGTAGAAAGACAAAGAGAGATAAGAGTGATAAATGGTTTAGAGGTTGATTGGTGGATAGACGAGACTTAGCAACAGTGGTAATAGTAGCAGTAGAAGTAGTAACAGTAGTAGTAATATAATAGTAGTAGTAGTGGTAGTAGCAGTAGAAAGACAGAAAAGAGAGAGAGGTAATAGGTAGATATGGTTGGGCCAGTGCTGTTTTTTTCTTGTAATTGTCTTTTTTTTGTCGTCATTGTATCCTCCTCCTCCTCCTCCTCCTCCCTGCACTCTCTAGATTACCTCGCCTCCAACATCACCGCCTCTACGCCTCTCATCCTATTCTTTCCTTGCATAACAGACACACACACACGCAGCAACAAGCAGAAACAACAGCATACACACACAAACGCACACAAGATAAACAGTATTACCCGGAAAACTAAAAAAATAAATAAACGACAAGCTAGGAGATAAAAAAAAAAAAAAGCAGATAGAGCACAGCAGAGGAGGGCAGGCAAGGGCGGGGCTCGAGGCTCAGGCCGACACACAACTTCACGCGGGGGCGGACTGAGCTGCCAGTAAATTTTGTCTCGCATAACTTGGAGCTGCAACACGCCACCTCCTACTGAGCCATTGTCCGTAATGACC
Source organism: Eriocheir sinensis (assembly GCF_024679095.1). Classification (NCBI taxonomy): domain Eukaryota; kingdom Metazoa; phylum Arthropoda; class Malacostraca; order Decapoda; family Varunidae; genus Eriocheir; species Eriocheir sinensis. Next base: position 17,167,689 of record NC_066520.1, read on the forward strand.
AATAATCTCTAATGACAGCTGCCAGGCGTCCGGGAAACTAATCAGCAGCATCCACTACAAGCGCGCTGATCTGTCCAATTAGTCGCGAAGTGAAGGCCTGTCGTAATTCTGGCTGCTCTGCGTGCCTCGCCAGCAAGTTACGCAGAGTATGGCAAGTTGATGACACTCGCCTCCCACCTCCCGCTTGCGCCTGTTACCTCCCCTTTACCTCTACCCGTCTCTCTCTCTCTCGCCAGTGGATCTCCTCTTTAACACTGCTTTGATCTATTTTTTATTACCCGTTTGCTTCCAGTTATTTCGGATGTGCGCTAGAGTCAGTGTCCGTCCGATGTGCACTTGTTTTGGTTATGGCTAACTTCGCATTACCATCCTTCGAATATTCTCTGGCGTATACCTTGCCGTCAGTTCTCTCCGATTTATGTTTCAGCTTCGCTCCTCGATCTATATTTATGGCGCCTTGCTTCCAACTCCGCCGAGGAACAAAGGAGTGATATACGCATGACTTGAGCTTACGCAGATTATTTGGGTAGTTTTAAGGTGCAGCTTTTAGGTCATGCGGTGAGCTGGATTACGTTGCGGCGCCCGTCTCCTCGTCTCGATAGGAAATAAAGCACGGAAGTCATTTTTTGGAAGACTATGGAACCTTTGGGGTCATATCCTAAGACATTTCGACGCCCAGGCACACATATTTTGACAAGGCTTTCGTAGGAGTTTTGGACATTTCCATGGGTAGTTTTATGACCCTGGTGGTACTTTGACTCCTCCTCTGTGCCATGAACCTAAAATAAACACTCATCAGAACCCAGTTGATCTCATTTTTGGCCTTTGGAAATAGTTGATGTAAGGGGCGGAGGCGTCTAAAAGCACCAGTGTTTATTTTATGGTGAGTTGATTTTTTAAACTTCAGAAACACGTACTCTTAGTCTCTCTCAAACACACACAATCTCGCACGCACGCACACTTTACGCATTTCTGCTTCATCTAATTCGCCTCGTCCTCGGCCTCATCTCCGTCTTCCCCCGGCTCACATCCAGCATCCACGTCCCTGATCTCCCAGCCTCCCGCAGCTTCACGTCTCCCTCTCAGGTGCATCCCGTCTCCAGGCAGCCTCGCGACCCCTCACCTCCTCCCTCCACCCACGCACAGACGCTACACTGTCTCCCTTTCTTCCTGTTAACGGATTCACAGTTTTTTTTTTCGTTTCTTCTTTTCTTTTCCTTTTTTATGTAAAGTTCAGAAGGTGGAAAAGGGAAGGGAAGGATGTATGGACTCTGACTCTTTGCTTTCTCCTATATTCTGCTGTTTATCTTTGTCCTTCCTTCTTTCCTTGCTTTCTGTTTTTTCCTTCATCTCCTTCCTCCCGCCCTTTCATTTATCTCTGGTTCTTCCTTTATTTCCTTCCCCCTGTACTTCAATTTTCCCTGGTTCTTATTTCATCTCTTTCCTCCCCTCCTTTCTTTTCTCTCTGGTTCTTCTTTCATCGCTTTCCTCTCCTCCTTTCTTTTATCTCTGGTTCTTCTTCCATCTCTTTCCTCCCCTCCTTTCTTTTATCTCTGGTTCTTCTTTCACCTCTTTCCTCCTACTCATCCGTTCCTACCTGGTCCTCCTTTCATCTCTCTCCTCCTACCTTTCCATTCCTCTCTGGCTTTCCTCCTTCCATCCTTCAGTCCCTCGCTCATCCTTCCTCTCCCAGCTTACATTTCCTCTGATCCCTTCCCCCTTCCCTCCCGCAACAAACCCATTATTCCTCACCGCCTCCTAAGCCTCCTCTCCCCTTCCTCTCCCCTCTTGCACCACCTCTCCTCTCTCCCACTCTCTCCCTACTCACTCATCTTACCCTCACCTCACCTCTCACTTCTTCCTCACTCCCCTCCTCTTCGTGCTATGTTGGAACTTATGGAATTACACTCGTGGGCCCTCGCATGCACGCGCACCCGAGAATTCAATTGTTTGCTGTATACTAATTGGGCGTGACTGTGTAAGATTTGGCGGAGGCGGGAGATGCGAGGCGCCCCAGGTAGTGCGTCTCGTGGAGGAAGAGGAAGTTAGGCGGGATGAGTTAAGTAAATTTTGAAGTGCTGCGTCCCTCTGCGTTCTCTTCCTTTGGTACGTGTGTGGTGGGGTGGGTGAGGGGTGAGGATGGCAGCTAAGAACACCCCCTCCCTTCAGTCTCTCTCCTTCTCTGTTCTTACTGTTCAGTGTTCATCTTGTATAAATTCTTAAGCAAGCAGTATGGGAATAGCGAAGCATTACACTATAACTAACAATCAGTGTAGCTTCTGATTCCACCAGATTTGGCGAACATTCTCTCGTTACCAACCTAACTACCTAACAAAACCATCAAATTCGCCAAGAAACGAACATCTCACCATTATTTAGCAGGATATATATACCTTCACACCCACTCGCATCTATCCTGTGTACCGCTTTCACCTTTCATGTATAGCAACGTCCTTATAATCTAACTACCCAACTACCTAACAGCCATGAGATTCGACGAAAAGAAACGAGCATCTCACCCTTATTTAGTTTGATATGCACCCTCACACCTCGCACACCCACTCTCATCCATCCTGTGTAACGCTTTCCTCTTCCATGTATATCCACGTCATTATAACCTAGCTACCTAACAGCCAAGAGATTCACCGAGAAGAAACGAGCATATCAACACTATTCAGCCTGATTTCCAGCTTCACACACCCTTGCATCTATCCTCCGTACCCTTTTCCCCTTCCAGGCACATCCATTCCCCTAAATCAGCTATCGTCTTCAACTAATTTAGCATAACAAAGGCAATTCAACGCAAGTCAAGCCGTGTATTGCTTCAACTAATCGGGTTCGCATACCTTAACCTTATTTCCGCACCTTCATCTGATTTATCTCACCTCCCTTCAGGTAAACTAATATAACGCAGGTACCTCCGATAATGCACCTTGCTCACCCCTCACATGGGTCATATTTGTTAGTTCTGACTCATCTTCCAAACTGATGCTTACCGACGAAGAGAACGAGGAAAAGATAGTCGAAGAGGGAGAGGAGACGAAAAAGGAAGAGAAAGGGGGAAAAAGGGAAGTGGATAAATCCTTACAGACGAAGACAACACAGCGAAGACGAGGTTGGAGGACACGGAGAGGAAGACAACGAATAAGGAATGAAAAGGTGAAGAAAGGAAAGGGAAAAGGAGTAGCTGGAGATATAGAAGACGAAGAGGAAGACGGCGGAGAGGGAAGAAAAAAGGAAAAAAGGGAATGAGAAAAAAAATAGTTGGAGAAACACTCAGTATCCGACTCGCCTAGACCCAGTTCACCTGTGCCACCGTGAGCCACCACCACCACTACTACCTCCACCACCACCACCACCACCACAACTGCATCCTGCCCTAATCCTTCCTCCACCCAAGACCCATCACCCTCCTCAGCCAAGCAATCCCTTCATCTTCCACCAGAATTCTCCATTTGCTCCATATCTCCTTTGCTCCTCTCCCTTTCAATGTTATCTCTTTATATTTCCTCTGCCCTTCTCTCTACCTTTTATTTTCCCACAATCCCTTAAACAGTACTTCCTCTGGTTCATTTATGCCTGTTATAAAGATTCTTCAAAATGATGTTTTCTATGCCCTCTCTGGCCTCAATCCTCAGAAGGCTTATGGACCTGATGGAGTGCCTCCTATTGTCCTTAAAAACTGTGCCTCCGTGCTGTCACCCTGCCTGGTCAAACTCTTTCGCCTCTGCCTGTCAACATCTACCTTTCCTTCTTGCTGGAAGTATGCCTTCACACAGCCTGTACCTAAGAAGGGTGACCGCTCCAATCCCTCAAACTACCGTCCTATTGCTTTACTTTCTTGTCTATCTAAAGCTTTTGAATCAATCCTTAACCGTAAGATTCAAAAGCACCTTTCCACTTCTGACCTTCTATCTGATCGCCAGTATGGGTTCCGCAAGGGCGTTCTACTGGTGATCTCCTATTCTTAACTGACTCTTGGTCATCCTCTCTTAGCTGTTTCTGAAACTTTTGCTATTGCGCTGGACATATCAAAAGCTTTTGATAGGGTCTGGCACAAATCTTTGCTTTCTAAACTACCCTCCTACGGTTTCTATCCTTCTCTCTGTACCTTTATCTCCAGTTTCCTTTCTGACCGTTCTATTTCTGCCGTGGTAGACGGTCACTGTTCTTCCCTAAATCTATTAACAGTGGTGTCCCACAGGGTTCTGTCCTATCTCCCACTCTTTTCTGTTGTTCATTGATGATCTTCTTTCCAAAACGAACTGTCCTATCCATTCCTACGCCGATGATTCCACTCTGCATTATTCAACTTCTTTTAATAGAAGACCCACCTTCAGGAACTTAACGACTCAAGGCTGGAGGCTGCAGAACGCTTAGCCTCAGACCTTACTATTATTTCCGATTGGGGCAAGAAGAACCTGGTGTCCTTCAACGCCTCAAAACACAGTTTCTCCACCTATCCACTCGACACAATCTTCCAAACAACTATCCCTATTCTTTGACAACACCCAGCTATCACCTTCCTCAACACTAAACATCCTCGGTCTATCCTTAACTCAAAATCTCAACTGGAAACTTCATATCTCATCTCTTACTAAATCAGCTTCCTCGAGGCTGGGCGTTCTGTACCGTCTCCGCCAGTTCTTCTCCCCTGCACAGTTGCTGTCCATATACAGGGGCCTTGTCCGCCCTCGTATGGAGTATGCATCTCATGTGTGGGGGGGCTCCACTCACACAGCTCTTCTGGACAGAGTGGAGGCAAAGGCTCTTCGTCTCATCAGCTCTCCTCCTCATACTGATAGTCTTCGACCTCTTAAATTCCGCCGCACTGTTGCCTCTTTCTATCTTCTATCGATATTTCCACGCTGACTGCTCTTCTGAACTTGCTAACTGCATGCCTCCCCCCTCCAGCCCCTGCACTCGACTTTCTACTCATGCTCATCCCTATACTGTCCAAACCCCTTATGCAAGAGTTAACCAGCATCTTCACTCTTTCATCCCTCACGCTGGTAAACTCTGGAACAATCTTCCTTCATCTGTATTTCCTCCTGCCTACGACTTGAACTCTTTCAAGAGGAGGGTATCAGGACACCTCTCCTCCCGAAACTGACATATCTTTCGGCCACCTCTTTGGATTCTTTTTAGGAGCAGCGAGTAGCGGGCTTTTTTTTTTTTACTAATGTTTACTTTTTTGTGCCCTTGAGCTGTCTCCTTTGCTGTAAAAAAAAAAAAAAAAAAAAAAAAATTGACCTCTCACTCTTTTCCCTAACCACCTCTAGTTTTTATTCTTATCTACTCTAGTTTTGCTCTCCTTGCTATTTCTCTCTCCTTCTATTCGTCCCCTACGCTCCCCTACACACCGCTTTCCTGTATCTCTAGTCCTTCACCTTTTCCTTCCCTTTAGCTTCATTCTGAGATGCACTCCTCTTTCCCTCTCCCTCTCTCTCTCTACCTCTCTCGCTCTCTCTCTCTCTATAACCATTTCCTCCTTACTAACACACTCCCTACACCCCAAACTCTGTCTCCTCCCCTATTCCACTTTCCTAGTCTCCCCCTCTCCCTCTCTCCCTCCCTCTCTCTCTCTCCATCGGTTTCCCACTCTTTGCATCCGCCTCACACTCTCCCTCTGTAGGCTTTCCTCTCTCTCCCCTTCTTTCCCTTTCCCCTCGTCGTCGTTCACCCCACAAACAAGCAGAGAGAGAGAGAGAGAGAGAGAGAGAGAGAGAGAGAGAGAGAGAGAGAGACCCACACCCACACACCTCGCCTTAAATGGGGAGAAATATCTGATTAAAACATTCGGAGTCGGCCCCCCGCTGCGAGAACACCATTTGCATTCAGATGTTGCACTTCTGGCGTATTGGTGTCATTAGGACGAGCCGCGCGAGAGTAGGTTTTTTTTCAGTATTTTGTTTTAGTGTTGCGTGTTTTTTTTTCTCTCTCTGTACGTTTGATTAGAAATATGCATACAAATGAACGTTCACCCCGCCGTGTGTGCTCTCTCTCTATACGTTTTCACGATGCTAACACCCCCCCCCCTCCCCCCCCCCCTCCCACACACACCCTGAAAAAAAGTAGACTGGAAAAGAGTTCGTGACGGAAATGATGTTGATGTAATGTGGTTGTGTCAAGGTAAATATGTGTGTAAGTACGTGTGTGTGTGTGTGTGTGTGAGGGTGAGTGGGTGTCTGTTGCTTGTATGTGTGGGAGTGTTCATGTATGGATTTTTTTTTTTTTTTTTTTTTACGTTGTTGCCTATTGCGCCGGTAGGCATCTTCCCGGTGGGGCCTGATGGTCAGCCCAAGGCTTCTTCCAGGTGGGGCCTGATGGTCGGCCCAGCCCGTTCTGGCGCAGGCGAGTGTTTATAGTGGCGCCATCTTGCATTGGCTCATGCTGCCCCCCGGAACTCGTACTTGATTCGCTTGGACGGCTTCCTCTAGAGTCCGGGTTGATGGGTGGTCTTCAGGACAGCATGTGGGTAGTTTTAAGCCACTCGGCGGTGACCGAAAAATCCGAGTGGTAGCGTGAGGATTCGAACCCGCGTCGTCCATCACGCGGCGAATGTGGGTCCAGTACGCTATCACTTCGGCCACCGCCTACCCCGTCTGTGTGTTAGCAATAATGAGATTGGTGTGTACGTGAGCATGGATAAATGCATGTATGTATATATGTATGTATGTATATGTCAGTGTATCTGGTAAGGAAAAATGGCAAAGGTTTGTACTAATGGAGTTACTCAGTTATTGTTATGGTTCTTGTTGCTGTTGTTAATTTTCACCCAATCAAACTCACCGACAGACCCTTAACTTGCTTTAAAACGATGCGCAGACAGTGACGGCGCAGCGCAGACAGGCGACACGGATCAACATAACGAAGGACGGAAATACCCTCATACGGAAAATACGAGTGGAGGACGCCAGTAAAATTTCCCCAGTAATTGCTAGAGAACACAAGCCTTCGATGAGCACCAGGAATTAGCATCAGCATCACCAACAGCAGTCACAGCAAGGGAGCATCACCAGCAATAGCATCAGCAGCATAGGCAATGACAGCAGAGACCTACATAAACACTACATAAACATATCTGGCCTCCTTCACTCCCCTACCACCCTGTCACCGCCCTACAGCACTGTCACAACCTGCTACGCCATGCTACATAGACCCTGCTACCGCTAAAACGAGGGAGGCAGCTCAAGGGCAAGAAACAAAAACAGGAAGAAAAGGCCCGCTGGAGGAACAAAAAGGCCCGCTGGAGGAACAAAAAGGCCCGCTGGAGGAACAAAAAGGCCCGCTGGAGGAACAAAAAGGCCCGCTGGAGGAACAAAAAGGCCCGCTGGAGGAAAAAAATGCCCGCTGGAGGAAGTAAAAGGTCCGCTGGAGGAAGAAAAAAGGCCCAAGGGAGGAACAAAAAGGCCCGATAGAGGAAAAAAAGGCCCAAGGGAGTAACTAAATGGCCCAGTTTACAAAAAGGCCAGCTAGATTTTCGATACGCCATGAGATAAAATATTCACCAATCGCTGCAAAAAGTTTTATTATTAAGTGACCGCATTATTTCCCAGCGACGTCGTTTGCAGAGGTCGAGAGAGAATGGGCGACAATTCTGACCTTGCTTCCGAGAAATTTCCCCACGAATGAAAGAAGCATCGCGGGAAATTGAAGGAGGAGAAAGAGGAGGAGGAAGAGGGAGAGGAAAGAGAATGCCCTGAAGAAGAATGAGAGTCGGAGGAGAGTAGAAATGAAGGGGCGAGGCTGCACTGCACGGATGATGGGATGAAGAGGAAGGGGAAACTGAGGGAGAGAGAGAGAGTGGAGGAGGAGGAAGAAGGGAGAGAGTAAGGAAAAATCATTTGGGGGAGAGACAAGTGGAGGAAAGTGACGGAGTGGAGAGGAGGGCTGAGAGTGGCGGCGAAGAGAGACAAAACGGGATGGAGAGAGAGAGAGAGAGAAAAAAAAAAAACTTATGGGCGTAGAAACAAGAAAAAAAGTGCTTGTTTCCCCCCCTGCCCTCCCTCTCCCCCTCCCCCTCCCCCTCCCCATACTGTATAAAAAGAGAGAAAGAAAAAATAGACCAATCCCATCGTCCTCACCAAAAAAATATATTCGTATTTTTTTCTCCTTACAGAATGAAAAATGCACAACCCTCTTTTTTTTTCCCCCTCGTAACAAAGGAGAAGACAATCTAGCACCTCACTGGGCCTTGGAGGTTGGGGGGGGGGAGGGGTTGTAAGAGCCTCGAGGGATAAGGAGAAGAATAGGTTGAAGAGGAGGAAGAGGAAGAATTGGTCCTGTGATGTCCTGTTGTTTTTCCTCATCATTCTTACTTGCTTACTTTTTTCTTCCCTCCTATGCCCTTCAACACCTTTTTTTTCCCTTTTCTCTCGTCTCCTTTCCACCTCGTCCCCTGTCCCATTGACTAATTTCCATCTACGTCCTTTTTTTTTATTTCTCTCGTTTCCATCCTTCTTCCTTTCCTATGCCTCACTTCCTTTTTTCATATTCCCCTTTTCCCCTGTCTTTCGTTTTCGTCTTTCTTCCTTTCCCATGTCTACTTTACTGTCTCCTATTTTCTTCATTCTTTATCTTTACGTTTCCATCTTTCTTCCTTTCCCAAGACTCCTTTCCTTTCTCCCATGTCCTTAATTTCGTCTCTCCCTCATTTTTGTCTTTATTCCTTCCCCGTGTTTCCTTTCCTTTCCTTTCTCTTTTTCCTTCATAACTTATCTCTTTCGTTCTTGTGTTTCGCTCTTTTCCTTCTTTTTTTTACTTTCAATTAATTCCCTTTTCTCACCATCCGATTTGTTTCTCATAAAACGCCTCTCCTTGTCGTCGCTGGGAAGTACGACAACCTCACTAGCATCTACTCAAGAGCCATCACAGAGCACAGGGAAGTGATGCTCATTATTCTGTCCATTCCGCCGCGCGCACTCCTGCATTACGAGCCGCTCCTTAAAATGTGTCGGATAACATGAGGCTCCTCCGAGATCAGAGAGACGAAGTTAAGTCAAACCAAACTTTCCGCTGCATCGTAAGGACACAGCAGATGAAGACTCCATTAGGCGGTAAATAAAAGAAAAGCACCTCTCACGACGAGCTCCCGAAACACAGTCACTTCCACTAACTTCGCCGTCCTTTCCCGGGAGGAGGAGAGAACAAGCATCACAGAGAGGCCGCATTAAGCTCATAAACACAGAGACAACAAAGTCATCAAAGAGCACCGCAGACATGAATACTGTTTGCCTTCCTCTTAACGCGTGTACCTGCATGAATCGAGAGAGTTTAGGAGGGAGGAAGGGAGCGCCGACCTGGAATGAAGCCAAAGTCGTACACGTTAATATAATCAAGACATAACAGGACCCACCCAGTACTCTCCGAAATTAAGGAACATAAAACTCCGACCCTCGAAGGAGAAGCAAAGGGTAAATCAAGGAGATAGGAAAGAAGCATCGACCTGGAATAGAATCAAAGCTGTACACGTTAATATAATCAAGACATCGCAACACCTGCTCAGTACTCCCAGGAATCAAGGAACGTTAGGGACCCTCGAAGGAGAAGCAGAAGGTAAATAAGTTGAATGCGAGGATCAAGCGAGAAACTCAACCGCTAAAGAAGTCGAAAGGCAAACACGAATAGTTACTTAGGACCCAAATTAGGAGCCCGGGAAAGTCTGGAGAGGCGACAAGTTATAATTACAGTGGGATAAAACGCGGTAGAGTGTAACGATGGAGAAAGAGACGCCCACACCACGAAGAGACGGGTCCAAATCCCCTATATAGAGTAAGAGGGGAGCGGGAAGAGAGGTGGAGATAATAACTCAAAGGGGAGGTCACATGGACTAATGTTTGACCTAGAGATGAAGAAGGTCAAGAGGTCAAGGTTAAAGGGGAAGATACACAAACAGAGGGATTAGAAGGCCTATATGGGGTTCGAGGTAAGTAGAAATAGTGGTAAGGATAATAATTCAGAGTGGTTCAAGGAATAATGTTTGACCTATACTGATGAAGAAGGTCACGAGGTCAACAACGCCAAAGGAAAGGGGGGCAGGCTGAGGTTAATAATTGGTGGCTGTTGGAAGGTCAGAGGTCGAGTGTGGTCATAACGTGAATGAAGATTATTTTTTTTGCAGTGACTTTGCGTATGATGGTGATACTACTGGCAGTCTTTTTTTTATCTTTTGTTTTTCCTCGAATTTATTTATCTTCCTCCTCTTCTCATTTTCCATCCTCTTTCGTTGTTGTTACTACTGCTACTGTTCTTTCCTCTTCCCTTTCTCCTTCTACGACTCCTCCTCGTCATCATAATAATCTCTAACATCCGCTTTCTCTTCAGTCATGCTTTCTTTTCATCTATCATCTCCTCCTTCGCACCTTCTCCTCCTCCCCTTCTTCCTCTTTCTCTCCCTCCTCTTCTCATAACATCTTCATTCCCTCATCATCTTCACCCTTAATTGAACCCCTCCATCCTTAACCCCATCTTCTCTAACTCATTCACCATTCCCATCTACTCCCCCTCAATTACGCTCCTTCCTTTATCCCATCTCCGCCACTTCCCTCTCCCCCTCTTCGCCCTCCTTCTCCTCCTCCTCCTCCATATCACTCAATACTCGGGCTATCAAAGGCTGCGGACCACTTTCCCCTCCGCATGACAGTATCTCATCCACACACGGATCATCGGCGGGTCATCCACTCAGGTACCTCCGACGTTATGCCCTGGTGGATGATTGAACAACCCCCGTCAGCGTCCCTCCTCCCCTTTGATTGCCCTACGCTCGTCGCCTTCTCCTCCTTCTCCTTTCCTCCTTTCCTTTCTCTCTCCCTCCCTTTCTTCTGTACGTTCTCTTCTCTTCTTCCTCCACGTCTTTCTCTTTATTCAGTATATTTCTCTTTCTTGTTTCCTTCTCGTTGCTTTCTTCCTTCTGGGCTTCATTTGATCTTCGACTGTTTCTCTTTTTTTTTCTCTTTATTTCTGGTTCTTTGTTTCTGTCCACAGTCTGTTGCTCTCTCTTTCTTCTATGTCTGGTTTTCTTGTCTCTTCACTTCTTCCTCTCATCTTCCACACCTGTTCTCCTCCTTCTCTTCTTTAGTTGTCTTTTTTTCGCTCTTCTTCCTCCTTTCTTCCTTCCTCCCTGCTACCACCTCTCTCCTTTATTCCTTATTTCTTTTCATATCCCCTCTGATCCTTTTTATCGTTTCTTCTTTCACTCACTTACATTTTCCTTCCTTCTTCCTCTCACCTCATTCCTTCTCTATCTGCTTCTCTTCTTCCTTTTATTTTTTCCACCATTCTTTTCCACTCGATTCTTCTTCTTGTTCCTTGACTCTTCCTTCCTCGTATTTATCTCTATCTTCTTTTCCTTTGTTGATTCCTTATCCCCGCATTTCCTTTATTTGCATTCCTCCATCTCCCTTTCTCGTTCCTCTGCATACGGTGATTTTCCCTCCCCATCGCTTCTTTCCTTTCTCCATCTTTCTTTTACTCGTTCTATTCTCCTCGCTTTTTCCTCCCTGCATCTATCTTCTCTCTCTTCGTTTCCTTCTTCTCCCATGTTCTTCATCTTTGCTGCACCCTGCTTCATTCCCTCTTTCTCCCGTTTCTTTCTTTCCTCCATTGGTCTTTCTCCTTTTCGCTCTCTATCACCCTCCTTAACCCTTTTGTTTTATTCTTCCTCCTCTTTTTCAGTCTTGTTCCGGGTTTCCTTCTGGTTGTCTGTTTCCCTTGTCCTCTTCTGTCGCCCTGTCGCTTACTTCCTTCCTTTCTTTCTTTCTTTTCTGTCTTCTTCTTTCTGTATCGTTTTCCACCTTCTGTCATTTTACTTGTCCCCTTCTGTTTCCTTGTCGCTTCCTTCCTTCCTTTCTTTTTCTTTCTTCTCCTTTCTTTCTCTCTTTCTTCTCCTTTCTGTATCGTTTTCCATTTTCTCTCGTTTTGGGGGCTCCTGTTCTCTCTATCTCCTCTCTCCCCTCGCTTCCTTCCCTTTCCTTCTCCATAGCCATCTGTCCCCAATCACTCCATCTTGTTTTTCTCCATGTTTTTTTTTTTTACCTTTCCCTTCCCCACACTTCTGGTTTTACTTATTCTGCGTCCTTCCCTCATGCCTCTTCCCTCGTTTCTTTCTTCATCTCTCCCCTCTCCCTCTTCCTAAAATATTTCTGCTCCCATCTTAAATTCTCCTCTCTTTCTCGGTCCCTTTCTCTTCCCTATTCATTGCTTTCTTGTCGTTTCCCCTTCCCTTTCCTCCCTCTGACATCTCCATCCCTTCCTTCCTTTCTCTCCTCCTCCTCCTCCTCCTCCTCTGGTCGGACCCATACCTCCCTCTTCTCCTCCAAGCTTCCCTCCTGTTTCTGAAGACCCGGTGACATGATTGAGGGAGGGAGGGAGAGAGAGGAGTGGATGTGACGAGGGAAGAAGGGAGAGGGAGAGAAAGATAGAGGAACGAAAGAGGTGTGGTGATTACTGAAGATGGGAAGGAGGGAGAGGAGAGGAGAGGAGAGGGAAGAGAAGATGAGAGGTGTGGTGGCGAGAGTGACGAGGGAGAGGAGACGGAGGAGGAGAATGTGCAGAGGAAGAGAACGAAAGGAATGAAACAGAAATGGAGAAGAAAGACTAGGACCAAAAGAGAGGAGGAGGAGGAGAAGATTGGAAGGAAGTAGAAAATGAGGAGTTAGTGATTGAAATAGTAGTAGCAGTAGCAGTAGAAAAATGTAGCAGCAGCAGCAACAACAACAAAATAGGAGGAGGAAGAGGAAAAATGAAGATCAAGGGATACAAAATTGAGAGGTAACAAAAGATAAAAGAAAAGGAGGAGGAAGAAGAGGAGGAAGAGGACCAGGAGGGTTGAGTTGGGATGGAAGGGAAAGGAAAAGAACTCATTAGGAAAGTCGCTGCAAAAAAAAGGAGTAAAAAAAAAAAGGATAATGAAAAAGAGAGAACAGATGCCACGATCGATAGGCGGCGAGATAGATGAGCTTCCTCGCAGCATCCGACGTCCCCGATCCCACGCATCTTTTTTTTTATATCGCAAAATTAGCTAAGCCTTCAAACTTCGTCCTCTTCGATTTTTCTCTTTTTTTCCTCCGTTCTTTCCTCCCAGTAACGAAGGTTCAGTGAGGTGGAGTGTTTTGCCCAGACCCAATTTGCATTTTTCTCTGCCCGGGCGACCTTAAGTTACTGACTGACCGGCTAACGCAAGACCGGCGTCCTCCTCTCCCTTGCTGAAACTCGCTGCGTTCCTCTCTTGTGTTGCAGAGGATAGTTGGCTTTAAACAGAAACACGTATTTGAATCTCCAGTGTTGCATACGATCGTAGGGTTTATACAGCAACACATATATGTCTCCCATGTGTTCCAAACGATCGTGGGGTTTAAAAAGAACACATATAAGTCTCCCATGTGTTGCATACGATCGTGGGGTTTACACAGCAACACATATATGTCTCCCATGTGTTGCAAACGATCGGAGGATTTAAGTAGCAACACGTATATGTATCTCATGGGTTTTAGACAATGGACTCACACAGCTAAACATGCTCTACTGTCTAAAAACAACACACAAATTAACACTCACATACATAAGGGCGCAAATTCACCATAACGAGCACCTCAAAAAATATTATTTTACTTCTACATCATTTTTTAAAGGATTATAACCACCCATTAAACCTACGAATAAAATGAATGCCAAATGGTCCTAAATCATACGAACGAGGCAATTATATCGACAAATTGTTTCGACCATCCGCCGAGAGGAGATAAAACAAAATATTAAGAGATGAGTGAACAGAACTGAAGGATAAAAAATGACGTGATAAATTACCATGATATGCGAGTGATTGGACGGATGCAAAGGTGAGGTTTCAGAGTAATGGAAACAATGAATTTGACTTATTGATATAGATTTGTGCATGTGCGTGTGTGTGTGTGTGTGTGTGTGTGTGTGTGTGTGTGTGTGTGTGTGTGTGTGTGTGTGTGTGTGTGTGTGTGTGTGTGTGTGTGTGTGTGTGTGTGTGTGTGTGTGTGTGTGTGTGTGTGTGTGTGTGTGTGTGTGAGCGTGTGCTTTTGTGGACGAGGTTGCAAAATGTATGAGCGCCGAATTAAAAATAATTTCCGTTTACTCGCACACACGGGGCCAATTTGCTAATTTTCCATTAATAGAATGTTTCACGGCGCTGATTTACCTTTCAGCCCTTTGACATTAGGTGTTGTACTGCCATGGCTGTTGCTACTTTCGATATTTATCATTATTGCAATTATTACTTCTCTTCTCATTTTGTCACCCCATTATCATCATTACTTCTTCTATTTCTACTACTACCCTTGTCGTCGTTACGGATGGCATGGTTTAAACGACTGCAAAGATTAATAAAGATACTATTGTCAGCTAACGTATATTATTTAGTGATAAAAAAAAGTGCATATCTTTCACCGTCTCTCTCTCTCTCTCTCTCTCTCTCTCTCTCTCTCTCTCTCTCTCTCTCCTCGACCTGATTTCATTCGTGCAAACAGAGCATCGTTAGCTAATCTTTCATCGTCCACATTGTTTGCGGCGCTATTACGAAGCGCCACTACAGGCCGGCTCAGCGACCGGGCAATATCATGTACACTTACGAGATTTGGCATTCAGTTTACTAAAAGACTTCCCTAACCGTTGCCTGATCTTACAAATGGGTCAGTGTCTTTTGGGAGCTCGGAACTCGTTATAAAGAGAGAGATGTTCAATGGTGTAGCTTGAAAGGAAGTTTGGAGACGTCTAAGATATGATCATGTGTTTGCATAACGTTCCTAAACCCTTTGTCATGTTACCACAGTGTCATTCATTGCTCTGTTATATTCCAACCCTAAGTTTTTCATTCCTTCGTTCCTAAATCCTTGGTCATATTCCCACTCTGAGCAGCTACTTCCTCATGTTGACACTTTCCCGTCTTTTCTTTCTTTCTCTTTCCTTTCCTTTCATTTCATTTCCCTCTCTTTCTTTCTCCTTTCTCTTTCCTTTCCTTTCATTTCATTTCTCTCTCTTTTTCTTTTTTTTCCTTTCCTTTCCTCTCCTTTTTCTCTCTTTTTTCTTTCCTTTCTCTTTCCTTTCCTTTCCTTTCTCTTTCTTTTTCTTTCCTTTCTCTATCTCTTTCCTTTCCGGCCTTTGTCACTGTATCCTTGCTGATGCTCCCATCCTAAGCCATTCCTTCCTCCGTTATTTTCCCACAATAAGCTGATCTTCCCTCCTCCGTCAGGTCTCTACCCTCTCCCTTTCCTTCTTCTGTCCCTAAGTCATACCCTCCTCCATTATATCCCCACCCTGAGCTAGTCCTTCCTTCACCCTTTTCCCACCCTCAGCGTTTCCTTCTTCCCTCCCTCGATCCTTGGTCATGTTTTCAACCTGAGCTTGACGCGAAGTTTCCAAGGTAAAGAGTGTCCGTTCTTTTCCCCTAATTGGCAGAACTAATGAACCGGAGGGCAAACGGTAAGGTAATATCGCGTCCAATACTTACCTGAGTCTAGAGCAAGGCCATGAGAAGCTAAGGGGAGGATACACATTGACACACACACACACACACACACACACACACACACACACACACACACACACACACACACACACACACACACACACACACACACGTAAACACTCATATACACACACACGTCATTGTTTTTTTATCATATCATTGGTTTTCAGAATGATGATAAAATGTTCAATGTCAATTTGTTTTCATTTGACCTTTTTATATAAATTTTGTGATTCGACACTTCCCATATAAAAATAAACATGTAGCTACGTGTTGATCCATCGACTAATCTATATATTTCTGTTTCCCGTGCAAAATATTTTAGTCATTCTATCACATAATGGCATCACGACTATTCATGTTTCCTTTAATCTTTGTCTTTCTTTTTCCAATAACTTTTTTTGCGCCTGCCAGCCAACGATTTTTCCCGATGACATGCGAAAAAACTTGACCTTTGCCATTTTTTGTCTTTCTTCTCTGCCTCCTCTTATTCATCCTCATCTTCATCTTTGTCTTCCTCCTCCTCCTCCTCCTTTTCCTCATGCTCCTTTTCCTCCTTCTTGTTTACGTTCAAGGACACACTTTCTTCACATTGTTAAGACTCTTCCTTCCTCCTCCTCCTCCTTCCCCTCCCCCTTCTCCTCCTCCTCCTCCTCCTCCTCCTCCTCTCTGGCGGGGATGAGATGGCACCTGATGAAGGAAGAAAACGAAGGAAGAAAGGAAGGAGTCGCTTACAGCAGTGCTAGAACAAGGAAAGATAATCCATTACCCCGCGAAAACATGATTAGGAAGTAAAATTATTTGCATTTTCTGGTGTAATTCGCCAACTTGTATCTTCCTGGGCTGCGCTAAAAACTCATTTGTCGCTGATCTGAAGGTCTTGTGTTTTCACTCTTGGTTTACTCATCTTTGGCGGTACCAGACGAACACCCGGGAATGGGGGACAATACCACTGACTGTTACCGCCACCCAGTCACCCAGGATCTCTCGGTTGTCTGCGAGAGAGAGAGAGAGAGAGAGAGAGAGAGAGAGAGAGAGAGAGAGAGAGAGAGAGAGAGAGAGAGAGAGAATAGAAGTGGTATGTGAGTAAGGAATGAGGTGAAGCTGGGACGGTGGACGGAGAGAGAAGGAAAAGGGGAGGCCAGAGCAATGGGGCGAGGCGGGTAAAGGGACCGAGCGGATCATTTCTCTTTCTTTGACGCGCGTGTCAGTTTCCATAAGGATCCCCGGGCCGCAAATATAAAAGGGTGCGCTGGTCCATGCTCTCAAGAACACTGTCGGGTTTTTTCCAGCCTCTCTCTATCTTTCTGTTTTTCGTTTCAGGCATTACGCGCAGTTTCATCTCTATTCCCTTGTGATGGCCGGGTTGATTTACGGCGGGTGTGGCGGGGAGGATACGGTTTTTGCTGTTGGTGGTGGTAGTGATGATGGTGGTAGTGATGGTGGTGGTGGTGGCGGCGGTGAAGCGTAAAATGATGGCCGTGGTGGTGGTAATGGTGGTGTAAGCTTCTGATTTATGTTTACTTCTGAGGATGTTACTAGGAGAAAAGGGTGGCAGCGTAGCTTGACGGTAGGAGTATTGTTTTCCAGCAAGATTTCCAATAAACAGTGTATTACGATGCGAGGGTTGATAAATTAGTAACGTGAACAGTCTACGGACAAAGATAGCCACGTTTACATTACTCGACTGCTACCAATGCGGCTTGACTGTAAAGAACAAACAATGAAGATAATATTGTCAAGAATTCTTAGCTTAGTTTATGATGCCTTTTCTTTCATGAGCAATGAAAGTTCGAGTCCTGTCCTAGCACAAAGTCACGATACTACTCTTTGCTTTCAAATCTTTACAATATATAGCTGAAAGCCAGACGACTCGAGGCATACAGCTCCTACTATTGTCAAAGCCTTCAAATTGAGTCGTGAGGGGAATGCATTGGGACGAGACGAGGAAATTTGGAAGAGCACTTATATACACGCAACAAATGGAACGGCAACACAAAGAGAAACCTGCCCCCTTCCGTCCCACAGGTCGCAATAGTGAGCCAGGTAGTTCTGCGTGTCACGGGGGCAGCGTCGAGTGATTGTCAGCGGTATTACAGGAGAGAGCGGGGCGGAGGTCGGGCTGGAGAGGGGCGTGGTAGGGGCGGCCGAGGCAGGACAGTGCGTGGAGGGGTGGAAGCAGGAGACCGAGACGTGAGGGAGCGCCGGTGATGCAGTGACAGCTCGGAACAGAGAAATTCAATGAAGTAATCAGAAGTTCGGGACCAAATGCAATAAGGAAATGCGTTCGGAACCGATTGATGAAGAGGACGCAGCGGAGACAAACAAATAGTTACTCACAAATGAATATACGCCATAACAGGACGCTGATGAACAGAAAACAGCCTTTAAATAACAGAAAACGACGAGAATTGCATGCAAAAAAAGAGTGAAAAAAAGAAATGTGAATAGCGAAAAAAAATCAATATAACAATTCCTGGGAAACAAAATATAAAGATGAAACGTAGAGAAATATTTTTAAAAGAGAATATCATGTTGACAGATCAAAACTTTGGAAATATGACAAGGATGAGGAGAAGGAGAACACAGATAATGATCGCGAGTCTGAGCACAGAGGAAGACAGACAGACAGACAGATAGACAGACACACAGACAGAGAGAGAGAGAGAGAGAGAGAGAGAGAGAGAGAGAGAGAGAGAGAGAGAGAGAGAGAGAGAGAGAGAGAGAGAGAGAGAGAGAGAGAGAGAGAGAGAGAGAGAGAGAAAGAGGGGAATAGGTGGTAGATTGTCACTGCACTGGACAGAGGAATCAAAGGGTGAAACGGATTACTCTGTTCACATGCCCGGGACGCAGGGAGAGGCAAAGGACCTGACTGGCAGACACACGAACCGGCCAGCAGACAGACGCGGACACAGACAGGCAGACAGACACACATACACAGACAGACGAAGAGACAGAAAGACAAACACTGAGACATACATACAGATAGACAGACAGACAGACACAAAAAGACAGACAAACTGACAATGAGAGAAACGCAGAACGACAGACATGCAAGCAAACACGAATAAGAAAATTGCGTGCCTGAAACATTTTTCCTTCCACGTCATTCTAAATTAATAAAAGCAAGGAAACGAAAATAGAGAAAAAATGACGAAATAAAAGAAGTTACTAAAACATTACCATCGACTACAGTACAAACGAACCCTCTTAACTATTCTGGATATTGGATTGCCATTCGAGGAAGAGACATGTAATTCCTATGTACGTTCTGGTCAGTTGAAGAGGTGTCGGGGTACTTCTCTTCCTATTACCTCAGCGTCAACGTCCTGAAAGCTCTCCGGCAAACGAGGGCGATGTAGCACAACCTCTATAGCTCTCAACTCCTAAACGAATCACATTACTTGGCCAATGAACTGTCACGTCCGTTTACTTGGCCAACTGGGGCAACTTTCAGAGCCTCATCATTATGGGTATTGCCTCAACGAACGATAGCGTTGCCAATCCTGCTGTGAAAATTGAAAAAAATAGGTGTGGAAAATTTATGAGACGAAAAATTGACTGACTTTTTTGTGTTGTTTGGATGTTTCGTTTGTTTGACTTGGGTATACAAAAACAAACACCCACATACGCAAACGCACACCCACACACAAGCTCACACATCCTTCCTCCTCTCAGTGGCGGCGTCGTACTCACAGCTGGGAGTCATAAGGCGGGGACAGCGGCAAGGGCGGCGGAGGAAGAGGAGGCGGTGGCGGAGGCTGCGAGAAAAAGCAACAGAATCTCCGCTTTATGTTTTGCTATCCAAGGCGTCATGTTCCTGCTTCCTTCCTGCCGTCCTTCCTTCCTTCCTGGTCTTCTTTCAGCCTTCTCTCTTGGCTGGACGAACGCTAGGAAGGATTTGCCCCGTATATTCTTCAGTCTTCTTCTTCCTCCTCCTCGTCCTCCTCGGCTTCGTTCCCGCATCACTTCTTTAGCTTCTCTTTCTTTTTCATTCTCTTTTTCTTGGCTCGTGTTCCTCATTTCCGCGGCATTCAGTCTTCCTTTTCTTCTCTTCTTTCTGCTTTTTTCTTCTCCTTCTTCTTCTTCTTCCCTTCCTCATCCTCCTTCTCCTCCTCCTCCTCTACCGCCCTCCTTGCATCATTTCCTGTTTTCTTGACTAGGTTTTTTTCCTCCTCTGTCCCCTCTCCTTTTTAACCTTATTTCCTATTTCTTCGTCTTTTCCACACAACTCATTTCCGCCCTCATCTTTCTACGCACTATTTGGCTTCTCAACTTTCTCCTCCTCATTTTCTCTTCCTGCTCTTCATCTCCTTCCTGCTTTTCCTCCTCCCCTTCTTCTTTTGCTTTATCTTATTATTATTATTCTCCTCCTCCTCTTTCTCATCTTCCTGTTCCTCAACCTAGCCATCCTTTTCCTCGTTCTCCTCCTCCTCCTCCTCCTCCTCCTTTTCCTGTTCCTCCTCCTCCTCCTCTGGCAATACTCGTGAATTGAAGCTAGTCAAGCGCTCCCCCTGTGCGTCCTTGTCCTCTCCCTCCTCCTCCTCTCCCTCCGTCTTTCTCTTTCCCTCTTCCTCTTTCCCTTTCTTGCCCTCTCTCAACACACCCGTTTTCCCCCCAGCAAGCAAAAACAGGGGCAGCAGCAGCAGGAGCAGAGGTATCATCATCAGCAGCAGCAGTAGGCGTTTAAACTAGCATCATAACATAGTCTATCCAATCCCTCCTATGCGTCTTGTCCCTCCTAATCCGAGTACCTCCAGTTAGTCAAAGTCCCCGGCACTGCAACATTGAGAAGGTCCTTGGGGATGGCCTTGAGGAGATGGCTGGGCTTTCATTAGGTGGGCTGGTTTCTGGTGGCTGGGCTTGGACGGTGCCTGAGACTAAGGGTCGGTCAGGCTCGTGGTTCAAAGCTTGTGATAACGTTGGAGTTGGAGCGGTTGCGTTGCCTCGACTTGGCTTGGTTACCACTTGTATCGAGTTGGCCTTGCCCCGGCTTCCTGGTCTGCCGGGCCTGGAAGTTCTGCATGGACTGCTTTCAACTACCAATGGACGCACCTCGCCTGCATCAAACTGCTCCATTAAACTGTCGCCTTCCGTTCTCTCTCTCTCACAGTTTGCTTCTCTCCTTCATCCCCTCCTGCACTTCTACTATTACTACTACTACTGGCTTCTGTTGCTCCCTCCCTCACAGTTTGTTTCCCTCTTTCATCCCCTCCTACACTACAACAACTACTACAACTACTGCTACTACTACCTGGTGTTCTTCCCTCACCCCGTTCTTGCACTTCTACATCGCGTTCGGCTTTGTGCTGTCATGACTCTCCCCTCTCGTGTTCATGAGCTCCCCCGCATCATGTATCACTTCTTTACGGCTTTCTGCTTGCCTGTCTTACATCCTGCTTCGCGCTCAGCTTCCTCGGGTGCTTAGTTCATTGTCGTATCGCCAGCGCATAATCTAATTCCCGGACCTTTGCGACATGCTATCCTTTGTACCGTGTCTTCTCTTTGTCCTTGGTTTTACGCTCAGCGATGGGGCGCGACACCGTCTGTTCCTCGAGGCAGGAAGATTAACAACGTTGCGGCTTCCTCAGTAAATGCATTAAACTGGCCGTCCCTCGCTTGCCTCTCACCAGAACCCGCCCTGAAGAGCTCCGTCCTGCCGCCGCCTCTTAAATAGATTTCCTCGCTGTCCCAGGTGGCGGGCGTGGTGTTGTTCTTTACTGCGTACGTGTCCGAAGGAAGCTAACCAAATACCTTAATGGCATTGTGCGTTTTATGTGACTTTAAATACATTACGCTCACAGAATATTAGATTTCCGTGGGTTATATAGACAAAGACGGTTCACAGGTTTGCAGTTTTTGCCTTGTGTCCTGTTTTGATGTCGGAATAAAATGAAATAAATGTGTTAAGGAAAGTGCGGTGACTGGCTTCTCACTTCGACATACATGCACGTATAGGCAGAGGTACACCCACCCACACGCACATGTACAGCCCCACCCACATCACACAAGGGTAGTACCGGGAGCTGCAACGGAGGTTTTGTTCTGTGACGAGCGGGGGACGCATCAAAGCTCGCTACAATTGTTCCCTCTTCCTCACTCATCTTATCACTCTCTCTCTCCCTTACTCTCCGTCACTCCTTTTCTCCACCTCTCACTCTCCGTATCTCTTCCTCTCTCTTTCACGTCCACAGGGTGCATAGGACACGACATTTCATTGCTGATAGATGCACCGAGGCACTTGTTATGCTTGGGAGCGGTTCCTTGTATTTTTCAGGCTGTGGGTCCATGTTACACACCGCACTTTTCATAACTAGGCACCGCAACTGAGAGTAAAAGTCCAATATGTGGCGCTGGTGACAAAACACACATAACAACTTTTCATGCCCAAGAGCCATGCGGACGCGTGGGAAGCTATGAAGGGTAATGGCCACTATTCCTCCGGCTCATGAGTTGTGTAAATACGCGGTCAAGCGGTGATGGACAGGACGAAGTGGTGTGGATTCTCTTTTAAAGGATGGCCATTGTGTTGTGTTCTCATTCTACAGCTTTACGAACGTGGGAACAGGATGATAAAAGACAGCATTTAAGGCAAAACAACAACAGCTTTAATTTTCGCATACGGGGCTGTGTAAATGTGTCCAAGCCTCCCTGTTTGTCTTACTGAAATATAAAATCAGCTACTTTTCCGGTCTGAGTACGTTACACTTGATAGAGTCGACGTAAATGTAAACCAAACACGTAAAACCTTAGACTCATGGAGCAATAAAGGGTAATGACAGAAAATAATACCGATGGTTTATATAGTGAATTGAAAAGCTTGCAAGGATGGAGTGAAGTGCGAGTGAATCCCTTGAGTAAAAGTCTTGAACCGTCCGACCTCGCGACCTCAAAGTACCCCACGAACTCCACCACCACGACCACGACCACCATCAACACCAGCACTACCACATCGATCTCCAGGTAAGCCGAGAGTCGCTCTAATCCTCGTAGCCACACACCTGTCCGGTATTATTCACTGTGCAGTTTGGGGGCGAGCAAGCCTTTCCTCACCTAACTGGGCTGGATTGGGTGAGGTCGTGTGTGAGGGGAAGGAAGAGGCAGAGGACGTCCCCTATGACAATTTGACAAAGCAACGACAATCCAAACCAAGTGAGAATCGAAAGAAAAGGATATATACTACGAAGAAGATAAATGAAAAGGTACCATAGAGGAATAATATCGATGGGTAAACAAACACATAACAATAATAAAAACAATAAGACTAACAGTAGACACTAACCATAACACCGCACACCTTTTCCTAACATAAAGTCAATAGCCAGTCAGTCAGTCAATCCGTGCCGCAAAAACAAAACAAAAAACAAAAAACACACAACACGCCATATCGGATTGGAGGATATGATCGAGTTTGCTCCCGGCGCAACGCTCTGTTATGTATGAAAATTCGTCTGACCGCAGTATTTGTGACTAAGCCGCCGGCAACTGACGTCCACTTTGTCCCTGCCGTCGGCATGAGACTGAAGGAGGCGGAGGGAGGAGGGAAATTGGGAGAGGGAATAAAGAGGAGGAGGAGGAGGAGGAGGGAAATGGGAGAGGAAAATAGGTGAATATGGAGATAAAGGAGAAGAAGAAAGTAGGGTGTTGGAAAGCTTGGGTACGTGAACCAAAATAGTGAGAGGAGGATTGAAGAGGAAAAAGGAGAGACAACAGAAGTAAGAGGGAATGAGGGAGAGGGAATAAAGAGAAGTAAGAGGAGAAGGGAGGTGGGGGAAGCAAATAGGTGAATAAACATATGAAGATATGAAGATAAGAGCAGGAGGAGAGGCAAAAAGTAGAGGCGCAAAAAAGCTTGGTAACCTGAAGCAAAACAGTGAGAGGAAAACTGAAGAGGGAAAAGAGAGGCAACAGGAGTGGAGTAATGCGAGATGGCGGAAATGGAAGAGGCTTAAGAAAGTATAAAAGTTAGGGAAACGCGGAAAGTGGAAGAGGAAAAAAGATGGGAGTCTAGATTGAGAGAAAGGAGATAACAAAAAAAAAAGGACACGAGAGAGGGAGAGGAAATAATAAGAGAAGACACGGAGGAGAACGGAACAGAAGAATAGTGAGGCAATGGTAGGCCCAGAATGGTAGATTAAAGGGTAGGGGAAAAATATAAAAATGATTAATTGATGCCTGAATACTATAATCTGTTCCAATAACGCGTCCGTCTGGTGTATATATATATATATATATATATATATATATATATATATATATATATATATATATATATATATATATATATATATATATATATATATATATATATATATATATATATATATATATATATATATATATATATATATATATATATATATATATATATATATATATATATATATATATATATATATATATATATATATATATATATATATATATATATATATATATATATATATATATATATATATATATATATATATATATATATATATATATATATATATATATATATATATATATATATTTTTTTTTTTTGGTAGTAGCAGGACCTTCACTCGCCCGTTACTACGCCAAGTTTCGAACAGCTTTCTACCTACGTAAAAAAAAAAGTTTTTACATTTTCTTTAACAACATATTCTCCGTAAATTTCCTGACACATTTATCACAAGCAGACTAATCAGTACGAGGTTTTTTTTCTTCCAGCAAGATTTCCACTAAACAACGTGCTACAAGCCGAGCGTTACCGCGTTAGCGGAGCGGAAAAGTCTACGGACAAAGCTAGTCGTGTTTACATTACTCACCTGCTTTCATGATGGATAACGCGTCCAGATTTATTTTCCCCGAACACAAATTTATTCTGCATCACTGTATTACTCTTATGCTTGCAGGATGAGTAATGAGCATGCTTATCATTTTCTGCATCACACCGAATTCTTTCTTCTTTCTCTGGCAGACACTCAATCCTCAACGCTCCCCTGTGTACCTTATCACACTATATCCGTTAGTTCTTTATTGTTAGCAGAATAAAAGGACGAAAACAACAAAGAGAGTGAAAGAGGGAGGGGGAAACAAGAGACAGAGTGATAGATGCATCTACACCTGATATTGGCAACAAAATACTTCGTCACAGTGTTGTTCTATCAATCTTCTTCTGTCTATGTGACTCTACCTTGTGAAACACTTTTTTTGAAGGGGTTTCCTGCTCCCTAAGTATTGATAAACTTTATGCATTTACTTTTGAGTTTCATCACTAGGTAATAAATGAGGGGCTATTAAAAGAGGAAATGGGGGGATTAGATGGTTGATATAGAGGGTAGGAAGGAAAAGTAATGAAATGGGAAGAAGGCACGGACAGGAAAGAACGTGAGGAGGAAGAACATATAAAGAAGGAGAGAAAAAGGGGAAACTAAGAGGAGTTGAAAGGTGGTTAAGGGAAGTAAGAGAAGAAGGGTTAGAAGAGAAAAAGAAAGGAAGAAGAGGATGAAGAAAAGGAGGGAGACGTTCTGAAGAAAGAAGAATACAAAGAATCAGGAAAAAAATCAAACAGAGCATCTTGAGGGACCAACCAAGGCACAGAAGGATGGCAGGGCACTATTTTAAAAAGTGGTAGAGAACGGCCGGGCTTAAGGTGGAAGGTAAAACACTACGCTGCGGTAAATAAGTAGGAGAAGTTTTAGTAATTAAGGTGAAGGGCAAGGTAAAAGAAAATGTGTTTTTGGAAGCAGCGTTGAAACAGAATACCACAATGAGAGGGCGAGGACGACATGAGACAAAGGCAACGAAAACACGAGTAGGTGCGTAGGTGTGTGTGTGTGTGTGTGTGTGTGTGTGTGTGTGTGTGTGTGTGTGTGTGTGTGTGTGTGTGTGTGTGTGTGTGTGTGTGTGTGTGTGTGTGTGTGTGTGTGTGTGTGTGTGTGTGTGTGTGTGTGTGTGTGTGTTTTACAACAAAGGAGACAGCTCAAGGGCACACAAAAAAATAATATAAAAAAAGCCCGCTACTCGCTACTCCCAAAAAAGAATCAAAAGAGGTGGCCGAAAGAAAGGTCAATTTCGGGAGGAGAGGTGTCCTGATAACCTCCTTTTGAAAGAGTTCAAGTCGTAGGCAGGAGGAAATACAGATGAAGGAAGATTGTTCCAGAGTTTACCAGCGTAAGGGATGAAAGAGTGAAGATGCTGGTTAACTCTTGCATAAGGGGTTTGGACAATATAGGGATGAGCATGAGTAGAAAGTCGTGTGCAGCGGGGCCGCGGGAGGGGGGGAGGCATGCAGTTAGCAAGTTCAGAAGAGCAGTCAGCGTGGAAATATCGATAGAAGATAGAAAGAGAGGCAACATCGCGGCGGAATTTAAGAGGTAGAAGACTATCAGTAGGAGGAGGAGAGCTGATGAGACGAAGAGCCTTAGACTCCACTCCGTCCAGAAGAGCTGTGTGAGTGGAGCCTCCCCACACGGAAGATGCATACTCCATACGAGGGCGGACAAGGCCCCTGTATATGGATAGCAACTGCGCGGGGGAGAAGAACTGGCGGAGACGATACAGAACGCCCAACCTCGAGGAAGCTGATTTAGCGAGAGAGGATATATGAAGTTTCCAGTTGAGATTTTGAGTTAAGGATAGACCGAGGATGTTTAGTGTTGAAGACGGTGACAGCTGAGTGTTGTCGAAGAATAGGGGATAGGTGTTTGGACGATCGTGTCGAGTTGATAGGTGGAGAAATTGAGTTTTTGAGGCATTGAAGGACACAAGGTTCCTTCTGCCCCAGTTGGAAATGATAGCAAGGTTAAGCGTTCTGCAGCCTCCAGTCTGGAGTCGTGTACTTCCTGTTGAGAGGGTCTTCTATTGAAAGAAGTTGAATAATGCAGAATGGAGTCGTCGGCGTATGAGTGGACAGGACAGTTTGTTATGGAAAGAAGATCATTGATGAATAACAGGAAGAGAGTGGGTGATAGGACAGAGCCCTGTGGAACGCCACTGTTGATAGGTTTAGGGGAAGAGCAGTGACCGTCTACCACCGCAGAGATAGAACGGCCGGAAAGGAAACTGGAGATAAAGGAACAGAGAGAGGGATAGAAACCGAAAGAGGAAACACGAGAACAAGCGTTAATATGCCAAGGCTTTTTAGCATGAGGAGTAGAGAAAGTGCGTGGAATGTATGCCTCCATTCCAGAGACAATCACCTCTGTGATGCGCTGGGCACACACAGAGGGGTCTCTCTCCTGGAAGCAGTAATCATTCCACGGGAAATCGGAAAAGTACATCCTCAGGTCGTCCCACCGAGCTGAAGCAAAATGCCAGAAGCATCGCCTCTTCAGTGGGTCCAGAGGATGTACAGGAGCGATAGGACAGGATACAGAAATAAGGTTATGATCGGAGGAGCCCAACGGAGAGAACAGTTTGACAGAGTAAGCAGAAGGATTAGAGGTAATGAAGAGGTCTAGAATGTTGGGCCTGTCTCCAAGACGGTCGGGAATACGAGTAGGGTGCTGAACCAACTGCTCTAGGTCGTTGAGGAGAGCAAAGTCGTAGGCTTGTTCACCAGGCTGGTCAGTGAAAGAGGATGAAAGCCAAAGCTGGTGGTGAACATTGAAATCTCCCAAGATGGAGATTTCAGCAAAGGGAGAGTGAGTCAAGATATGCTCCACTTTAAAGTTCAAACAGTCAAAGAATTTTACATAGTTAGTAGAGTTAGGCGAGAGATAAGCAGCACAGATGTATTTAGTAATAGAATGACAATGAAGTCTTAGCCAGATGGTGGAAAATTCAGAAGAGTCAAGGTCGTGGGCACGAGAGCAAGTGATGTCGTTGCGCACGTAGGCGCAACATCCAGCTTTAGATTGAAATTTAGGATAGAGATAGTAGGAGGGAACAGAGTAGAGGTTGCTGTCAGTAGCTTCAGAAACCTGTGTTTCGGTGAGGAAGAGAAGGTGAGGTTTAGAGGAGGAGAGATAGTGTTCCACAGAATGAAAATTAGAACGAAGACCGCGAATGTTGCAGAAATTGATAAGGAGGAGGTTCGAGGAGTTATCAGGACACCTCTCAAGTCGGCAGCCAGAAGGGGAGTCCTCCCTGGGGGAATTTATGGTCCCCCCCCAGGCGGGGACTCCGAGGCGGTGTTTTCGTTAGCCATTTTGAATTTTGAATTTTGGGAAAAGGTGTGTGTTGTGTGAATGTAATGTGGTGTAGAAAGAGAGAGGAACTGTCTTTTGAGAGCATGCTGAACTGCTCTCTGGTGTTGATGAGACAAAAGGGAAACGGTTAGTGAGGACATGGGAAGGGTCTTTGAAGGGCTTCAGCACCCTCCTCGCTTCCCATATATCCTCACCGGGTTTAGCTCACGCCCGTTCGGTAGGTGTTTTCCTACCTACTCCTGCCAATGTGCCAATGTGCCAATGTGTGTTGTGTGTGTGTGTGTGCACGCGCGTGTGTGTTTGTGTTTTCTACTGTACGTGAACACAAATGACAAATACCTGACAAACATCCAGCGCATCAGAACATGACTTTAAACACACACACGCACACGAACACACACACACACACACACACACACACACACACACACACACACACACACACACACACACACACACACACACACACACACACACACACACTCGAGTTAAACAAATGCCCGCGTTTCGATATCAATACAAGCTATATTTCACGACGCACATTCGAATACCTATGCAGACTTTCTTTCTTTTCCGTTTGTCTGTTTTGCTACACCGCCCGAATACGACACGAAAATAGCAACAACACAACAACAACAACAACAACAACAACAACACCTTTACCCCCCCAACAACAACTCCAACAACACAACACAAGGACAAAGACAAACGAACTCGCAACACACATGCGCCGGCAACACCTTCGCTCTCAATCCACGCTAGAGATGTCTCCTTGCCGTCCTTGCAGACCACCTGTCTTACGAAAACGCCTCAGGTTATTGGCCCACCTGTGCAATTAGTCCAATGAAAACACGCCGGCAGCGCACATGCATCCGCGGAAACACAGATGCGCGTCGGTGTTATTCTTAATCCTCCCCGCCGCCTCGCTCACCTCCGGATGCGATAAACTAGGCGTGATGTCTCCCTTCCTTGCCCTCCTGAAAAATGGTGAGTCGTACATGAAGGAAGTTTTCTCACCGTTCCTCTAATGAAAGCTGTTTGAGGCGCCCTTGATGCCCTCCTCTCGGCCTGGTGCGCGCTTACGTAGCCTCTGTCTCTTCCCTTTCTTTCATTTGCTCTCCTTTCTCGGGTTGCTTCCGGGAGTACTGATCTGTCTGCCTCTCTCTGTCTCCCCACTCTTGATGTCCTTCTCCCCGTCTGGTGCATGCATACTGATCCACTCTTTTCCTGGTCTTTTATTCAGTCTTTCTTCCTGTTGGTTATGGCAGCACTAGCCTCTCTCTTTTCCCTTTCTTTCATTTTCTTCCTCCTCGTGTCTCTCTCTCTCTCTCTCTGTCTCTCCGCTCTTAATGGCCTTCTCTCTGTCTGGGGCACGCATGCAGACTCGTTCTTTTCCTTGTATTTTATTCAGTCTTTCTTCCTGTTGGCTGTGGCAGTACTGGACCGTCTGTCTCTGTCTATCTTCCTTTATTTGGCTATCCAATTCCATCTCTCTCCCTTACCCAAGCCTCATATGAACAGAGTGTGTCTCCTTTTTCGCTTTTCTTACATTCTGCCTTTCTCTGTGCTGGTTACTGCATTACTAACCTGTCTGTGTCTCTCCATGTCTCCTTTTATTAGCTTATCCACTTTTCTCTTTCCCTCACTCTTCCAAGGCCTCATATTTCGTCCTTGTTAATTCCTGCCTCGTCAATCACCCGCCATCAACTAATCTTGTAGTGTTTTTTCTCGGTAGCAAGGCTCCCAAATGGCAGGTTCCGCCCATATTCATCATCATCTACCCCATCAATCACCCACCTTACTCATTACGTCGCCCTACTCAAACATTTCACGGTAAGTACACCTGTTTTCATTACCCAGCTTGCAAATTCCGAGAGCAAATATGCGTCTCAACTGCCATCCTTGAAAACGTGAGAATATTTTTGCTCATTAACTAATATCCGATATATGAAAAAAAATAGTTACGTTATCCCTAAATGAGGTTAAATTTCAGCAGCTATGGCACCTCCAAATTAGGGTGGGATACAAGGTTCTTAATGATGGAGTTTGACGTATTAGTAGTAGTAGTGCAGATAGTGACAAAACAACATTAGTGGCAGTAGTAATAATCATCCAATAGAAGCAGTGACGAGAAGAGAATGAGGACTTCCCAACGTTTCGCAATACTCACTTCCAGATGAAAAAAACACCAGACAAACTTCATTCAGGACAGCAAATACTAAATGAGTAGAGAAAAGAGAGATCATTCAATTCCATTAATGTAAAAGTCATCATTAATTACAGGTTATTTAATATCCTCTACCAAAACCTTATTCCTACTTTACTGAGTTTATGATTTTCCAATAGCGAATGAACAGTGAATGGAAATATAACCGAACAAGGAACGTATTACAGGTTTCAAATTGGTGACCTTTTTTTATTATATTCAGCGGCAACATTTCCCGTAGCTGCAATGCCTTCGATATTTACTGCATACACATATATTTTAAAAGCCACTTTGCGTCACATCCATCTCCAAGGCGCGGCAGTAAGTTCCCGCGGCCAGTGTTTCAGCGCCGCCAGTTTGTCGCCTCGGCACACGGGAGCCTCGACGGTATGCTGACGGGGAGCGACGCGCGACACTTCTGAATAAAGGATGATGTTTTTTTCATACGATTTATTCTTTGTACACTCGAGCCCCTTTTCGGATGTATGTGTGTCACGCACGCACGCATGTACACGCTGATTGACGCCCGCCGGACATTCCCAGTGACCTGCACCCCCCTAGCCCCCACCCCCGTGCATCACCCCGTACCTGCGTGTAATTTTCGTAATAAATTCATACCTGGCAGTTAATATTTTGGCGACAGTTAATGCTTACATAACGGCAGCGACAGACGGGCAAATTAGTTTTATATTTTATAGAGACATAAGTGTGCGTATATGATGAGGGAAAACGGCCATACATTTTGCGGAAACAGACGTGCATTGTTTATTAAATGATTATCGTGCTCATTTTGCTTGTTAGCGAGTAGAGGCACAATGGCGGGACGCGTGAATGACGGCTTCTTCACGCCCGTGGCTCATGGCATGGCTCGTGTTATTTAAATTTCCTGCTCATACACAGCCACCCACACCCACCCACCCACACACCCACACACACCCACACACACACACACACATACACTCGCACACCCACCCACCCACCCACACACACACACACACACACACACACACACACTCGCACACCCACACACACCACAGTCCTTACAAGCTCACCAGAGTCCCCAGATACCAAGGCCCTCCAACCCTTGACATTATCCTCCCTCCACCTGTAGCTCTTTTCTGCCCCCTTTCCCTTCTACTCTCGCTCCCCTCCGACCCTCCCTTAAATTCCCTGAAAGCAATGCCGCTCCGCAAAGCCTGAAAGCGTAGTAAATGTGCGAACCCTTGCATCGGGGGGCAGAGGGACCGTGACCACTTTTAGCAGCAATAGCGTAATGTTGCAGTAATTAGTATCCCAAGTAATTGCGCGAAAACAACGTTCCTACAACCATACTGAGTTACAATGATTCACAATTTCGGTGTTTGTGTTTATCTTACGCCCCGTTTCTAGGGAGAAGGTTAAATTTACGTTCAAATGAGAGGGAGGACTTTTGTTTGTAATTTAAGAGCAGGGTAATGGGGAAGAGGGAGAGTGAGAAAAGAGAACAAGGGTTAGTGATAAAAAGTAGGGCAGAACAGGGGCGTTGCGGAGAATGAGAGTGAGGTGAGGGCGGAGTAAAAGACAGGGATGATTACAGGCGCGAGGGATCCCGTGAGAGGCTGGCGCAGAACGAGGTAAGGACAGGGAAGGCGAGGAAAACGGTAAAGAGAAAATGTAAGAACGAAAGAAACGTGTGAGGCAGGATAAAAAACGAGTGGGTTGTTTAATTTATGAGCTCAGTGTGTGTTTTTTTGTTCTGGTGTGTGAGTGTAGAAAAGAAACTACCAAATGTCCAAGTATAGTTAAACCTCTATTTTAAGGAGGTTTAATCTATCTATTTATATATCTACTTATCTATCTACCTATCTATCTATCTACCTATCTATCTATCTATCTATCTTTCTTCATCTATATATCTATCTATCTAGCAAACAGGCATCCGCGGCCCCGTAGAAACGAACACACACTTACACACAAATAAATGCACACACACACACACATACACACACACACACACACATAGACACACACACACACACACACACACACACACACACACACACACACACACACATTATTTGTACGCCTGACAAAACGCCGAGTAAACATATTACGCACGCTAACAGTATATACACATTTGCACCTGGAAAACGTTGTCGCAGTTTTATTTGTATTTTGTGATTGTAAAATAAAAATTATTCATGTATATTAATTCCACGCGGGAATTTTGTTCACATTTGTCCTGTAGGTGTGTGCCCAAACACTTTTTTTTTTTTTTTGGTGCTGAGCCGGCTTTCGCAGAGTGATATTTTTGTGCTAAATCAGGTATACCAAACATTATTCTATCCTTCTTTTTAGCAGTAAGACAAGGTGAGCCGTAAAAACATGACAAGGGAAGTGTTTTTGTTTGAGCTGTTCGTTTTTTTTTGTTTTTTTTTTACAATTTCGAGCCTCACCGACCAGGACTAGAGCGCTCACTGTGAAATAAAAACATTACTAGTATAGTTTCAAGTAATATTTTAAAGTGAAACATGACCTAATGTGGACGATGATTATTAAACGATGTTAACAGTTAAATACAGAAGATGCACAAGGTAGATAAACCCCAAGGGAGACAAATCGGTTTATATAAAAGTGAGCTAAATGTTTCCAAACGGTACCTAACACACACAATGGGACTGTAGAGCCTCTAGGAAAAGGACAAACCTCCAGCCGAGCATCCAGTTTCATTTCCCACTTCCGCTCATTTTGCTCCACAATACTCGCCTCGGGAAAGGAGGTCAAGGAGACTCTTTATTACTTAAAGGACAAATCCTCAGCTGACAGGCTCATCCATCACGCACCCCCCCCCCCCCACACACACACACATTGAGCAAGTCCCCATCGCTATCTATTCTATCCTCCTCCTCCTCCCTTCTTTTACGTCACGCACAGCAACGGTAGTTCAACAACAACCGTCGCTAACGACACGTCGCTCGAAAACTTTTGTTAACTTTCTCTCTGACCCGCGTGAGGAGCGTCACCCACGATCCTCGAGGCTGAAGCTTAATTGACGTTTGCCCCGATTCAGAAAGGTCACGAGCTAGGACTATAGTAAAGTGGATATTCCTGCTATGTGATCATTTGACAATACTCGAGAACACGTTTGTAGCTCTTGATTCCGTTCTCATTGTCAATCTGTGTTATATGTTTGTCTTTCGTTCCTGTCCTTTCCTTTAACGTTAAATTATTCACGCAGCGTTGCCATTATAAACATCATCAACCCTCTACAACACACAGTCAGGGGCGGCAAGTAGGCAAATCCTTCCTGCGCGAGTGATCACCGAGAGTATGTCGTGCACTGTCTCGCCTAAGGATGAAAAACAAAAATCCCCACACACCCAAAGACTGCGCGGTTTAGTGAAAGCAAAATAGTGGTGGAAATAGTGGTAGTATGAGTAGGAGGAGTAAGAGTAGGATGAGAAATAGGAGCAGGAGTAGTAGTAGTAGTAGTGTCGGTGGTAACAGAAGTAGTGGTAGTAATAGTAACAACGGCACCGGGGAAAGTGATTATAGCAGTAGAAGGAGCGCCTGTGCATCACTAGGAGCGCACACACACACGCCCCTCGTGCCTCACCTTGCTTTACGGCCTCATTAGTGACACTCGTGATACCTGAGACCGGGAGAAGAAATCCCTTGTGTCTGTGGGATTTTTTGTCTCGCTGATTCATCGCTACACCTAAAGCACGCTCTCTCCTACACAGCTGCATATTTTTTTTTCTTCCGCTGTGTTGTCCAATACGTACAATTAAAAAGTAATTAATTAAGAGAATTCGACGTATTTAAGTCCTTTATTCTTTTATCAGTTCCTTTATGGCACATTTATAAGACTTTTGTG
The DNA here is from genome assembly GCF_024679095.1 of Eriocheir sinensis. NCBI lineage: Eukaryota > Metazoa > Arthropoda > Malacostraca > Decapoda > Varunidae > Eriocheir > Eriocheir sinensis. The sequence goes on from NC_066520.1 coordinate 17,201,363, forward strand.
AAACGCATCCTAATCGGAAATCGGAATTAGGCGGCTCTTTCGAACGCCACTTTGGTTTGATTCCCATAAATGAAATTACAATTCCCTCCAAAATGCGCGTGGGGGACGAGCCATGCCATGACCGAACCGGAGTCAAGGCCAGGCCGCGGCGGGGACACAGGAACACACGAACACAGGAGCACGATAGACGCCTCTTGCCTGACCCTCCATATCCTAATACTCCCGCCATACGAAAAGGAACGGATGATTGAATGTTATACGTCGTCAGTTTTGCCAACATACATTTATCTACACAGCTACATACATACACACACACGCATACATACCTCTTCGTCCCTACATTCTTGACACAGGATAGGAGAAGGATGCTTGCTTGCTAAACGTTTTTTTATTTTGTTATTTTGCCTACATGAGTTTATCTACCTTGCTACATGCATTCATACACGCATATATACATACATACACACACATATATACATTTATATATACAAACACATGCGTTGAAATATATATGACAAGAAATACCTAGACTCATTTACATTCTCTTGTAGCTACCCCTCGCCTCTTCACCCCTTGAGAACGTTTTCCCATCGGTTATTTTTTCTGTATTCCCGCCCATCCTTACACTTGTTTTTCATCTCCAGCTTCTTTCTTCTCTAATCCAACCGTCAACGTCATTTATACTTCTTATGGGTTACGTCTCCACGGAATACAGTCAGAACTTTCTTTTTAACTTAGTCTACCCAAGATTTTCTCTCTACGCCGCCCTTTCTCTCCCCCTCTCTCTCTCTCTCTCTCTCTCTCTCTCTCTCTCTCTCTCTCTCTCTCTCTCTCTCTCTCTCTCTCTCTCTCTCTCTCCCTTCTTCTCTATGGGCTCTCAACAGTTTACTTCATCAAACTTTTGCTGGGCTTCAAGTTTTTTAAGTGCCTACTTGATGAATACATTCATTATAAAGCCTTTCTCCCCAAAGAAAAGAACAAAAACTACTTTAATGTTATGCGGGTTCTCCATATATCTTCATCACACTTATTCTCGACCCTTTTTAGTTGACAAAGAGGTACGGTGCTTCCATTAACTTCGTGTTCAAGATATGTATAGTTTAAAATAATAATAATAATCAGAGACATGCTGTAAAGAAGTAGTTAAAAGTTATAAAGCAAAAATGAATCGAGTATTTAATCATTTGGATCTTCTGTACAAGGATTATTTACTACACAATCTATATTCGAACAGTTACCGATGAAAAGAGTAGGAAATGGGAGGTGGCGCGCATGAACGGCATCAATGGTAGACTAAAACACATCTATGCAATGGTCGCGCTGCGTTAGTAAAGAGTAATCGAGTTATGTGCGCTTGGTGATACCTGATATTGCACTGAAAGGACGGCTAAATGTTGCAGTGATTGTTTAATGCTTCAGCGGATGGCGTTCCAATGACACGAAACATCAGTAATAGGAAGAGACGCGGAAATGACAACAGGGATTCACTGGCGTCCAAATCATGTTGTATAAGTTTCTGGTTGTTGTGTGTTTAATTAAGGATGTCATAGATTTAACTTAACTAATTTACGCAGTTATCATTTTTTTGTGTACTCTATAAATTTATGAATGGTTCCTGAGTAGTAAAACTTTCTATTTACCAAAGTGAGGTCATACTTTATTGTTTTTTAGTAGATATTCGTTATTAATGGTAGTGTCTAAGTTATTTACAGAAGACAATAGACGTATGATAACGATGAAAAATGGTGAAAGAAAGAAAAGAGATAAAGAGAGAATTTGACAGGAAAATAAAACTCGAACATAATAAAACTATGGAGTTGAATGTTGACTTATATGTACTAGGAGAAAACCTAATATTATCCCTCAGTAAAACATAGATTCTATAGGACTATGAGGAACACGAGTTGAAATTCTTATTCTCTGACGCGACTGTGTGGAAAAAAAATGTGTCAGGCGCTACGAAAGAGGACACGAACGCTGAATTGATGGTGAAAAAGAGACGGCAAAAAATAGTTGCAGTGTGAATTTGCAACCGAAAATAAACAACCGAGGGCAAGGTCATCACATCATACATTTTCCGGTGCCAAGGACGTTTGTTAGGAAGACGAGACCAAATAACAACCGAAATTTTGGCTCACTTCAAGTCATCCGCGCGGCGCAATACCCCGACGACGTATGACGGGATATTTATAGCCGGGATGTGCTTAGGGCTGTCATCTGCGGCGCCTTCCATGGTGGGAAAGGATACGCAGACCCATTTCCCCGCAACATATCTCCTCCATCGATTGCTCCTTTCCTTTCCGAGTTCCAAATCATACTTCTGGGGGGAGGGGGGGGGAGTGGAGGCAGGCAGAATTCGGAGCAAACAGCATCGTAAGGAGCAAGAGGGGGCAAAATAAAAGTAAGGATGCTTCTGATAACAAATGATACAATTAGGAACGTAGGCAAGAGAATGAGAGGCGCACGCATCCCAGAGGACAGCAACATATGAACTGCAGGGATAAAAGTGATACGTCGAAGAATGCATCCAGAAAGACGGAGATAAGCAATAACCGAAACCGACGCGAGGTAAAGAAAAAATGACGGAGAAAAGGAGAAACAAAGAAGAGAGAGAGAGAGAGAGAGAGAGAGAGAGAGAGAGAGAGAGAGAGAGAGAGAGAGAGAGAGAGAGAGAGAGAGAGAGAGAGAGAGAGAGAGAGAGAGAGAGAGAGAGAGAGAGAGAGAGAGAGAGAGAGAGAGAGAGAGAGAGAGAGAGAGAGAGAGAGAGAGAGAAGGGGGGGAACAGAGAGAGAAAGAGAAAGAGAGGCGTTCACAGCTTCGCCCATGCAATTACTTCGTGCAGGCTCCTAAATTTGCGAGTGAAATTTATGCCACCTGCCTCATCCACACGCCGCCGACCGTACCGTATCCATGCCTCCCCCTCGGCGGCCCTTCCTCCCCTAGCGTCCCTCACCTCGCCCACGCAACCCTTGATTCCTCCGCGGTGACAAAGCAATCACTCACGTTCACACTTCCATCGTAGGTGTCCGTGCGTGCGTGTGTGTGTGTTTGAGGGGGCATTACTTTAAATGTTTTAGATAAATTAGCAACGTCCGTTTTGAGGTTTTATAGTTGTACGCAAAACATGTGACAACTATCTTATGCCTTTCTTTGCGGGTGAATAACTGAATCGAGGCCAAGATCAAAGTAAAGACGAAAAAAGAAATGCTTTACCTCTGAACACAATTCCTACACATTTCATTGCAAAGGATAAAAATACATCGACTACTAAGAGAACCTTCAGTTGAGATTATAAAGAATGAGAACATCTGATTACACCTGCGAAAGGGTGCAAATAAAAAAAAAGACGAAGATTGATGGGCGTCTAAGTTGCCTGGGTACTTTAAAAATACTGCAACTCTGAGAGAGAATATGTTTGTCAGAAAAGGATCTACTATCTCTGAAAACACCGCGCCTCTTTATATTCTTCCTGCTAAGGCGATTTAAATTCGATTAGTGTCTGCCACTGACGTCCCGCGGCACAAGTCTGCTTGGGAAGACGCGAGAGAGTTGTCTGCGCGGCGACGTGAGAGTGGCACATGAAGCCTGACGCCGCCGCATTCCCCTCCCTAACACGGAGATACTCAGATACAAAAACAGTGTCTCGAGTCTTTAAAAATATGAATATAGTTATTTCACTCATTTTTCTTAACTCCGCACGACTAAATTTGCCATATAACTATCATACTGAATATTCACAGCGTTATTGCATTAATTATTACATACACATCACAACACACACACACACACACACACACACACACACACACACACACACACACACACACACACGTCATCAGCCTCACGTCATCAGCCACGCCTCAGAGACACCACACACACACCTCTGTCTCTCTTGTCAGTCAGCGGAGGCGGAGTTGCATAAATTTGGCTTGCAGGTGTGTATGTGCGGTGCGTGTGCGTGTGTGTGTGTGTGTGTGTGTGTTTGTGTCGTTCAGGTGGTGGTGGCAGGCTGGATAGAGCGCGTCAGGGTCAGGTGTGTGTCGGGTAAAGCAAGCAAGCAAAGCCTCCCCCGGAATACGATTGTCTCCGCAGGCTGCTGATGCATTGGCGGTGTTCAGTGGATAAAGCGATTGATGGAGCGATAGATGAAGAGATGGATGAAGAGATAGATAAAGAAACTACAAGACGAGAGACTGGCCATAGATAAATGCTACTGAAAGGAATAATACAATAGTTAAATAAATATAAGCAAAGATAAATTGGTAAACAGATAACACATAAAACCTAGACTTACATATACGATCGTTGCAGACGTACGCATAAATTAAATATATAAAGAAACTACAAGATAAGAGACTGGCACTAGATATTTGATAGTGAAAGAGACAATAGGACATAGATATAAATAAACAGAAGGATTAATCGGTAGATAAATACATAAATAACCTAGTCTTGCATATACGATTGTTGCAGACGTACACACATATACACTGACATGTTCCTCGACAGATATACGTGTACGAAGCTCCACGTCTGCATCCCGAATATTCTTGTACCGAGAATATTTCATAAACATCACGTATCAAGTTCCAAACACATTCAGGCTGCAGAGAACACGTCGCAGAACCCGCGCGGATTAACCTGAGCGTAAAGCGACGTGGAATGGGCGCCGCCGCGAAGTGAGTCAACTAAGACGTAAATTGCATTTGTTTCCTGGGAGCGCAACACGAGCCGGCTTGCACACAGCTTACGGCCGATGTGACAGTGACGGGCGCGGCGTGAATGAGCTTTGTCCTCGGGCGCCGTGAGGGTAAAGCTGCACATGTAAGGAGGACGCCGAATCGAGGGGCGAGGTATTCCAGCACCAACGTGAAGAATAATTACGAATAAGCTACAGTGAGATCTGGGTTAAGTAAATATAAACAACAAGATTATATTGCAGAAAATGAAGTACAGTGATACATTAATGCGTAAAAACATTGAGTAATTACGAATGAACTATAGTGAAATTTAAGTTGCCTAAATATGAAACAAGTTTATATCGCAAACAACGGAGTACAGCAATATAAAAATGCGTAAAAAATCAGAGAAAAATTATACTAATACACGTAAAAATGATTGAAAATGACTGAGCATAATAAAATCTAAGTCTATCAAATATATCGGGCTAATGACTTAGGAAAATCTATTGACTAAGGGTTTCTCAAGTACCTCTGTAGTGCCTAATTACGAATAAGTTTGGAGTTACGTAAATATGAAACGAAGATTATCCTGCTAAGAACGAACTACAGTGATATATTAATGCGTAAAAACAGTGAGTAATTACGAATGAACTAGAGTGAGCTTTGAGTTGCCTAAATATGAAACAAGATTAAATCACAAAAAAACGGAGTACAGTAATATATAAATGCCTAAAAAATCAGAGAAAAGTTATATCAATACACGTAAAAATTATTGAAAATGACTGAGTATAATAAAATCTAAGTTAATCAGATATATCGAGGTAATGAACTAGGAAAATCTATAGACTACGGGTTTCTCAAGTACCTCCGTAGTGCCCAAAGAGAAGGGGGGCCACGCGTGCTGCCTTCCTGCCGTGCCCATCCGACCGAGCCTCACACAGGAGCGGACTTCACCCTCTCACACAGCCCTCAAGTGCTCCTCGCCCTCTCTGCTCCCTCTTGGCTTCAGATTGGTAATGAGAGAATCAAAAGGAGTGTAAAACGACTCTTCAAGGGAGCTCAGGTAATTTTAATAGGGTATGTTTTCATTATTCCTAACAGGGAGTCAGTCAACGTGCAGTAATAATCACAGGTACTCTCGGCTCATTCTAATTATCTTCCCGAGTGGTCATTGAGTTAAGGGTGCGGCGCAGGGACCTTTGTTTTCCCCCTCCTGCCTTTCTCTAACACTTGACCAGAGAAAATCATCGTAGGTTCTAATTTCTTTCATGAATGCATTTGGATCTGAGGTGACACAGGATGCAGGGTAAAAATCCGTATTCATAAAACTGAGGTTACGATTTAAAGGGTCGCTTTGGGGTACTATGATGAAAAAACGCAGCCACTGACAACGAGACGCACCAGCAATGTACGTATGTATGTGTATGTGTGTGTGTATGTGTGTGAGTATGTGCGTGTGCGTGTGCGTGGCGCCTCCACAGCGCCCACCAGATATATAAATGAGGCTCGGTTAGCCTCAGTGAGGGAAAAATGAACCTTCGTCTAAAGGCTTTTCATCGCAGACACAATGAAAAATATTTTACATTTCTTGAAAGGCTTCCATTTCACATTTCTTTCTTGCGGTTTTTCTTTCTGGTTAAGGTTGTTAATGGCCCATTCTTTACACAAAAACTCAAAGCCGGTGATCCATTGTACTCATAAAATGGTTAAGCGTCGGTAAAATATATCGAAGCCGTAAGGAAGTTCATTTGTCTGGTTCAGTGAAGGGTTTTTATCACCGAATAAGTACTAAACCAACTTGTCCCCTAAGAGCAACCCTCGGACCCGGCTATCGACTAACACGCTGGTAGCAAAGCATAAGAAAACCACATCTAGTAATGAAAACTTACACCTTCACCAATCACCGCGAAAGGGACGTCTTCAAGGCCTCGTATGTTGCATTTAAACCAAGCACGATGAATGTAAGCAATCCATCTCAACAATTTCCGCGTAACTTGCACGCTTTATCAGAGGCAGACAAGCCGGTATCCACCACTCATCACCACCACCAGTAGCGGAGCGGTATAACGCACAACCCATTCATCACTCTACCTCACCCAGACATCGCAGCCATCCCAGCTCACGCCAATCACCAGCAAACAGCACGAGTCGTTAGTCAGGCAACACCGTACTCACCCCGACACACATACACGCCCTGAAATGTCCCCTTCACCCAGTACCTTCCCTTCAACTTGCTTCAATATGCACGTTATCGACCCTGCTCTCTCTGGCATGCCTACCACATCACGCCTCATCCAATTGAAGGAAGATGATCATTAAGGTGCAGTCTCATCTAGTTACTGATTTTTTTTACAGCAAAGGAGGAAGTCAAAAGCAAAACAAAGAAATGAATGAAGGCCCGCATGACGCTGCCTCAACAAAAAGAAAACGGGAAAGGAACGAATTGTGTAGTCAGATTTAAAATGGCTTGGTGACATACGTATACTTGAGTGTCCCCTGGAAAGCCCTATTTAGCACATCACCCAATGAGGACTGATTAACTGACTGACTAAAGACACAATCCACTCAGTAGTTAAACAAATGTAAAATCAAATTGATATAAAAGAAAAATAACCAACTAAAAAAATGATAGTGAATAAACTGTACTGAAAACAAAAATAAGACGGAATAAAATAAAAAAATAATTGAGTTCGGACACGAGATGGAAAAAAGGGAAAATATAGGAGATCCGAAAGAGAAAACTGGCCCGCCGCTGGAAATGGAAATATAACTGCAAATGTTACAAGAGGAAGGGAGAAACAATGGAGGAATGGAACAGGCTTTGGACGCAACAAAAACAAGCACAGATACACAAACACAGACACACACAAAGGCGATTTTATCATGAAGTACCGCGGGCAAAAAAATATGACAACTCAAAAGATCGAAAATGTAATGGCGAGGACAGCGTTATGCAATCAGAAAAGACAAAACAAGACAAACAAGATAAACTATGGCATAGTAAAAGGAAAATCTATGTACTCTTTTTCGTATTCGGCTCTTCCAATCACGGTTAGAGTCGGGAGTGTCTATTGCCTCCATACTCCTTCTGATTCTCCTGACAGCTCCATCAAGAACCCGGAGCACCACGCACACACTCCCTGCTGACCCTACACTACTCGACGCCACTTCGACAAAATTTTGCTTCAATTGATTTTCTTTTACCTGAGGCACCAACACCACGCCCCTCGCTTCCCATTTCTTCCACTTCCATTAATATACTTTTTTCCTCCTCGCCCTCCCCAAATCCTTCCCTGAACTCCCCCTTGAATATACGTAAAAAAGAAGAAACCGTGGTAATAAAAAACGGAGAAAAAATAAGTGATACACAGCTTCCAGCCCACATCCCTCCCTCTTGCGGGATCAGGTGATGCGTGGAAACGGTTCAACGGTGTATCCTCTTAACCTCTATCGTTGGATGATTATACGGGGAAAATAACAGAACTTTTAGAGTGTAGGAACACTGAGAGATGGGCACGATTTTCCTCCCATGGGACCGAGGCGGCAGATTCAAAGGCATGTCGGTAACGTTAACAAAACTCTACACTTGTGTTTTCCTTTCCCTTCCTCCCAGCAGTAATAGCAACTGTCTCTCACGCCCCAAAAAAACTTCCGGTGCGAGGAATTCCTGTGAGGTCACGCTGCATAACTAAGTGTGAGTGGAGAACTAAACTTAACACTGAGGGTCATATTCTTAAACATTTCGGCTTTCGTATGAGTTTTGGGCATTTCCAGGGGTAATTTCATGGCCAGGGTGGTAGTTTGACAAAGTTTCTGAACCGCGAACGTAAAGCAACACTCATGGGGACGCGTTTAACCCCTTTCTTGGCCTTTATAAATGATTAATATATGAAAAGAAGGCGTCTAAGAACACCGACCTGAGACCTACGCATAAAATATTCCTTGTTTCCTTTACCCATCATGTCAAGAATCCTCCTGTCATTAACGTCCCCAAACTTTGGCCCGCCGTCTCACTGAACAACTCTTTAACTATTCAAATAAAAGAATAGTCACAGATACTTTTGCGCACAAGTTTAACAATAAAGGCCCTTTGTCGACGGGGCAGGTATTCGTTTGGGGTCGCGGGAGCTGGCGGGCGGGAGGAACTCGGCGCGCGCCACTCACTTCGTCTCGCGGCATGAGCAAGAGTGTTTGGCCAGAGTAACAAACTGCTGCTCGCCTGTTTACAAGATAATCCCCGCGCCTTGAAGAATGATATTTAGAGTACTTAACCCGTCCGCTGCGATTGGCACGAATTTCTCCTTCCCTGGTAGCCTGGTAACATATAGTCCCAGGTCTTTCTCTGCCTCTCTGGTGGATAGTGGAGTGTTTCCCATGTGGTACTGGTCTGCTGGATTTCCCCTCCAAGGGTGCATGACTTTCCATTTCTCTTCATTGAATTGTAGTAGCCACTTTTTGTTCCGTTCCTGTAGCTTGGTGATGTCTTCTTGTAGGAAATCCGCAGTCAAGGGGTTAAATCTTATAAAAGTAGAGTACAGGAAATAACAATGTGACTAAATACTTTAAAAAATATCGAGCTCTTTGTCATCCGATTGTCAATTTAAAGTTACCATGCCTCTGTTAAGGATGGGCCAACAGTACAGGAACACACATCATCCACTCACAGAACGTAATAACTGAAGTGATATAAAGAACATTCTTCCACGGATTCAAGGAACGGACGCCGATACGAACTAATGAAGGGACCTATAAACGATGGATCAATACGAACACCTAACACACGCACGCCACTCATTACATAACAATGACTGATATTCCGTTCTCTCAATTATTCAAGAAACGGATATCGAAGTAAAGGAAGACGACGAACCAACAAGAGAAGGCCGCTTTGACAAATTACCTTGAAATCGAAACGTTGCCTTCGGAGCGATATTATGGAGGACAATGAACAAGAGAAGAACGATATGACAAACTACCTTGGGGCCATGCAGTCTTATGAGCGATAAGGAGGAGGACAATGAACGAAGAAGAGAAGAACGCAGGGACAAACTACCTTGGAAGCTTGCGTTGTCTTCGAAGCGATATGAAGGAGGGCAATGAACGAAGAAGAGAGGAACGATATAACAAACTACCTTAGAACCATGCAGTCTTAGGGGCGATAAGGAGGAGGATAACGAACAAAACAAGAGACGAATGCCGTGACAAACTACCGTGAAACCATGCAGTCTTCGGGGCGATAAATAGGAGGATAACGAATAAAACAAGAGACGAACACCGTGACAAACTACCTTGGAACCATGCGCTCTCTTCGGAGCCAAATGAGTCTCGGCCGAAGGAACACCGTGAACGATTGGGCGGCAATGAATTACCTGGGTGTTGGACGATCTCCAAGGCGATAAATGTTCTTCCAGGTCACCGATATAGGGTAAAAAAAGGAAGGTTACTTGTCCCTCACGCCGACCGGAAAACAGAAAAATATAACACTAAGGTCTGGCAGGAAGCATGAGGTGTCGAGTGATAAGGATAAGGAGAAATATGGTGGGTTTTGGTATGGGGTTTTGTTGCTTATCGTTTAGTTCACTTATCGGCCACCAAGGTTAAAAAGAGTAAATGGGAAGTATTATTTATCTTCTCCATGTGTAATATAAAACTGTAGGGCTCATACTAACCAGTTTAACAGTATATTCGATTGTGCATCATTTTCACTAACTAAAAAGAAGATTCAAATTGAGTAAAAACACCCTCGACAGCTGTTAAAAGTCGACTCAACTCTTTCCTTACCTTAAACTAAACTTCAAATAGTTAACAATCACTCGGTAACTGTTCTAAGTCTACATAACTCTTTCACTAACTAAAAATAAGCTTCAAATAGAGTGAACACACCCTGGGCAGCTTTTCAAAGTCCCCACAACTCTCCGCGCTGAGCTACCCACACTTCGCCCCCTTGCAATTAGAGGGACCTGGAAGTCACGTGTTATGAATACATTATTTATCAGCGCCCGAGGAGGAATAAAATAAAAAAAACACGTTGGAGTCTATTAATTATACAGCAATTATAAGTAATGAGAGGTAACGATGTATAGCGTATCCTCAATAATTAATGACACTCAAAACTCGACCCCTTAACAAAAAGAAAAAAAGATATCGCACCAGTATATATATTTCACATTGAGCGTCACTACCAAGGTCCCTGTTGACACTCAGAAATGCTTGCTGTATATTTGCTTTATTTGAGTCCCCCTTTTCAGAATAATTGAAGAAATGTTTTACTTTCACTCTGAGCTCCCGTGAACTTTTATTTTGTCGACGCTAATATAAGGTAGCATGACAAGTATTTTATGTAATGTTTGGTGGTTGTTTCATTGCTAGTGGTTGCTTCATACCTTGTTAAGCGTCCTTGTTACAGCTACTACCCTCACTAAACCCCGTAATATCACCCTCCAATACCTATTTTCGCCAATTTCCCATTCATTCATCATTACCCCATCTTTTTCAAACCTTATAGCAGGACTGTTTTTACTATTACCCTCATACAAAACTTTCCTAAATGACTCCTCTAAACGTATCACCCTCTTGCTATTCATTCTCCTCCTTTTTCGTCCTTGCAGTATAGTATTTTTTTATTCAGTCGTCATCTTTCGCCATATATCTTGTCTATCACCCTTTCTCCATATTTATCATACACCTCGATCAGTTTTCTTACCTATTTTCATCTCTCCCTTCCCATTCATCATTACATATCCCTCTTTCACTATCATCGCTGGCCCTATCTACCTCATGCCTAACCTTTCCTTCACCTCCTCCGTAATATTTTTCCCTCACATCCCCGAACATATTCATATACATTAAAAATTGAAAATGTTATCAATGGAGGGGACTGAAAACGTAAATCAGACAGACAAACACCGCTGAAACAAGACACGGAAGGCGCGGAGGAAGGCAGACACAATCTCCGTTCCTGAAGAGAGCATTTCTTTTCTATTGTTTATACTCGATACATGTGGCTCGGCGCGGCGGACAAAGTGGCTGTTTATGCAGATGACGCCACGCCAGCGCCATCTCTGCGCCGAAGCCTTGGTCGCTCATCCCGTCCCTGTGTGCTGCGAGTCCGTTGAAGTGCTCCAGAGGGTGTCGTGTTGGGAGGCGAGACCCGTTCTACATCTGCCCCTTGAGTACTGGATATCGTTGGCTTGTTTTGAATGAACTGTGGGATCTATAGTCACATTCTTCTGCTGATCATTTTCGCACTACAAATATGCAGTCATTTATCAAGAGAGCGGTATCAAGACAGCTGGACCAAATACGACAACTTCCTTTACGTTTGCATTTGTAGTCGTTGTTAAGGCATCCCACTGCGAGTTTCCTTTTCGTTTTTGCGATTTTCAGCTTTGCCTGCTTGCCCGTCTGTCTTTCTATCTATATCGAGTTGCGTATTTAATTGTGAATCGTCTCCGGAGGGCTTATTGTTTCATCCATGTCTTTGCTTCTAATCGATTGCTTCCACGATATTTTTTTTCTTCTTCTTCGTTCAAGTGCTCTTGTTTCCGGTTACCACATAAGCTTCGTTCACTAGTCTTACCTCCGTCAGGCCTCGGTATATCAACTTTTCTGGCAGTTTTTGTATCACTGGCGCCACTATAGCTTTTACGATATCTTTTTTCTTCTCCGTGTATGTTGTCTTGCTTCCCGTTGCCACATAAGCTTCGTTCACTAGTCTTACCTCCGTCATGCCACAATCTATAAGCTTTCGCGGCAGTTTTCGAATCACCGGCGTCAATGTTTTCCGTCATGGTATAAACACGTCACGGAAGGGCTTCGCTAAAATAAAGAGCTTCCTCATTATAGATTTTTTTTTTTCCGGCCATCACGGGCCATCAAGATTAAGCTGCCTAGTCCAGGTGTCATCATCCGGGAACTAATTACCCCCGGCGAGGTAATCAGGGGTAGTCAGAGCGTAATGGATCCTTCGTTAAAAGTCCTCGGCTTCATCAGAAAAGCGCTTAGAAGGCAATACCTTACCCTTTTCGATACGATGCGCCTCATATCACATATTTTGCCTTAATAGAATTTATATGCAGTTCATTTACTCTTTTCTTCGTTTTCTTCATTTTCTCAGCATAAAATTGACCGACGCCAACAGAGCAGATAATAACATAACCTCATTGCTGCATATTTACCTCGCATGGGTCTAGTGTGGTGGTCATGATGAGGAAGCGCGAGACATGAATCAGAACGCGATATTCGTCCTAGTTCCGGGTTGGGTATGCGGCCTCACCCCTCACACATTCATCACACCTTATTGCGGTTTCTCACTTTCAGGAAGACCGCTGATAACACCTTCATATTACGGTCCCAAATTGAAAGAGGTCGGAAAATTTCAATATTCCCTAACAATATGACATAACCTAAAAATCAAGATAGCAGATCCCAAAAATCAATTACAATTACAATTACGAAAATGAAATAACAATATTATGGCGTGCAGAAGGATAGCAAGACATGGTAATTTTAGTGGGCTAATATTGTTTTTTTTTAAAGTAATGGAAGCGACTAATCTAAACCCATTTGAAGTGCATTCACCATTTAGGATCAAGTCCACACTTTTATATGTAAAAGGTAGAGCATCAATTATCATACAAACCAAAATGTTATGCATTATTACAGCATGCCAGTAACTCATGATATCTAGTCACGATAGTAATGTTCCACTACCTTCAGTCAAAATTATCCTCAGTGTCATATACCACCGCGTGTGCGTGGAAGTGAAGCAATGACTGACTGACGAGACAGACAAGGCCGACACAGAAAGGGCAGAGCAATGTGCAACAAGAACGAACCTTACATTCAGAGAAAAGAGCAATGAATAGTAAGGAGCCAGACACTTACCGTGCATCTCACTGAGAATGGCCGCGGGCGAGCGATGCTTCGAGTGATGGTGATGGTGGTGGTGGTGGTGGCGATGGTCGTTGAGTCTTACTCCCTGCAGGCAATAGGCACGTCTGCCATGTCCGTCACATTTTGTTATAGTTGACATGCACCGTGTTCTTCATGTCTTTATTACGATTCACCACACTTCACTCACACCGGGTCACTCACTTTGTGGCGGCCACGATGTTTCTTGAAAAAACAATGAATGTCATTCCGGGTCCGTCCATCAGTTGCATCTGCTGAAGACCGAAAAAGAAAAGAGCATTATTCAATTTATGTTTAATGCTTTGATTTTTATGACGCAAACCTAACGCCCATTACTACAGCAGGAGCCGTGCAAAGCAATCAAAACAACACGGCTTAAATATAATTCCGTGTGACGATATATTGCAAATATATAAATATAAATATATATATATATATATATATTTATATTTATATATATATATATATATATATATATATATATATATATATATATATATATATATATATATATATATATATATATATATATATATATATATATATATATATATATATATATATATATATATATATATATATATATATATATATATATATATATATATATATATATATATATATATATATATATATATATATATATATATATATATATATATATATATATATATATATATATATATATATATATATATATATATATATATATATATATATATATATATATGTAATAGTTCCAGTAGCAAAACACGCAGCGGGCGGGAGTCGCGGCGCCGCGGCCATTAACACAGGTGCAGGGAATGGCCCGCCGCCCGGGCCTGTGGGAGGCACGCGGCCGCCGTGTGTAACAACGAGTAGATAATGGCTCTCCAAGCCTCACTAACAAGCCGCGGCGAGATAAAGGCAGCCCACACACCTAAGTGTAATTATTTGAATCTTTCCTTTTGCATGATCAACATACACTGTGTCCCTGCTATTCAGTTTGTTATATTTAGCTGTATTCCTCACAAATTACCTGATAGTGCCAATAAAGCTACGATATGGATGTGTATTTATCAATTGTATCCTGGAAAAGAATGAAAAGAGAGAACATCGGTCAGTTGTGCTTTTAATATCACCTGCCGCTCACCGCACCTGCTGGCCACGCTCACGCGTGTAATAATAAAAATGATGGTAATGATAATGATAATAATAATAATAATAATAATAATAATAATAATAATAATAATAATAATAATAATAATAATAATAATAATAATAATAATAATAATAATAATAATAATAATAATAATAATAATAATAATAATAATAATAATAATAATAATAATAATAATAATAATAATAATAATCCATGTCACTGTAATATTTAATTGAATACAACAGTTTTGGCTTAACAAATGGGAAAAAATGCATCTGGTAAATAATATAGCTGCGTGTAATTAATGTGCATCCCATACCATTAATACATTAATGTGTAGTAGCCTTGACCTTCTGTACGGACGCAGGCCCACAACGCCTCACCACATCCCACGTCGAGGCGCTGGCTGGCGGCACCGACGCCTCCACAACACTCCTTTAGTGAAACCACTTCTCTTCCACTCCAGCACCTCCCTCCCCCCTCCACTCTACCTCCATTTCCTGTTTCTATTCATCCCTTTCATCTTTCCTGTCCTTCCTTCCTCTCTTCTCCTCCCCTCGCTCTCGCTCTCCAGACTGTCCCGCTCACCCCTCTCCGCCACCACTCAGCCTCTCCCTCGCACCTGCCCTGCTATTTACCGCGCCATTAGCACCAGACTCACGGCGCCGCTGCGGCCTGTATAATTATGACGGGCGATGCTATACCCCTAATTGTGGCTTAGCGCGAAAACTCGACATTTAAAATTTTCCTTTGCGTCGGACACTCTGCCCTAAAGCGTTGCCTTGCAGATTAATGTTGTTAATGACACGCGTTCTTTACTAGGCTTACCTGAATATGTTGTAGAGAAAATTAATTTGTTATGTTTCAAGGTCCCAGCAATGCATTGTGAATTGACGTGAAACAAAGACGCTTTTTCCATCATTTTATAATTCGTCATCTGTCCGCTATTACTTTTACATTATTGGTGTCGCTCGTGATGAATACCGTCCCTTCCCATTATGCATATGTGAGCTTCCATTTACCTCTTTTGGCCTTGTGTACTTTGCTCCGTGGGCGTAAAAAATGATACTACGGCTCTGAAATCCCCTCCCTGCTGTTTCCTCTCATATTACGAAATGGAAGGAGGGAAAATGAAGAGGGGAGAGGAGAGGGAGCGAAAGGGGAAAAAAGAGGAGAGGAGGGGAGGGAAAGGGAAGGGATGGTATGGAAAGGAAAGGGAAGGGAGGGGATGGTAGGGAACGGGAAAGGAAGGGAAGGGAAGGGAAGGGAAGGGAAGGGAAGGGAAGGGAAGGGAAGGGAAGGGAAAAAGGAAAGAAAATGTAATGAAAGAGAAGGGGAGAAAAAAGAATGGAGAGAGTTATGTGATATAGAACTTGAGTGTAAATTCAGGGAAAATTTTGGAAAAAAAAAATACTTGAAAAATAAAGAACAAGAGAGAGAGAGAGAGAGAGAGAGAGAGAGAGAGAGAGAGAGAGAGAGAGAGAGAGAGAGAGAGAGAGAGAGAGAGAAAATGGCTACAGAAGGAAACAGATAAGCCAGCACGCACACACATATACACACAAAACAAAAAAGACGGCGGAGGTGGTAATAGCTTCGTGTTTCCCTAATGGTCTCATCAAGCAGTCTGATGCACCGGGATGACTCGACTCGGACGGCGTTGGAAGATAAAAAGCAAAAGCGTGGGCGTGGATTGACAATGTGTAACGCCAGACAAGACTCACTTTATGGATTACAACTTTAATGCCTCCTATCAAGCGTAATTTCCATTCAGCTGTTAGTTCTAGTGCAAAGTGATGCATTTTGGTGATGGCAGTTCATAAAAATACAGATCAGTAAACTTAATAAACCATAATACTGGAGCTAGACAGTATACGTTTCCAGGGTTAATAAATTGAAGTCTTGCAGGTATAGAAAATATATGTAAAAGTATGTAATATATATGTTCTAGTT
Organism: Eriocheir sinensis; assembly: GCF_024679095.1. Lineage (NCBI taxonomy): Eukaryota > Metazoa > Arthropoda > Malacostraca > Decapoda > Varunidae > Eriocheir > Eriocheir sinensis. The sequence continues at coordinate 17,218,049 of NC_066520.1, forward strand.
TCAGAAAAATAATATATAGAAAAGTATACACACAAATGATCTAAAGACCTAATCTTGCAGTAATTACTCAGTGTTACAGTAAAAGGAGTTTGAAGACCTTTGTTAAACAGAGTTCCGGTTCAGTCTTTCTTCTCTGCTGTTTACTCTGCTTTTCCAACTTCCTCCTCCTCCTCCTCCTCGTACAATTCCTCCTCCTCCTCCTCCTCCTCCTCCTCCTCCTCCTCCTCCTCCTCCTCCTCCTCCTCCTCCTTCCTCCCCTCTCCTCATCTTTCTCCTCCCCCTCTCGTTCTCCTTTCAAAACAAAACCCATACTCACTATTTACTTAATTTTCTTCTCCATTCAGAGCCAATATCCGTCCAGAATGAGGGAAGGTGAGTGCGAGTGAAGAAAGCAGAAGTGGGGACGGAGCGGAGAACGCGAGGCGAAGGGAAAGGGAACTGAACACAAGGTCACGGGAAAACTATGGAAGATCACGACCAATGAAGTGTGAGGTAAACGGAAAGACCCGGAGCGAGGGAGAGAAAGAGGTCACAAACGCGTACAAAGTTGGTGAATAATTCGCATATAATGAAGGATAAATCAATGCGGGGAATAAATTAAGTACTTCAAGAACCTCTGATCGGTACGTGACATGTTTGAGCGGTTTTGCTTTTCTTCTTAACTGAGTTTTGTGTGAAATGATTTAGTTCTGTTCTTTTCTTGTTTTCTTAAGTTTCGCCGAACGATCCTCAGTTCTCCAGGACCCCGAACGCAGGCTGTACATTTTCCCCTCGACTGGAGAAGGGTACATCAACTCCCCGGAGTGTATCGAGAAAGAGGAAGACGTTAAAGCAAGACAGAATACTTGGAAACGCTTCATGCATCGTGTGCGAGGCGCCCTCAGACCACTCCCTCAAGACTCGCGTAGCATTAATCACGTCTTCTCAATGCCCTCACGACCCTGCCCCCCAAGACGCTGGAAGGGGCGAGGGAAAGACCCACACACACTCATTTCCGATGCAGAAGGTTCTCCGGCTTTCCTCTCTAGCTGTCAGCGCCAGACGTAGCCTTGGTCGCCTGGTATTCTCATCTCAATATCAAAGTCTTCAGCGAACTAAGAACGGGGAAGCGGAGGCCGACTTCTTATCCTCGGCCTCACTGTCTCTATACACGTGCACTTGATAGAAAATTTCTTGTATCGTCTACGTAGGTTTCCCATCAGCCATATTTTCCAACCCAACTCATCGTATATAATGGAAATGGAATGGTTAACATCATACTTATGCTATCGACCCCATCCCTGATACAAACTTACACATACATATACAGAACACAGAGTAGGTTGTGAAGCAAAGGGCGCCGGGAAATACTTTTGTTATGACACACTGCTGCATTTTTTACAGACGAAGGAAAACAATACAGCCAGCGAGACGTACCCAAAAGAACGTGAGAGGTTTACGATTGTCGTGGGTACAGGTAGAAGGAAAATTACCAGGCTAGACGGAAAGACGGACGACAGGCGAAAAATGAGATGAGTAAGGATAGAAGGAAAAGTTTGCCAGGATTCCAGAAAGCCGCCTAAACAAACTGTAATTGGCCCTGACACCAGAGACTATATAGGCGGATAATGATATCACGGGGACCTCGATAAGGACCGCACATGTTTCTGGCGAGCAGTATCGGGGAGAACAAACCCCGCCGGCACACACACACACACGGCGGACATGCGGCAAGGTCAAGGCAGTGCCACTTGTTTGCCTACCCGCCGCCCTGGATCAAGTATGGAGGCGGGCGGCGTGTAGCAGATCAAAGAAAGGATTTTGCCCAACATTATTAGCCTCGTCTGACAAGGGGTATTATACGAGCTGCTGTTGATCCAATTTCTGGCTAGAGAAAAAACTATGAAAGTTTTGTTGCGAGATACACACTGAGCAGCTGAGGATCAAAGGAGAAACATTACAGAGTCGAGAACGATGCCATTCCTCCTCCCGCTGCGACTCAGAACTCAGAAGTTTGGAGGAATTTGGCGACATGACTTCAAGAAGACTGCTTTTTACAAAACCTGTTAGCATCATGGGCGGTTATGTGCATCTGTGTATTATTATCTGCATTATTATCTAGCATCAGCTTTATGAATCACAGCTCTAAGAGACACTTAAAACATTTAATTCAACAGCATAAAGACTCAGGTAACCCCCCGAAACATTTATCGCCTACAAAGTGATCAGCAGAAGATTATTCAGTGAGGTTTCCAAAAGAGAGGCACTAAATTCCAAAAGACTGTGAGCTACGGGCAAAGAACTACTTGGTGGGACGCGAAAAAGTCTACGGGTACAGCCAGCCATATTTACATTACTCGACGGTTTCAGGGCGGACAATGCGAACACCCCAGTATTGGACCATTAATTCTTCCTCTGTTTGCTGTTACACTTCGTTAACCACTCAACGCGAAGAAAGATACAAGATGCTTGCTAATTCGCTTCGTTTACTTCTCGCGTCTTAGAAGGAAAATAACTATAATTAGAGGACCCTTTCCCTCTTTTTCTACTGTCTCTCTCTTTCTAATTCTCTCTCTCTCTCTCTCTCTCTCTCTCTCTCTCTCTCTCTCTCTCTCTCTCTCTCTCCCATGGACCCTCACCTAATGACCGTGAGACCCTACACTCCGTTTTTCACTTCCACAACATCACGCAGAGTAAACAGGAATATGGTAATAATCCAACATAACAAAGCAGCGTTAATATTAGTGGCAATAAAAGTTAAGAGGGAATGAAGGGGTCGTGCGTCGGTTGGTTACCTGGCTCTCAACTACTAAAGGTGAGGTCATAAATTTTCTTATTATTTTCAGTAACGTGAGAGGGAGTAAAAGGGAAACTTTAAACCAGCTACTACTGCATCTCACGCCATATTTACTCTCTCAGTCTTTCCCTTATCATATCGCTCCCTTCCTGATTAACTCACTCCCTTCCCACTATCCAACGCACCAACTCACTCACTCTATCTTACTAACACATTCCCTTCGTTTCTCATTCACTCTCTCACTCACTCGCTATCGCACTCGCTCGCCAATAAATTGGTTGAAGTTTTATAAGATCGGCTCCCAATCAGTAACTATCAGCAAATTAACTTAAAAGGCTCTACATTCCATAAGTAGTTGAAGTATTCTGTTCGACATACGGATTGAGTTAGAGACAAAGGTTAACATTATCATAGAAGGAAGGAATTCGGACTGATGGGATATATACTATGAAAAAATAATGTATTGGTGAAAAATAGCTAAGAAACACAAGGATAAAGATAGAAAAGGGACAAGAAGACGAAAGAAAAAATGGGATATGGAGGTATAGGTGCAAAACGAAGAGAGAATAGAGAGAAAAGCAACAGTTAAACAGGCCGAGAAGAGAGAAGAATGAAACACACAAACAAACACACACACCCACGGCCACACAGAAATTAGTTACAGAAAGGAAGCGACTCAAATGAAGACTAATGAAGGATAAATGACACTTTGAAAAATTAACCCGGTGATAAAATTTCGGGACTGACGACAGACGAAAAAAGAGGGAAAGGAATGAACGCGATAAATTGCATGAGGAAATTCACGTCTCCAATTGGCGTTTAAGTTTACAATTTGCGAAGGTCAGAAAAAAATGGCGGAAAAAAGACAATCAACAGAAATAAAACAAGCACGGCGAAAGGGAGAAAGGGGAAACTGTAAAGAAAGGAAAGGAGGTAATGGCGTGGAGAACTGAGGAAGGGAGGAAAGGAGAAGGAGGAACAAGGGGACGAAAGTGGTGAGGCGAGATGGCGAAGTAAATCGTGTGTGAAAATGATGAAGAGAGACCCAAAGATAAAAGAGTAGACAGAGGATGAAGAGGAAGAAGAAGAGAAGAATGAAGACGAGATGGGGAAAGGGAAAGGTAGGGGAAGGGACGGAAAAAGAAGCAGTAGTAATAGCAGTAGTAGGAAGAGTATAAACGTGGTGGTAATAGAAGTAATAGTCGTAGTAATGATGGAAACATTAATAGTAGTAAAAGATTTAGTTAGGTAATTGGTAAAGGATGTATAAAGTAACCAGTTAAAGGGGAATTCAGCTCTAAAAAAATACGCTGCCTCCTGACTTCCCAATTATATATTAACAAAAAATCATTAACTTCTTTATTACTTTCCTTTCAAAGACGATATACAAGCTGCCTCCAACTTGCCTTCCCTTCCCAAAAGTTATGAGCCGCCTTAAACTTTTTCTCTCCAGCAGACCAGTCCCTCTCTCCCTCCCTCTCTCTCCCCTTTCTCTTTCACTCACCGTCTCTTTCACCGTCTCTCACCGTCTCACTCTCACCGTTTCACTTTCACCGTCTCTCTCTCACTGTCTCATACTCGCTCTCACTCATAGTAACCAAGCATGAACGTTTAACCCAGCTGTTAGGCCTCGCAGTTTCACAGAGCCTCTTAAATTTATCAGTCCTTAACCCTCTTCAGCCCCCCCCCTTCTACACACTTGACAGCCACCCATTCTCTGCGACACTCAGATGATCCGGCCATTCATACAAAGCCGTAAACTAACTCAAGACGAGGAGCACGAGGACCTTCCCGCCTCCTCACCCGCTTCTCTGCACAAAAGGGTAACATATGGCAGGTGACGCGCCGTCCTTCAATTATATACAAGCTGTCCTGATCCAGCGTGCTTTGATGTTGCACTACTCCATTAGAGGTTTAAATGCCAAGGGTAACAGCTTTAACCAGGGATAAGGAGTGGTGTTAGGTCCTGAGTGACAGCCATCCCTTTAAAGGCCATTTAGAGCAACGTTATATGCCGGGAAAGCCTTCTTAACGGCGGACAGCTTTCGAATGGGACTTCTCGTAAAAAAACAAATTGACCAATAATCTCTAGTCTTATCTAATCAGAGTGTTGATTTGCCGGATCTTTAAGGATTGCTAAAAAGATCTCCTAAGAAAGCAATCCTCGTATTCTCGAAAAAAATGTTGTAAACGTATGTCAGTGAAGTAAATGAATATATAAACGAATGAAATATCCTTGGCAAATGGATACAGATAGGTAGACAGACAAACTAAAAGATCTAGATAAATACATAAGAAAAATACAGGGACAGGCTGATCGACGAATAAGTAGACAGACACCCAAAGAAAGGCAGAGATGATGGCAATGGACACAGAACACATGGGATGCCACCGTCCTTTTACAGCGAGTCAAGTCTGCCGCTGCTGCTCTTCACATCCGCCGCCGCCACCACCTACACGACGCCCCTCGGGACCCGGTGCAGAGCAGACGGCGGAGAATCAACTTTTCTTATCACTTCTTCACTCTTAAAGCTGTCCACCTCTTGGCTCCGTGTATACAAAGTCTTATCTGCTCCCAAAAAGTAAAGAGCAACATTATCTCTAAATTTCCCTGGACTTAACTCTTGTAGGATAGGTAAATGCAACTCCCCACGTGACTGTATGTGCTGGCGAGGCCTTGAGGCAGCACGGGGCAGCGGACGAGAAGGCGAGGTCCGTGTAGCTCCTTTGCCACGGGAAGGGGGCAGGGTGACTGTCCTCGTAAAGGTGAGAGACCACTTTCTGACTCCTCGGACCCGGATTATGAGCTACCCTTCCTTGTTTAAGCGAACTTATAGCCTCTTGACGCAGGCGGAGTGTCCTTGAGCCCCTTCTCCCAGGCTGAAGAGGAGTGTTTTCCTGATAAAGTCGACGTGTTATTTATAATTGGGTGTCGTAACGAGCTAGAGTGGATCATTACAACGCGGGGCACACCTGACGAGCCGCCCCTTCCTGCCATAAGCCATTCTCGCAGGTATGGCGCTGGATAGACACCTCAGTTTCTCCAAAAGGCCAAGCAGGCGTTTGTCGGGATTCGTTAAAGAAAAGGAGGAAAGGAGAAGACATCACAGCAACAGCGGGACACGTGACAGAGACAAAGAGAAACAATTAAGACGAGTAAGACACAAACCTACAGCCGGACACACAAACAAAAACAGAAGAGAAAACAGTGAAATCCCAAGTGTTCCAAGACAAACTGAGTAAAACGTGAACTTAAAACAGAAAAAAAATAATAAGTGGAATATGCTTTAAATGTAACGCGATGCAAAATAAAAATATAAAAAAGTGCAAAAGACCTGAAACATTATTGAAGGAAAAAGAAGTCATCCAAATCCAAAACGAACAATCAAAGAGAAGGAAAAGAAATAAAAAAGGAAGAGAAGGAGGAGGAAAGAAAACACCAACCAACACAACGATAAAAAAGACCTCCAATTCACTCAGAGAAATTAACTCGGAAAAAAATAGAAAAAGAAAATGAAAAAAAAATACTCGTAAAAAAAGCTTTAAGGAGTCGAGGCTTTGGGGGTGGCAGAGGGGGGGGGGAGGTAGAGAAGGAGGATGGTGTGGTTGAAGGAGGAGGAGGAGGAGGAGGAGAAATGACGATGGAGATAGAGTGGTGTGGTTGTTGTTATTGGTGGTGGCTGTGGTGATGGTGGTGGTGTGGATAGTAAGGTTGGAAGAGGAATGTATTGCTAGGAGTGGAAATTGTGATTGTGGTTGTGGGGTTGTGGTGGTGATGGTGGCTGTAGTTATGGAGGAAAAAGTCGGGATGGTGGTGGTAGTTGTGGTGGTGATGTAGGATGAGGAGGTGAGGGAGAGAGAGTGGGGTTGAAGAATGGGGAATGTGGGAGAAAGGGGTGAGGGAGGAGAGGGGTGCTAAGTAAGGGGAGGGGAGTTTCTGTGATTGTAGAGATGGTGGTGGTGGTGGTTGTGAGGTAGGAGAGGGTGGTGGTAGTGTCAAAGGCTGGGGAGAGAGACAGAGGGGGAATGTGGGGTGAAAGGGGTGAGAGAGGAGTGGGGTACTAGGTAAGGAGAGGGGAGTTTCTGTGATTGCAGAGATGGTGGTGGTGGTGGTGGTGGTGGTGGTTGTGAGGTAGGAGAGGGTGGTGGTGGTGTTAAAGGCAGGAGAGAGAGAGAGGGGGGGAATGTGGGGTGAAAGGGGTGAGGGAGGAGTAGGGTGCTAGATGGAGGGAGGGGAGGGGAGTACACCGCTGCCTGCCTCGCCGCCTGCCGCGCCCATGCAGGCTCGGTAAGGTTGAGTGCTTTGCTGCGCTAAGAGGATTACATTTCCAATACAAACAGCCAACGAGGTGTGCGTGAACAGCGGCTTTCACCGGACACCCTCCTCCGCCCGTACGCAGGTGTCTGACAGCTATGGGGCGTTCCTTTAACACTGCAGCCGTCGCCATTTCTCGGCATCCGCAAACTACACAGTATACACTATTTTTTTCAGTATTTAACAAGGTACAATAGGTGGCTTAATTTCCTCTTGATAAACGGAAACAATCAATACAACTTTCATTATCGGCATCAGAAAAGTGCAACAGCATATTCGCTTTTTTTTTTTTTTTACTATTTGACAAGGTACAATTTCTGCCTCCATTTCCTCTTGATCAATGAAAACAACAAGTATGTCCTTTATTTGTATATACTCATTTCTGTCTCTGATGTTGCTATGAGTAAATGATGTTAGGAAAGTAAAGATAAACGATAAAAAATAAGAAATAAAGTTAATTCTCGTACCCCAATGGTTAATCTAGGTCAGAGATTCCTCCCTACTCTCCCTGTGCTCCCGAGGGCATAGGGAGAGGGAGGGAAGCGCGTGGTCCATTACTTACCACACACAAAAAAAGGGAGAAAAAAACAACCCCAGCAAAGCAAGTTAGACCCTTCCCCTAGAGTGTAGTTCTTCCCTGGAGGACAAACAAAAACATGAAAAAACATATTCACAGGTTATTGGGTTCACTTTTCCTGTACCCGAAATAGATGTGATTACTTTGCTTCCACGACAGAAAAGAGAGAATCTATCCCAACCATCATGTCTTCGGGAAAACGACAAAGCAACTGCCATTAAGTTCGTGTTAGCCTCATCTTCAAAACAGGCACACAGAGACAGAGACAGACGCAGAGACAGATACATAGAGAGACAGAAGGATTGAAAAAAAAAGACAGATGGATAGTTTGACAAAAGAGAAAAAGACAAACGTATCGACAGTATAAAAAAAAAAGGACGGTCAGAACAGCAATCATTCAACGGGGCAGACAAACAGACGTACGGATACGATGACAAACAAACAGACAGAGAAAGACAGATAGATAGTCAGACAAAAGAGGAAAGGGACAAACGCATCGACAGCCAAACAAAAAAGGCCATGAGAGCAATCACTCAGCCAGAAAGACGAACAATAACCAGAAACACACAGAGGAAGCCTTTATCGCGTTTCCATTGGTCCCACGTACTTCACACACATCCACGGCCTGCCAACCTGACCACCTCTGCGCCAGGCTCCATCCCTCTCCCCGGTGAGTGGAAGGAAGCGCGGAAAAGGAAGAGGAGGCGGCGGCAGCAGAGAAGGCATCACGGTTAAGTCAATTAGGGTGGAGCAGGCACGCAGGAAGGCTTCAGGCAAGAGAACGGGTTTCATGCAGGCTTCGTACGGGTTGATGGAATAGCTTCCCTCCCTTCCCCTTCTCTTCTCCTTCATTGGAGCGTAGATAGGGTGAAGTTATCTTACGCACACACACACGCTGCTTCCTCCCTGAACCCATCCGTAGCTACACGTTCCCCATCCCTTCACACACAGACACACGCACACGCACACACACGGAGGGGAGGACACCGCTATCAACGTGGTGATCTCTGCGTTGCTAATCAAGAGAACAAATGCGACTCGTGACTCGGCGAGCGGAGAGTCTTTGTTTTGAGTTTCCGTCCCTGAGAATGGCGTGATTGAACCCTCGACGCACCTGTCCCTCCAACAATGTGTCCATGGGGCCCTAAATGATTGCTTGTTTATGTCTCCTGCATCCGCCGGGCAGCCGAAGGTAAGACTAATATCAAGCCATTATTCTTGTACGTTTTGAATGTCATGAAGTATCTGGGAGTTTCATTCTCTTCAATGTAACGAAGATGCAGTGGCTCTGATATCAAGAAGTTACCTGGTCTCGTTATCCGTGTAAGGGATGGGGAGGTAAGGGATGGGAAGGGAAGGGAAGGGAAGAGAAGGGAAGGGAAGGGAAGGGAAGGGAAGGGAAGGGAAGGGCAGCAAAAGGAAAGAAACGGTAAAGGAAGGAAACGGAAGGAAAGGATAGGAAACGGAAAGGAAAGGAAACGAAAAGAATGGAAAGGAAGGGAACGGAAGGGAAGGAAGGGAAAGGAAAGGAAAGCAAAGGAAAGAACAGTAAAGGAAAGGAAAGAACAGGAAAGAAAAGAAAAGAAAAGAAAAGAAAAGAAAAGGAAAGAGAAGGGAAAGGAAGGGAAGGGACGGGAGCTCATGTCCATCACACACTGTTTCGACGCATAGCTTCTCTTCTCATTTACGTGCGGCGTCGTGTATCGGCTTTCCCCGCTGCCGACTCGATGCTGCATTGTAGATAAAGTTCAGGCTTTTTTTCCTTCCTCCATTGTACCGTCGAGCCACCCTTCGCCGCGATGACTTTTTCCCTAAAGATGCGGAACACGAATGGCGGGGGGGGGGGGAGAGAGAGAGAGAGAGAGAGAGAGAGAGAGAGAGAGAGAGAGAGAGAGAGAGAGAGAGAGAGAGAGAGAGAGAGAGAGAGAGAGAGAGAGAGAGAGAGAGAGAGAGAGAGAGAGGAGGGTAGACAGACAGGTAGACGGACAAGACACACGGAGACAGAGAATAAAGATTTGATCCATTATGTCAGAAAAAAAGAAAAAGACCAAAGAAAGAGACACATGAAAGATATAATTGATTATGTCCAAAACTTTTAGAGAAACAAAGTAGGAAATTAAATAACTATACACAATTATAGCGTGAAGAGCATTAGAGAGGTTCGAGATAAAAGAACATAAAAATAAGACGAGGAAAAAGACAAATATGAGAAAATACGATAAAATGGGAAGAAAAGAAAGGAGAGGAAAGGCAGACAGACACAGGCTAATTAAGAAGATACAAGATGGAACGGACGAGAAAGAAAATATCAAGAGGAGGAGGAGGAAAGGAGGCAATAAATAAAGAGAGAACGACAGAAAAACAGAAAGAGAGGAGGAGAGAAAGAGAGAGATTAAGAAGAGACAAAGAGAAATAAAGATAGGAAGAACGAGAAATTAATATGTTTGCTTTAGTGGAAAATGGGCAATACATTAGCAGAGGGAAGGAAAGAGAGGAAAGGAAAAAGAGGAAAACGAAGACGAGAGAGAGAATACACGTCAAAAGGAAACGAGGAAGGAAAAGCAACGAAAAAAAAAAAAACAATGAAAGAAATAAAAACAAAAGGAGGAACAAAACGAGGACACAAAGGGACACGAAAGAGAGATAGAGGATGGACGAAAAAACAGATATACGAAAGGAGAACAAAGAAGTGAATGGAAGAGTGAAAAGAAATGAAACTGAGACACAAATTAGCGAAAAAATAGGACTAGGAAACTGAGGCGAGGAAAAAAACCGGGACAAAGAAAGACGGAATGACGGACAGAGAATAACAACACACACACAAACAAGGACGCAGAGAAAGCAAAAATGACAGGAAAGAAAGAGAGAAAGTGCTCCCCCCTCACCACTATTCTTTCCTTCCCCCCCCCCCCTCCCCCCGAACCACCACCACCACCACGACAACTCCAACAAACGTACGAAAAGAATAGATCATCAAGAGAAGTTCACGAGAGTCCACGCACTCAAAACTCAGCCAGGGGGCAAGTCAGCGGGATACGAACGGGGGTGCTGCGGCATGAGAGACGAACCCATACGACAACCAGCCATAAAAATCCTTCTCCCACTTCCTTGATCACCCGTTAACTCTCTCCGCACACTCATGGTAGATTGGGTCAAGTAATTATCGGAAGGGAGGTGAAAAGATAAACGTAACATAATGAGAGAAGGAAAAAAATCACCGCTGCTGCCGGTTCTGGTAAATGAAAAATGACACCTAATTATTTCCCTTATTGCTGATGCTTTTCCTGTTTACGTTGCTGGAATGAAAAGAAAGAGAGATGAAGAAGAGAGAGGAAGCATAAGGGGAACAGAGAAAGAGATGATTGATGTATGGAAGAGATAAGAACGGAGAGAAGGGATGAGAAGGGAAGGGAAAGGAAGGGATGAGAAGGAAAGGGAAAGGAAGGGAAGGGAAGGGAAGGGAAGGGAAGGGAAGGGAAGGGAACGGAAGGGAAGGGAAGGGAAGGGAAGGGATGAGAAAGAAAGGAAGAAAAATAAAGACGAGAGAGGCAGCATAAAGGGAAAAGAGAAAGGGATAACGGATGTAGGGAAGGGAAGGGAAGGGAAGGGAAGGGAAGGGAAGGGAAGGGAATGAAAAGGAAAGGAATGACAAAGAAGGGAAGAGAAGAGAATGAAAGGGAAAGAACGGAAAAAAATGAAACGGAAGAAGAAAAAAATGAAAACGAAATGAAAGCAAGAAAAAAGGAAAAAGAAAAAGATGAGAGGGAAAAGAGGTGAATCTCTAGTTTGAAACAGGTTTACGTTCACTGGAAAGGTAGCAGTAAAAGAGATCAGTGCTTTTTAGAGGTTCCCATGAAGGCAGAGAGGGAGCAGATTCTGAACATTTTTGAGAACACGAAACTCGACTGACCACGGGACGCACCTGGCGATGAAAAACTAATTACCTGGAAAATTAAAATCGCAGGTAAGTAGTGGAGTCAAATGATTATACCTGCGAGAGAGAGAGAGAGAGAGAGAGAGAGAGAGAGAGAGAGAGAGAGAGAGAGAGAGAGAGAGAGAGAGAGAGAGAGAGAGAGAGAGAGAGAGAGAGAGAGAATTATGCTCTATTACGTCAAAAAAAAAATACCTGAAGTCTTTCATTCCCTTCCCCGTTCATCTTTCCTCCCAGCCTTTCCAACTCCAAGTCCTTCCTGTCCTCTCCTCCCACTTTCCCTCTCGTACCTTCCTCTCCTCCCACTCTCTCCCTTGCCCTCCATCCTAACGGCCTTCCTCGCCATTTCTCTGCCCTCCCAAGAGACATATTCCGGTTTTAATCCATACACATCGGGGTCTCTCACTCCCCCACGCGGCCCAAGGGAAGGTGACTCGCTGCGGCCCGGCCCAGGACATGAAACCTACAGAGGGGTGGACTGAAGCTTCTGGGTGGACCTGGCGGGACGGTGCATAGGGTTGAGGAATAATGTGATCGTGTGCTTTTGAGGATGAGCGTCTGTTTGTGTGCTTAAGGAGTTTCTAGAGATCTTGTATGGCCGGTTTTGAAAGAAGAAAAGGTGTTGATGTCATATTTTCGAGATGGTAAGGGATTCAAGTAGAGTGGCCCCAATCAAGTTATCGTAAGGATGTGCGTGTGTTTGTGTGCTTCAGGAGTTTCTAGAGATTTTATATGGCCGGTTTTGAAAGAAGAAAAGGTGTTGATGTCATAATTTCGAGACGGAAAGGAATTCATTAGAGTGGCCCCAATCAGGTTATCGTAAGGATGTGCGTGTGTTTGTGTGTTTCAGGAGTCTCTAGATACCTTATACGGCGGTTTCAAAAGAGGGATACGAGGCGCAGATGTCATAATTTTAAGACAGTCTCCTCGCAAGTTATATTTCCTGTCGCCTCAAATGTCCTTCCTCACCGGTATGGGATGGGATGGGACGCATAAAAGTGATGACTCTTTCCTTAACCCTCCTATCAATTCCCCTACATGGCGCTTCCCTCCTCTTCTGGCCCGCCCTTCCCTCACTAAGGTAGCCGCCCCTCCTCATCCTGCCCCTGACAGTTTAATTACGAGGTCTGCTGGCGCCACACCCTCCTGCCCTCCCTGCCCCTTCCTTCCGCCCCTTCACCCTCCTCCCCTGCCTCTCCCTCGGCCTTCGTCACCCACGGGAAGGGCGCCAAGGGGTTATGTAAAGCTTTTGATGAGGGCAGGTAGCTTGATCAAGGCCACTGAACGACGGGGGGTGTTAACGACTGGAAGTGTTGTGTTACTTTTGTTGCTGTTGTTAGGGTCTCCGCATGAATCTTTTTGGACATAGTTGAGGACACAAGGATATAAGGAACGTGTCAGGAGATGCAGTGTTATTAAATGAAGTATCTCGAGGGTTAAAAAATCAAAAGAATAGTAAGATTCTGATAAAAATGAATGAAGAATGAAGAAACGGATAAGAATGACGGTGGAGTTCATACTTGACAGATTCAATAATGTCTGGAGGTAAAAGAATGTAAACCTTTACACTTGCATGGAGTATCAGTGATGGTGTTGAGTTCCCTACACGGACAAGCTTCAGGATCGCATGTTAAGTGGCCATACAGGAACCCGGAAATAAAGAAATCGTACGAATGCCTGTAATAGAAAGGAAGTTCTCACGTCACGAACTTGATAGCGTATTGATGAAAGGAGGAACTACCCATGTGTACTTTATCTTATTGCTGATGTTTCTCGTATTTACGTTACTGGAAGGAAAATAAAGAAAGTAAGAAAATAAAGCAGCATAAACGGAAAAGAGAATGGGATGATAGAAGTAGGGGAGAGATAAGGGAAGGGAAGGAAAGGGAAGGGAAGGGAAGGGAAGAGAAGGGAAGGGAAGGGAAGGGAAGGGAAAGTAAGGGAAAGGGAGGGATGGGAAAGGGAGGGAAGGGATGGGATGGGAAGGGAAGGGAAGGGAAGGGGAATGAAAGAAAAGGGAAGGGAAGAGAAAGAGAGGAAAAGAAACGATCAACAGAAGAGATACATGCGCAAGCTTCGTGAATTCTGAGCTTGATGTACGATGAGGTAAGAAGAGAAGGAGCCTTTTGGTTTTCTGATGTGGCTGCATATTCTTGTCTTAATTGATGATACGCCTCTTCTCTCTACAATCAGACACGAAATAGAACAAAAGCCGAATGGAAAAGACTAGAAAAGAGGAACCATTTGTTTACATTTGCAAGGCGTCAATAAAAAAAAAAGGTATATAGACAAACCCTCGTGAGTCGTGTCCTGGGCGAGTGCGTGGTGATGGTGGTGGTGGACGTCAACGTCTGTTATATAAGTAAGCGAACATGACAGAACGGCTGCACCCCCTCTCTATACTCCCCTTCTCTCCCCCTCGTTTTTTTTTTTTTTTTAAACAAAGGAGGCAGCTCAAGGGCACAAAAAAAGGAAACAATTATATATTTTTTTCCTTCCACGTCAAACAGTGCACAGACCAATCAGAAAACAATCCAATCCCTTTTCATTTCCACTTATTTCCTTATTCTCGTATTTAAAAGTGCTATGATCAGTTCGGTAAAGTAAGCAAAATGACAAAACGGCTGCACCCCTTCTCTATACTCCCCTTTTCTTCCCTCTCGTGTTCTCTTCGACGCCAAACAGTGTACAGAACAAACAGAAAACAATCCAATCCCTTTTCATTTCCATTTATTTCCTTATTCTCCTATTTAAAAGTGCTATGATCAGTTCGGTAAAGTAAACAAGATAACATAACGGCTGCACCTCCTCTCTATACATCCTTTTTCTCCCCTTCGTGTTCCCTTCGACGTCAAACAGTGCACAAAACAAACCGACAACAAATCCACTCTTTTTCATATTTACACACTTCCTTATTCTCGTATTTAAAAGCGCTATAATCATTTCGGTAAAGCGGCCGCCTCTCCCGTGCTGGGATCGAGCCCCACCATTCATCAAGGGATCAAAATGAGTGTAGTGAGCTGTGTGATCAGACTCGCTGCCCTCTACTGGTGCCTTCATATGTCAGCGTTGGGCGTTTCCATGGCGTTCAGTGCGTCACATCCACAATTTGTACCCTCGTTTCGTTGTCATATCTTTGTGGAGAATGACAGTTGACTCCCAAGCGGCCCTGTACTTAATATATAACTAATGCAAATAGGCTAATGTAACTAATATGTCAGTGCTCGTCGTATGAGTGGGGTTCAGTGCGTCACATCAAATATTTTTACCCTCGTTTCGTTCCCATAGCTTAGCGGAGACTGACAGTGGACTCCCAAGCGACCCTATACCCAATACATACAACTAATACGTCCTATGTCATTTTTAGTGGGTGTCATGGATGATTTACCAGGTTTCTTTGTACGATAACTTGATTGGGAGCACTCTACTTGATTCCCTACACCCACAACGTAATATAGTACCTCTGATCCACCGTCCACACCACCACCACTATCACCACAAACACAACCAGCGACTATAAGCTCTCCCTCGTAATCTACTAGCTCATCATTGTTACTTCCGCCTCCTTGACAACTTCCTTTCGTGGCCGCTGCTCCAAGTGCCTAATTCACCTCGCCTTCCTACCTCTCTCGCTACATCCCTGTACACCTCCCTCCCTCCCTTCCTTCCTTCTGCCCGCTGACTGCCACTTACTCACTCACTCGCTCAATCAGGCCACTCATTCAATTTAGCCACGGGGTTAAGTTCGTTACGAGGCACTTCCACCCCTCTGCCTCTTATGACTCCACCAATTATAACTTCCACCTTTGGCTACTGTGGTGGCGGCAGAGAGGTCCACCCCCATCGCCACCACCTCCATCTCTATTCCCATACCAACCTTCCCCGCCCGCCACTTTCCCGTCATATCCGCCCGCCATACGCCAACGCTATTCCTACTTCCTACGTGTTCTGGCAAAGGTCTCGTGCTGCCATCAGTGTTTTACTACTTCGGCCCCGTCATGAGAAACTACCGTAGAGAAAATCGTAAAATAATGTTAATATTCAGAGCCTTCCGGTAAAATGAATGCCCTTGTTTAAGAAATAGTTTGCATTTCGAAGTTATTGTTTTGAAAGTGTCGTGAATTTTCGTTGATGTTGAAGTGAATGAAGAGTTCTATTCGTAAATAATATAGGTTTGTAAACACTGACACATTAACGTAGCAAATGTTGTTAGACGAGAAGAAAATCAAATCACAGTAGATTATTTATAACCTTCCTTTGACAGACGCTTACATACAGACACAGGCAGACAGACACAGACAGACAGACAGACAGACTGACGAGACAAAGACACAAAGACATAAACATAGACAGGGAGCAAGAGAAGGAGAGTCGAGTGAGGGAGAAAGACACAAAGGGAAACAAAGCCTCGAGCCACACAAAGAGATGAAGAAAATCAAATCGAGGAAGCAAACACAATTACACTCTTGATGACCTCGCAAATGTCTCTTCTAAGTACACCTCCTTTTTCCCCACTCTTCAGAATTACATTATTACCTTCACTACCTGGTAATTAGAGGGCAGGTAATTCACTTACGCTCCTGCCTCACCCGAGTATCCCTTGACGACAAGTAACTCTCATCAAGGGCAACGGAAACACCTGTCGGAAGAGCCCCGGAAGATGTGGCTAGTCGAAAAAGTACAAAGACCCAAAGAGTGACACGCCAATACAACACTAATCATAATAAATCGCCGTGACTGATTACCTGTCTGATGCAAGGTGTGTAATTGGTTCCCTCACGCACCCAGGAAGAAGAGAGAGACAGAGGGAGAAACAGACCGATAGACAGGCAGGGAAAGAGGGTGTGAGTGAGTGAAGGAGAAGGAAGAAGAGAGAATTAAAGACGAGGAGAATCAGGTGGAGAAAGCAGAAAGAAGAAGAGAGAAAGTGAGGAAGGGAGAAACAGTTAGATCGGCAGATGGGGAAAGAGAGTGCTAGGAAATAAATGAAGGAGGAAGAAGCAAGAAAATAAGAGACAAAGAAAATCAGGTTGAGAAGACGGAAGGGGGAAGAGGTAGAGAGAAACATATAAAGAGACAGAGAAAGAGGGTGTTGGGGAAAAATGTGAAGGGGAAAGAAGCAAAAAGAAGCAGAAACGAAGAGAACCAGACTGAGAAGGCTTTGTATTCGTATTATATAACGCCTCGTCTGGTGGTGCGCCGCTACGCTAAGCAATATATTAATGGTCATGGGCCTTTGTTGTGTATTAATGTGGCAGGGACGATGTTAATGTCGATCCCACTCTGCTTCTGCTTATTAGGGAACGAAGATTACTCATGCTGGGCTTCGGATTGTAATGAAGCGACCCGCCTTTATGTTGTTCTGTTCCGCTCTGTTTGTTATTTTGTTCTCCAGTTCAAGTTCAAGTCGCTCTTTGATCTCTCGTGTTATTCCTTGCTGTATACGATGGTTGACTTGTTACTGTTGTTGGTGGTGGTGTTGTTGTTTGAGTTATTAGTGTATTTTTATTCTATTGCCCTTGTGTGTGTGTGTGTGTTTGTGTTTTTGTCTGTGTGTGTGTGTGTGTGTGTGTGTGTGTGTGTGTGTGTGTGTGTGTGTGTGTGTGTGTGTGTGTGTGTGTGTGTGTGTGTGTGTGTGTGTGTGTGTGTGTGTGTGTGTGTGCTCGCTCCACCCACTCAGTAATATCCTACTTTTCCTGCGTTTTGTTTTCCTCTCCTCAACTTTACACATTACCACATTCTGTTTGACGGGCACGCTGTTTTCTTTCATTAGCAAATTTCTTGTCTCTACGTCTGACCCCGAACTGCTCTGAAACGCAAAACAGCTGTAAATACTTTCGCCTGACAGTGCTTAATGTGTCCGCTGTGCCGTCCTGCGTAAAGTTGTAATATCGGTTGCGTGGAACTCTAACGTTATGGTCGATTTTATATTCTGAAATTTTCCAGCGCGTTCCCATCACCGGACACATTAATCTACGCACATTTCCCCATCCCCCAATCGTGCCCTTCCACCCCCATCACCCCTGCAGCCCACACCTCTTACGCTGGTCTCATAAATATCCACCACACGCCACCTTGCCCCCTCCAACACACTCCTGACACCCTCCCCCCTCACACACACATACAGGCGCTTCATCCTAACCTTCACCCTAAGGCCTCTGCTCCCTAAACTATCAAACTTGTCCTCTCACTACAGTCTTTCTTCTTTTGTCTGAGTCCTCCATTAACTTAACCGACTAGTTTCTTTCTTCCATCCACCATCCCATTAGGTTCTTTTCCCCTTGTGGTTTAGCGTTCGCCTTCACCATCTCACGCTACCCAATACACCATGAAAACCGTACCTACTACTCCTCTCCCCCTCTCTCTCTTTCCCTCTCTCCTTCCTCCATGTTTCTTCCTCCATAACTACCACGACTACCACCACGACCACTACTACCACCTTTCCCCCTTCTCTGCTTCCCTTCACTTTTCGTCCGGCATCAGAAACGACATCAACGACTTCATTACTGTCCATTAAGCCTCCTTCCTCATCTTTTTCTTTCCTTGGTGCAGCGCGAGCGAGGACAGATAAGTAAAAACGGTTATCAGGTAGTCGAGGGCAGACGCAAGAGGTAAAAGGTAAAAGAGCCCAGTAGGAATAATGGATGTGGACACGATGGTGATGAGGATGAAAAGAAGAGAAAATAAGAAGGGAAGGGACGGCTGAAAGGCTTCTCGAACACAACGAGGCGAAGAGGTGTGATGTTTTGTTTCGTCCTTTTGCTTTGTATGTATCGCTGAGAGGGAAACCTGAACAAGAGAATAACACAATACTCTGACACACACAAGCACCAACAGAAATTCATGAACTCTTTTTTTAGCAGAAGCAGGAAATGTCATAGTAGTAATAGTAGTGGCATTAGCAGTAGTAGCAGTAGTAGTAGTAGAAGTAGTAGCAGTAGCAGTAGTAGTAACAGTAGCAGTAATAGTAGAAGTAGTAGTAGTAGTAGTAGAGTTCTTGGTGCATTTAAAATCACAGTAACAATGGACGTGTACAAGGGCGTTTGGAAGGCGAGTAAATTTTCATCTATCCACCTTCTGCTCTCGTTCAGGACCTCCCGAATTCAAAGTCCACGCCCTCCACGAGACAACTTCCTCCTGTTTACCACAACAACCCTCAGGAAGTTGGAGCGGCTTCGTGTCCAAGTCACGCTGGTCTTGTTGCTCTCCAAGGCAACTACACGCCGCAAGTTAAGCACCTCGGAAAGTCAGGGCCAAGGTAATGATGCCCGCCCGAACTCCAGCAGGTTTTGCGTGAAACACGAGTCAGAGAGGATTAAGACTGGGTTCTCCTGAGACTGAAGTAACAACACCAGCGCCAGGGACCGTGACACAAAGAAACAAACATAGACAGTGAGAAATAGAGCATGAGTTGAGTGAGGGAGAAAGACACAAAGAGAAAGAAAACCGCGACACACACAGAGATGAAAAAAATAAGCTAGAGGAAGCAAACACAATCACCATCATGATGATCTCGAAAATATCTACTCTAAGAACACCTCCGTTGTATCTTAACTGTGTGCGAAGGAATGTCAGCCAAATACGTCATGTTGAGTCCTCACTACAACAACCGACAGACTGTAATAACTCCAAAGAAAGGAAATTGAAGGCATTAACACAGTCTACATGGAGAGAGCTATACGCATAAGCCCATAATGTAAGAGGTTCGGGGACGCAAGCAAGAGTTTCACTGGAGCTGGTAGTCACCGGAACCACAACTAAGCCACAGCGAGCGATGCACACACGAGGTTAACTTAGGTCCATCTCTTTGACCCACAAGATAGACCAGATAGACAAACAGGGAAAGAGGGTGCTGGGAAAACAGTAAAGAAGGAGGAGGAAGCAAAACGAAACAGAGACGAAGAGAATAAGGTAGAGAAGGTGGAAGGGGGAAGAGAGAAATGAGAAAAAGAAACAGATAGACAGGAAAAGAGGGTGCTGGGAAAACGGTAAAGAAGGAGAAAGCAAAACGAAACAGACGAAGAGAGTAAGGTAGAGAAAGTAGAAGGGGGAAGAGAAAGAGAGAAACAGACAGATAGACAGGAAAAGAGGGTGCTGGGAGAAAATAAAAAAAAAGGGAAGGAGAAAGAAGTAATGAGAAGTAGAGACAAAGAGAATCAAGTAGAGAAAATGGAAAGGGAAGAGAGAGAGAGAGAGAAACAGACAGACAGGAACAAAGGGTGCTAGCAGAGGTAGTAAGCAAGATGTCCCCACAGTTGCTACCGACACGCCATCTTCTTCTAATCCCTGCAGACCATCCTAAACAGCTCTTCCATATCAGCAGAATAAGTGAATTTCCAAAAAGTACTCCGGTTCCCCTTCACTGCCGAACCCCCGCACTCCTAACCTTTAAAAGACCCTCACCGCCACGCAATTTTTTACCTTAACAAGCTGCTGTCGACGGTGGATAATTAACAGTAATTCAGGAAGTGTCGCGACCTAATGTTGTTCGGGAGAGTCATTACCACACGCAGGACAAACAACAAGCAGCCCTACACTTCCTGATAATTGTGTGCGTGTCTGTGTGTGTGGTGTGTGTGCGTGGGGAAAACGTGTGTGTGTGTGTGCGTTTGTGTGTGTGTTTACAATGTCCGGGTTAGATAATAATCCGAGTTCCTTTGGTTCCTCATTATGTATTCTGTCAACGGGTAATCCCCTCACACAATTAGTTTTCCGCATCACGAAACGTAAATATTCCACTGTCGGAGGTGATTAATTGTGTGTTTTGCGACAGTGTTTATTATGAACGGGATGCCCTCATCGTCTACCCATTAATCACGATGCTAGCGGCTCCCCTGTGCTCCTATTAATCTTACGCCGAGTTAGCTGGATCAGATTAAAGAGGTGCCAAGCTGGGCCGGGGGAGGTTAAGGGTAGATTAATTTCTGGGGCGGCGAACAAAGGTGAGTAGGGTCCCGCTCCTCCTCATTTACACCCAACCTATTTACAGCATTTGAAACTATTACTGAAAGGCCTCACACCTCTTCTTTACTCCCAACCTATTTACAGCATTTGAAACTATTACTGAAAGGCCTCACTCCTCTTCTTTACTCCCAACCTATTTACAGCATTTGAAACTATTACTGAAGAGGAAAAGAACACAACCTGAGACGAGCACTAAACTTTGAGGTAGAGGGCAGAAGACCACCAGGAAGGCCAAGGGAGACGTGGAGAAGGGTGGTGGAGGAAGATATGAGGAGGCTGAACATCACGGAAGAAATGGCTATGGACCGGCAACAGTGGAGGAGGCTCATATCCCGTCCAGCCCCACCATAGGGTATAAATGGACGTTAAACGATGATGATGATGATGACACTATTACTGAAAGGCCTCACACGTCTCCTTTACTTCCAGCCTATTTACAGCATTTGAAACTATATTATTCAAAGGCCCCATATCCCTTATTAATCCCCACCCTATTTACAGCATTGAAACCTTATTATTCAAGGCCTCGCTCCTCTTCTGTTATTGCCATCCATCTTTGAGCATTTGAACCTTCATGATTTAGTGTTAGAATGCTAAAGCTATTCTAGATTACTTACCGTTGAAAGCCTCTACGGTTATAATTAAATACATACTTATAATTCATTAGCCGTTGATCCGCCTAAGTCCTTATTCTATTAACGTTTCGTGCAGTGGAATCCGGAACAGCTTATCTTACTCATAGTTTGGTGTGTTTAACTCCGACGTGCACACAAACACACACACAAAAAAAAAGCAATTTCTTACACATATAAAGAGACAGAGACAGAGATAAACAGTTCACTCTACGTATATATATCCAATAGTTGTTTCTTCTTTTTTCTTTTCAACCCCACTCCTAACACAACTACAATCCATTTATATTTTTTTATTAACAAGATGAAAAAGCAAAGGATCAATCTCTATATTATTTTCATTATCTATATTCTGCTATATTCCGTTTATCATTATTCATTTGTGTTTTAAGTGTGTCGGGGCTACAGACTTTGCAATATATATGTTTCTACTCTTACGGTTCTAGGTTTGAAAATAAAAATAAGAAAGATAAACGTTTTGCGCCAGAAGTAGTATTACACTCGTGTCTCCCTCGCCTTGTCTCCTCCGTGACAAGAACAGCTGGAGAATATACACAAAACAACACATCTTACTTCACGGGGAGGCTTACTGTCCCACGCACCTGCCAGCCACAGAGCCAGCCAGTCAGCAAACAATTTTCTGGGTCATAAGGTCCACTCAGATCACCTCCTCCTCGTCACTCTTGCACCACCTAGCTTAACACATCTTATTATAGGGAAGAGAGCTCCACTATTTTCTCATTCCCATTATTTTCCTTGCAAGCATTCTATTTAAAACGCACCTGAAGGAAAGCACCGTTTACTGTATCATACATTACCACTAACACATTTTATTTAAGGGATGAGAGCTCGACTATTGGCTCATTCTCACTATTTCCCTTACAATCCTTCTATTTTTAACCAAACCAAAGGAGAGCATCGTTTATTCTACCACTTCTGTGCACTTTGATATCACTTAACCATTGCCAACTAACTCTGACACACTAAAATGCACTACAATCTCCCCATCCTCATCATTGCTCTCGCCAGCTGCACATGGCGAAACAACCCAACCTCTGGACCCAATCCTTTCCATTGCCACAACATCTTTCTCTGCACTATAAATGACCTATCCATCTCTACCTCCATACGCCTCTCCCACATACACTTTTGTCTATCTCCCAAGGAAACAAAACCTCTGGAACTGCACTCTTTCACCCATCTTGAAGGACATATCTGTCGCCATGTATCTTCCTCAGTGCCATCATAGCAGACCCAACTGTTGCCACCTGTCTTTGCCTCTTTCTCTTCCTCTCTCCCCTGTTTTGCCTCTCCCTATCTCCCTTCTCCCTCCTTGCCTCTTTTCCTCTCCCTTCGCCTTCCTTCCCTATCTCCCTCCCTCTCTATCTTCACCCTCCTTGCCTCTCTTCCTCTCTCTTTTCCCTCTCCTTGTCTCTCCCCCTCTCTCACATCACCCTCCTTCCCACTCTCCCTGCCTCCCTTCACCCTCTCCCCTGTTGGGCCGCGGAACACATGGCATGAAAAATGTTAAAAAAAATATGACGTGAGTACAGGAAAAGCCTCTTGCATGGGGCTTGTTGCGGGCTACAGTGACACTCGTCCACATTGATTTTTTGTTCTACTTTTTTTTTGGTGTGTGTACGCGAGTTGACTTCCCACGGGACATACATATGCTACTGCTGTGATGATTTGAGTCGCTATATAGTTATTTATTGATGTGTGTTGAGCGTTCCTATACTCTCCACGCCGTAATGAAGCAAGCACGAGAATGCGAAGACAATTAGTGGGTTCAATGTCATGCCTGCAGTGATGTGGAATGCGTGAATATAGACATGCATTTTCGTCACACACATACACACACACGCACACACACACAGTCTCACATACACACACAATCCCCCCCGCACATACATACACTCACTATAAGCATTAAGTGGCATTTCCCAGACCGCCTGTACTGCCACATGTGCCTGTCTAAACTAACCGGACCCAGGGCAGCTACATGACACGGCTCACGCCCATTAGCTCTTTACGCAAGTACCACACCACTATGACCACCACGCCACCTACTACGTAAGCCGCGAGATATACAGCGAACACGGAAAACATGGCCAGCGATGCATGTTTTAACGCTTAAGGGTAAGGAATTGGGGGTTTTATAAGTGTGTTTGTGGATGTGGGTGTGTCTGTATATGTGGGTGTGAGGGAGGAGGGGGGTATGTGTCTTGCATCCACACACACATTGAAAAGAGTCGCGTTGACACCTAAGAGTTATAATCAAAGGCTTCACCTTAACACACTTACTTGTTTACTCCCTTACCCCCCATAATCCCTTGCCCCTTCAACACTCATCCTCCCCCTCAGCATAAACAACAACAGCAAACAAACACGCACAAGAAAAACAATTAATAAGACGAAGCGAACACAAGGATGGAAGGGAAGGCAGATGCAAAAGAGGACGCAGAAAATGGGAAAAGGAGTGAAAGCGCGGTAGTCGGAAAAGGAGGAGGAGGAGGAAGAGAGGAGGAGGAGGAGAAGGAGAAGGAAGAGGAGGAAAAGGAGGAGGAGGAGAGGGAGGAGGAGGAGGAGGAGGAGGAGGGGTCGTATTCCCGGGTCAACAGGTTAATTAGATTAGTGTGTGACAGTGAGTGAAGGGAGGGAGAAAGGGAGAGAGAGGGGCGGAGAAAGCGATAACGAGAGAGAGAGAGAGAGAGAGAGAGAGAGAGAGAGAGAGAGAGAGAGAGAGAGAGAGAGAGAGAGAGAGAGAGAGAGAGAGAGAGAGAGAGAGAGAACAGAGAGAGAGGGAAACAAGGGGAGCATGTACACATATCGTCCTCTGAACCTCACTGTGTCTGTTTGTATGTTTGTTCTTCTGTTGCCTTATCTGTGTCTCCAGGTCAGGTCTCTCTCTCTCTCTCTCTCTCTCTCTCTTATCAGGTCATACTTGTCTGTCACTGTCCCTTAAGAAACGTCGTGGGAAAAAACGTTATTGCTCGTGTTTATGTCTGATATTACGTTTGTGACATCCTGCCGGAGTCGCATGCATTCGAGTCTCGACATTCTTCCACGTTCTTTCTGTCAAGTCTGTGCTGTGTGTGTTTCCCCCTCGTATCTCTATGAATTTGCAAGGCTCGTGTGTGTGTTTGTGTACTTGTGTAATTCATGCTGGAGGGGTTTTGACTTTCTTATTTATTTTTGCCCTTGAGCTGCTTCTTTTACCGTAAAAAAAATGCATGTCTGTTTCATTTTGGGAAAGAGTGGAGAGACACAGACAGACCAATACTGAGATAAAATAAGTGTGTGTGGGAGGGTGTCCGTGTGTGTATGTGGCGAAGAGGTGATGAGTGTGTGTGGAGGATGTGCGTATATGTGTGTGCGTGGGTCGGGGTAAGTGCGTGAGTGGAGGGGGATATGTGAATGTGTGTGAGCGTGTGTGGAAAGGTGTGTGTGTGTGTGTGTGTGTGTGTGTGTGTGTGTGTGTGTGTGTGTGTGTGTGTGTGTGTGTGTGTGTGTGTGTGTGTGTGTGTGGGCGCGTGTGTGTGTGGAGAGGGGTGCGTATGTGTGTGTGGGTGTGCTTACGATTCTGAATAAGCGAGATATGCATTAATACAGGAAGGGGATGCATCATAACCAGATAAGGGTTCCGTAATATTAAGAGCTGCTGATGTCAAGCGGCACAAAGACCCCACTGGGTAGTCATTTGTTGGGGCTCGCTTAATATACCTCCATAGGGGGCTGAGGGGAGCGACGACCCTTTCCCTGGCAGGTTATTTACTACGGGTTGGTTAGTTAATATCTGCGCGGGGAGGAGAGGGGTGGAGCGGCCCTTGTTTGGACTTTTATTTGCCATTTGATTTTTAACGCGAGATGGAGTTCGAAATATTGGACGCGTTTTCCGTCGCATTGGGAATCAAGGTGTTTGAAAGCGTGTGATCTGTCAAGCAAAGAATCAGATCGCTCTATATCGCATTGAAAGGAAAGTGAAGCGGTCATGGAATTCTTAGGCGTGGAAAATATCATCTTGGGAATTCACACTTTGAAGAATATTATATGACATTCCTGTGGGTAGAATATGCGCAAATGTGTAAACGCGTTTGTGTCTGCTCACTAGCACAAACAAAGATTACCTCACCAATATAAATCTGTATTGAAAGATAATACAAAAAGCTATAACCTTCAACAAATCATTACCAAGAAATTATAAATCAAGTGGGAAGTCCAAAAATGTATGTATAGCAACTATGTATGTGGGGGGTAAGTGTGGATGTATCTGTATGTGTATTTTTGTGAGGTGGACATCGTAGCGACAACACCGTACTCGTCAACGCCAACTCCGGCTATACGGGCATGTGGCACGCTACCCAGAAGCCTGACCTTCGGGTTGTTTCTATAAGAGACAATCCTAAGTGGAGGATGCCAAGGAGCGCCCATAGAGTTCGTGATTTGACCAAGACGACAGATCTTGCCAGGAGGTACTTCGGATGAGAAGGGGGCCTGCATGGCGATTTGCCAGGGGGGACCTCCCGGACTTGGCGTCGTAGGATGGGCGAGGCGACGCGCCCCCCGGCGTATTCCCCCAATGACTGACTGGTATCGAAGCAAGAGTACAAACTTCACTAAAACCCTATTCAAACATTACCACTGACCTCACCTAAATACTGTGACGCGAAACACAGTAGCAATTACACCATACATTCCTCACTTTTCTATATACATACCTACATACCAGTGCCTTACGACCCCTCCCACCCCTAATTCACCCCACAAAAGACGGCACCACAAAACAAAAAGAGCGGGATAAAGGCGCAGCTCAGCCCTCGTGATAGAAGAGGCAGCGCCGTCGGACAGAGGCGGATCAGGATCTGCCAGAAATGTGAGCGATGCAATTTTCACGCCGAACGTGGAGGAGAGACGGCAACAGAAAGTAGGGAGAGGAGGGAGAGAGGGAGGAAGGGAAAAGTCGGTAGGGAGAGGAAGAAAGAATGAAGGGAAGGAGGACGGCAACAGACGGTAGAATGAGGCGGGAAAAAGTAGGAAGGGGAAGGAAGAGAGGAGGAAAGGAGGGAAGGAACGAGGGAGGAAAGGGAGGGAACGGACAGTAGGATAGCGAAAAAAGAAGGAAGAAAGGAAGGAAGGGTAGAGGATGGAAAAAGAGAGAGAGGAAGGGGAGAGAAAATTAGGTGCGGAAGGAATAAGAGAGAGGTAGGGAAGGGAGAGAGGAAACAGAGGGAAAGGGAGAGAAAAATGAGCAAAGACGCAAGAAAGAGAAGGAATGACGGAAGGAAGGATTTTAGGAGGGAAAAGAAAAAAAGGAGGGATGAAGGGAAAAAAGGAAGGAAGGAAGATTAGTCGGGGAAATGAAGGAAGGAAGAAAGCAGGAAGAGGAGGAAAGGCGTGAGGGAAGAAAAGGAGGAAAAAAATGAGGGAAGCGGAGGGAGAATGGAGGAAGTGAAAAGAGAGAGAGAGAGAGAGAGAGAGAGAGAGAGAGAGAGAGAGAGAGAGAGAGAGAGAGAGAGAGAGAGAGAGAGAGAGAGAGAGAGAGAGAGAGAGAGAGAGAGAGAGAGAGAGAGAGAGAGAGAGAGAGAGAGAGAGAGAGAGAGAGAGAGAGAGAGAGAGAGAGAGAGAGAGAGAGAGAGAGAGAGAGAGAGAGAGAGAGAGAGAGAGAGAGAGAGAGAGAGAGAGAGAGAGAGAGAGAGAGAGAGAGAGAGAGAGAGAGAGAGAGAGAGAGAGAGAGAGAGAGAGAGAGAGAGAGAGAGAGAGAGAGAGAGAGAGAGAGAGAGAGAGAGAGAGAGAGAGAGAGAGAGAGAGAGAGAGAGAGAGAGAGAGAGAGAGAGAGAGAGAGAGAGAGAGAGAGAGAGAGAGAGAGAGAGAGAGAGAGAGAGAGAGAGAGAGAGAGAGAGAGAGAGAGAGAGAGAGAGAGAGAGAGAGAGAGAGAGGAAGGAGGAGAGGAAGAGAGAGACGAAAGAGGTACGAAGGAGGAAACCAAGGAAGGAGGGAATGAAAATAACGAAAACCGGGAGGAGGTTAAAGAACGTTGGAATTACCCGCAAGATCTAGATACACACCATTGTCTTGCTCCTCGTTCTTTTCGTGGTAAAAACTGCTATATATTTTGCAATACATTTTTTTACAAATATAACCCCTAGCATTTTATTTTTAAATCTTATCTTATTACTATTTATATTATTCTCAGACGCTATTAACAAATATTACCACGGGCCTATATTCTCAGACGCTATTGGCACTCACAACAAATATTTTCAAAGGCCACACTTGAAATCAGTCTGGTATTTGTGAGTGTCGTTCGCATTGATGGTTCAGAAGACTTGTCAAACTATCATTAATTCCATAAAACTACCCATGGAAATACCCACAGCCTCTATGGAAACCTGGCCTAATATGGGTATGTAAGCCCAGAAATGTTTGAGAATATGGGGATGGAAATACCCACAGCCTCTATGGAAACCTGGCCTAATATGGGTATGTAAGCCCAGAAATGTTTGAGAATATGGATCCTGCCGTCGGCGAGTCACAAAAACAATCACCACGCTACCCAGACCAAGACCAAGATCCCTCAACGCGCGTAGGTATCGACGGGGATTAAGACCTCGCAATGGGATATCAAAATAAAAACACGAAGTCGCATCAAAGATACACGAACCACTCAGCGCCTTGCCTGCAGACAAAGTTAGAGGATAAAGAATCAAGCAAAAGAAGGGGATCAAACACTCCTGCTTCCACGGCATAATCGGATGCCAGTGCCACGTTTTAAGGTTTCTGCGCCTCGTTGACTGTTTGACTAATGGAGTTGAGGACCCGAACGAAACCTACTTTGCCAATAAAGCGAGTGAAGGTTCAAAAGGGATTGTATAGGGCAGGTTCTTCAGAGTAAGGTTTTCTGAGCACCAGGTCTTGAGACTGGGTTTGCATTCGTTTACAAATAGATAGGAAATACACGGAGGAAGGCATACGGGAGTTGAAGATCCAAAACCTACATTGCCGATAGATAAAGTGAGTGGAGGAACGAAAGGAATTGTATAGGGCAGGTTATTCTGATTAGGTTCTTTACAGTATCAGGTTCGAGTTTATTATCTTCGTCTCCATTGTGTTAGGGATAGGTAAATAAAAACTAGACGACAATGTTAAAAATATATCAAAATAGTAGAATCAAGAGTCATACATTACGGCACTCACTATAAATAAAATTCGCCTGAGCCACTAATGGGAAAGGTTCGTCCAAGTGGCCCCTCGAGAGAGCCTACCGACTCTACAGACAGCACAAAAAAGACTTCTAAGAACGCTTGTATAAGAGTCATGAAAATTTGGAAAAAGAGAAAAGGGTGTTGTTCAGGCAAGTTTCTCCAGCCTTTTCCAGTGTTTTCTTCTTCCTACGAGCTTGGCGCCTTCCATGAGGGCAGAAATAGGAAATCTCTGGCAGCAAATTGTATCAAGATTTTGTAATTTTCTCTCTTTCTCTCTTTTTTTTCGGAGCAGCTTTCCAAAAGGCGTTGGTTTAAAGGGGAAGGGTGAGAGGTGGCCAGGATGTGACTCCCTGCACTGAGGCAAAAAATATATCACGAGGGAGTTTTTTCACATTCACCACATTCCTCGTATTTTCTTATGCAGTCACGTAAAATAAATAATAAGAAGTCGAAAAGAATGTATGTGTGTGTGTGTATATGCGCGCGTGATCCACAGAGATGTAACTTTTAACATATTGAAATCTTATAAGACGAAAGAAAGAAAATATAGTTTAGACTTCAATATTTTACGTGTGTGTGTGTGTGTGTGTGTGTGTGTGTGTGTGTGTGTGTGCGTTCCCCTTCACCTCTCTCTCTCTCTCTCTCTCTCTCTCTCTCTCTCTCTCTCCATCAACCCTCCTCTCTCTCTTCCTCTCTCCTTTTCACCCTCTCCTTTCTCTCTTTTTTCTCTCCCTCTCTCTCTCTCCCCCTCCCCGAACACAAACTCACTTAAGCCTTTCCTTCCTTCCTGTCAACATCCTTTCCTTTCTCATCTCGACCAAAACTTTCCTCATTCTTGCTTTCTGTCAAACCATCAATTCCTGAGCCATCAATCGTTCGTCTTTTTTCTTCCATATTTTTTATCCCTCGTTTCAAGTCTTCAACGGAATCATTAAGCTAATCTCGAAGCCAATAATGCACAAAAGTTTTTTCATCACAAGTTTTTAAAAAGAATTATCGACAAATAGACGGGCCACAGCTGACGTTAATAAAGCGTGGTTCACCCAAGGGAAAAATTGGTTATTATGTCTGTTTGCTCTGAACGAATATATATTTTGAAAGTGAATGAAAACGGGGAATTTACCAAAAGAAGAAGCAACAGCAAATCAAGGGACAAGGAGGAGGAGATGGAGGAGGAAGAAAAGGCGTAGAAGGAAGAAATGAGGAAGAAGGAATCGAAGAGAGAGAGAGAGAGAGAGAGAGAGAGAGAGAGAGAGAGAGAGAGAGAGAGAGAGAGAGAGAGAGAGAGAGAGAGAGAGAGAGAGAGAGAGAGAGAGAGAGAGAGAGAGAGAGAGAGAGAGAGAGAGAGAGAGAGAGAGAGAGAGAGAGAGAGAGAGAGAGAGAGAGAGAGAGAGAGAGAGAGAGAGAGAGAGAGAGAGAGAGAGAGAGAGAGAAAACTCAAACATTATCCCCAACATATGGCGTCATTAAACTTTTACACTAAGTTGGATGTGTTCGTCCCGGCAAACATATTAGTCGGTTCCTGCCCACACTGGCGACGCGGCCCTACGCTCACGAGGCTTTACCGAAGTGATCACTCTTCGTCAGGTTTACACACACTTACGCTTCGCTTTCAAGACTGACGACACTTTCCAGGCAACGAGGCTTTCCATCTCCCCAAGTGACCCTTTTCTCTTGTCTCTGCCTGCCATGTGTTTGAAGGTACAGTTAACTTAACCTAATTCTAACACAAGAGTGTATGCGAGTGAACAAGAAAACAAGCAGAAAGGTACCAGCACACATAAAGAAGTAAGATTACTTTGTCTCACGTTGAAAAAGGAGTGTGATGAAGACTTTTTGGAGATGCTAAACTTTATACAAGATAAATATGTTGAAATACGATGCATGATAACGCTAAATGTGTATATATTTATCTGTGTTGCCGAGGATATGCCGGCGTCTCGTCACGAGCAAGGAGTGGCACGCGCTGTGACTTGTAAGCTTTGTCCTCGTCTCTTCTGCAGGCGAACAAACCCCGCCGCCGGGCTGCCGCTCTGTCACGTCTTTATGAATGGCTTCAGCCTCGAGGCAGCCTCTACTGGAAAGGAATCTATTAAACGGTCCAGTTCAGACGCTGATATGAAGAGCTAGCCAAAAAGTTTAATATATTTCCCCTTTTGCAGGACAGCCAAAAAGATGGAGTTGAATGTCAGAAAACATGCACTTGCATAGACACCATGTATGTACACACCATACACACCCAAGATATGACTTTCTCCGCGAGTTAAAAACGCACGCACGCACGCCCGCCCGCTTGCACGCACGCACGCACACACGCTCGCACTTTCGCTCTGTTTTCAGCATCATATTTTACAGTTTTTCCCCTCCCACCGGCTTCCTGCTGCTGCTGACCCGGCGCCGCGGGGGATGTGTGGTGTGAGTGGGGGCGGCCTTGGCCTTCCCCTCTCCGCCCCTCGCCTCGCCTCGCCCCAGCACCTGACGGGCGCCGGTCAGCAGCACACCCGCCCTGCTCGCCACACCTTTAGGTCAAATGGAGGGAGCTCATGGACTGATGGTCACCTCCGGGCGCCGTGCGGGACGCCGCCCACACCCCGCTGGGAACAATGTCCCTCTTCCAAGGCGTGCCGTGTTGTACCTAAGATGTGACCTTATTCTTTTCAACAAAAATGAACACCTTTAAAAACATATATTCCATTTTCAGTTTCTTCCCTTATTCCCTGGCGTGGTGTAATGTAGCGGTTCTCTGTTCTGGAAAAGCTACAAAATTGTAGCATTTTGTACTTTCCTTGAAGGCTTCCGACTACTGGTGTATGAAAAGGATTATTTTACGATTTGTGTTGCTCTTGTTTGATGGGTTATGTGTCTTGGTTGTATGAATCCATCTACCGCGATGAAAGATCGTAGTGATTATTAATCATATGCTCAGTTTCTGAAGTGGATTAGTACCGGCTCAAACTCAATTTTATTAGATACAACAACACATAACCGAGATAATATACAAGCATCACTGACTTACTAACATTACTAACGCCTTTCTTTGAGCTAAGTCACTTCCGTCAAGCTTCAATTTCCACCTTAAATCTGTCTTTGTCTAGCACACAGAAAATGGAAAACAGTCAACACGCGCCTCCGTTCCTCTCAAACTTACTCCATAGCCAAAACGTAACAAAAAAACAACAACTACAAAACAATAACCACATCTCTCTTCCGCTCCTCACCCGAGCCACTCTCCCTTGACAGCGCCGCGGCCCTCGTTCTATTCCTTTAACTATTCTTTCAGGCTCAAAAAATCATTTCCGTTTCGGCTCGGGTCACTGTGAGGATTGTACGGTGAGCCGCCCTTCCTCTTTCTCTCCCTCCCTCTCTCGATCCCCACCTACCACCCCCTCTACCTTCCTCCCTCTCCCTACCTGCCTACCTCCCTCTCCTTTCCCATTCTCTCTCAACCAATATAGTCTCCCGTAAAGGCCCATTCATATACACAAGTGCCAGTCTTTATAATCACACCATCAGTGAATTTGCGGACTCGAAGTTCATAAAAGAAAACGCAAAAATACAAAGGAAATAGAAGGGGATACTTTCCTTTCCTTTTTTTCCCATTTTCCCGTTCATAAAAGGTGTGTGTGTGTTTGTGTGTATGCGTTGAAGGCTAAACAGAGAGAGAGAGAGAGAGAGAGAGAGAGAGAGAGAGAGAGAGAGAGAGAGAGAGAGAGAGAGAGAGAGAGAGAGAGAGAGAGAGAGAGAGAGAGAGAGAGAGAGAGAGAGAGAGAGAGAGAGAGAGAGAGAGAGAGAGAGAGAGAGAGAGAGAGAGAGAGAGAGAGAGAGAGAGAGAGCACGTCACTCACCGCTCAACGCTCATGGAAAAGTCTGCAAAAATAAAAATGGAAAATTCCTTTGACTAGGCACGTTATCCGCCTCTCTTTTATTATCTGCAACTTATTTTTTCTTTTTTCGCTGGCCTGGTTTTGTTTTGTTTTCTCCATTTTTTTCATTTTAAGTGTGACTGTAGCGGCAAAAAGTCCCTCCCAGGCGGCCCTTGTGTTTGTTTATAATGCCTTCCTCTTTGACGGGACACACACACACACACACACACACACACACACACACACACACATACACACTACATAATAACAGTCTCCAAACATTCCCTAACCCAAACTTAAGCACAGACAACACCATTTTTTTCTTCCTTCCTTTCTTTTTATTTTTGTTTTTTTCTCTCCTCCTCATCCTCCCTTCTTTTCCTCCTCCTCCTCCTCCTCCTCCTCCTCCTCCACCTTCTCTTTTTCCCTCTCGTTAGTGAAAAAAAAGAGGACAGTGATATATGAGGAACTGAAAGACTGACGACTGAAAAAGAAAGTGAAATATGAAAGAAAGAAATGGGAAAGAAAAAAGAAAGGAATAAAAGTTCGAGATATTAAAAAAAAGACAAGGACACAGAGGACCAGACAGATGGAAAGAGGCAGCAGGAGTCCATTTTTTCTTTATTCACGGGAATCTAAAAACTACTTTCTATTCTAAAATTGTTATCAGGGGAAAAAACAGACCAGAGGAACGAAAAACTCATCCCAGAGAGAGAGAGAGAGAGAGAGAGAGAGAGAGAGAGACCTATCATCAACTCTTATATGTCAGAAATTAGTGTAACTTTAACGTAAATAGGTCAGCTGAGCCTTGAACGTCACCTTCAGGTTTCTGTCTCGCATCAGAACACAAACTTATATAATTAAGAAAACATCATGTCAACGAAAAAGAGCATTAGGATGAACCAGTAAAATGCAATCAACCCCCTGCCATGCCTGCAAATACGTCACGCACACACGCACACGAACACACGCCCACACCCACCCACCCATCCACACACACCCACACCCACCCACACACATACACACACAGAGGCTTAGTTTTCTTTTTCGTTTTTCCTCCTTTACCAGATATCTCCTTCCCCACCCAACCCTCCCTCTCTCCCTCCCTCCCATTGTGCATGCAGGCATCGACTTTCTCCGCGAGTTAAAAAGCTTCAGGAAAACAAGTCCGGGAGCATTTTTACCTCACCGTTGGCCAAACAATGAGGGACAGACGATACCCGAGCCGGAGATTCGATGCCCATGTTCGTGTTTGCATTTTTTTTTCTTTTTTTTTTTCTCCTTTAGAGCCACCCAAGAACGTAAAAAAGAATAAATAATTGTGCTTCGATAGAAATATTTCTCGTTAATCAGTAGTAGTAGTAGTAGTAGTCGTAGTAGTCGTAGTAGTAGTAGTAGTAGTAGTAGTAATGTGGATGAGGATGATGATGGTGACGGAGGTGTTAATAATGAAAATAATGAGAAGAAGAAGAAGAAGAAGGTAAATAATAAAAAGAAGAATAAGGAGAAGAATTAGGAAAAGAAAAAGGAAAATAAGGAGAGCGAAAAAAAGAAATACAGAGAGGAGGAAGAGAAAGATAACGAAAAAGAAACGAAAAGAGAAAGTAGAGAAAGAAGATGAGGAAGAGAAAGAAGACGAAGAAGAAAATGAAAACAACGATGATGGAAAAGAAAAAAATTATATCCATTACTATTATCATTATTACTGCTACTACTATTATTACCGTTACTATCAACACATTATTCAAGCGATCGTTAGCAGTGTCTTCCCGTGATAAACTTGCAAATCTTCACAATACCGTCTTCCATAAAACAACATCGCCACCTGTCCTCATCCGTAAAATTAAGCCTTGATAATAGTCACGGTTCAGGGCATTCCATCAACACAAACCACCTTGCCAACGTTACCAACTCGGATACGGTCACGCACACTGTTACCACCACCACCACCGCCACCACTACCTCCATGCATGCACCGCCATCACCACCGCCGCCATCGACTTTCCAGAGCAGCGATTCCTCAACATTCTTCTCCATCCATCACTATCACGAGTCTTGGTACAGAAAAAGCACAAACGGCACCTCCACACACTTCACCCTCACTTCTTTTCACCTCAACTCAGCATACACGCATCTCACCTTTCCTAACCTCACCTCACCTCCTCCTACCTTACATTTCCTAACCTCACCTTACCTCAACCTCCTCTTATCTTACCTCTCCTAACCTCACCTCAACTGAACCTCCCTTTTCCTAATCTCACCTCAACTTACTCTTACCTCACCTTCCTAACCTCGCCTCAACCTCCTGTAACTCTCCTCTCTTCTTACCTCACCTCACCTACCCTCACTTCACCTGCCCTACTTCAGCTCACGTCAGCATGCTATAACCACATAAATCTTCTCTTCAAATGGCCTTGCCCCTCACAACCTCATCTTTCCTCCATTATTTTTTATACTAAGTTTCTACCTGCCCTGAGTCTGAAGATGCCCTTAACCTAATTATATATGCATCCTCAGTAATTAAACTTTTTATCTAAGGACGTGATGAATAATGAATAATGGAAAGAATAAGGGAGAGGAAGAAGAGAAAGAAGAGGAAGAATATGATAACGACGATGATGGAAAAGAAAAAAAATATATCTATCACTACCATCATTATTACTCCTACTATTATTATTATTATAGTTATTGATTTATTTATCATTCCTTGCTTTGTTTTATTCTACTTGTATTTATTAAGCATTACTACGGCACTGTATGACCCACAATTAGACGTTAAAAATCTGCTCTGGGTTCTAATGTAATCAATGAATCAGTAAAAGACAGAGAGCAAATTTTCAATACGGGTAAAGTTAATGAACGCGTAGTCGCCTCCCTTCGCCCTCCTCAATACCATGCTCGGATATCCTACACGCCTTCACTCCGACCGGGCTGATGCGCCACGCTGCAACTATACAACGCGGGAAAGGCGATACCAGTCTGCTCTGAATACACGTTGGAACACTGCGTTACCAAGAACCATTACCGCCTCTCGACTAATATCTCTACAATTACCATCACCACCACCTCCACCACCACTACGATTACAATTACAACAAGGCAACCACAAAAAAAATTAACACAGCCACTGCCTATCTTGGTGAAGGGTACAAGGTAACCCGATAATGCATTGCTGGCGAAATTTACCCATGAAAGCCACACCTAGTCCAGTGTTTTGCCTCTCCTAATGACTGATGGTGGAGGTGGAGGTGTTGGAGGTAGTGTTGGTGGTGCAGGTGGGTGTGGTGGTGATGATGGTGGTAGTGACGCTTTGAGAATACCACCTAGACCAGCATCAGCGGATTGTTTTACCGTTCATTCTATTCAGTGCCTAAAATTTGTGGTATATTAAGTTATCTTTGCTAGTAGGTGTGTTTATGAGACAGAAGAAGCACTATATAAATCCAAGTACATGGTGTCATTCGTCATTCAAGTTAAGTGTGAGAATGACAACGGACGAGAAGTTATGGTGTACATATTTGGTCTGTTAAGCATTTATTATTATTGATGACTCAAGGAAAGTATTCTACGCAGCGAGTACTTTAAATTCCACAAAGAAAACATTATCTGAGTGTGAGATGAAGTGATAAGACGAAGGTTTGTGATATTCTGTACCACATATTATAACCTTTTGTTCCAGGTTTTTTTCCTTCATGACACACACACACACACACACACACACACACACACACACGTTATGGTCCCTTGTCACTTAAAAATCTGTTCCTCTTGTGACATTGAGAGATGAATTGAAGTTGGTTGGTCAGCATCCCTTCCCCCACGTTATTACGACTGGAGGAAACAATCTATCACAACCTCTCATTTATTGCATGCCTTAACTAGCTAAAAGAAGTGAGGCTGTAGTGCCTTTCAGTTACGTTATGGTAGGTCTCCCGTTGCTTCACCTGTTACCCATGAAAGGTGAAATAGAACTCAGCGACGAAAACGACAGAAAACGGACTCCTATGCTAGACTCAAAGGGTAACTGTAGTATAATTTACGTCACTACTTCCTACGGTTTTCCAAGAGGATTGAAGGTTATTAGAGGAAACAAATGACGACAGGATAGTCTATCGTAAGGTAGGAACCGAGATATGGGCATGTTAATAGACCCAATCCCCAATCCCCAATCTCCCAAGAAAATCCCTCGAGTAGCCTATCTGACGTTTATACATGTTGAACAATACTACTGGGACGAAAATGAGCACTGCAGCCACCCACAGTTATATCGTATGCACCTAACTTTACTTTACCTACAAAACATAAAAAAACGTACATTTAAAAACACATGAGCAGCACTTCTTACCTTGCTTAGAGTGGACTGCAGAAGGAGACAAATCACACTGGTAGGCCACACAAGGCAGGTCTGGGTGTACTTGTGCCGCCTTGAGCAAACAGAGGTTAGTCTTCAACCGTGTGTTCCCTGAGGCCTTGGCTGCATTCAACTCCTGCTGCAACATAACATTCACGTACGTTAGAGAGCTGTGACTGAAGGAACACTAATCATTTCATAGTATAAAGTCGGTATGAGTCATGCCGTAATATCAGGTATCAGTGATTGTACTTCTTGCATTTATTTGAGGAAAATGTCGTATCTATTAATGTTTGTATGGTTACTACTAACCTTCGCCGACTGGTCAGTGTGTACAGAACCTCGACCCTGTCCAAGGGTGCACAACAAGACGAAAAAACACGCATCTGTGGCTCTGTGGGGTGTGCACAGTTTGAGCTGCGGACGGTGGTGAAAAAGTCGGAATAACGGATAAAATTGTCGAAATTAACAATGTCTTTTCCCCTTTCAGACCAGTAACTGACAGACACACACAAGAAACGATATTCAATTACGCCTCAGGTTAAAAGCATCAATTACCAATGCTTGTTTTTGTGAAAAAGATAAATCGACGTTTATAAATCTGATACAATTACCGTATTTTTATTTATCATCGCACATTAATTAAGGGCTTTCACACTGGTGCTGCCCTCACCGTCGTCGTGTCAGGCGGGTGTAGGCCTATAATGTAGCCTGGCATTCAAATCACAGCTGATCACCACTGAGACGAGGTTGGGTGGGCGGCAGGTGTCTTAATTTTAACCTTACAAGTACCCAATGAGTCCTTATATCTGGAAGACATCTTCCCAAGTTTGCGTGTAAATAGTTTTGTTTCCCATAAATCATTCAAAGAGAACGAATGCTTTGAAGAAGACGAATTTTAATATGGGTAACTAATGTAGATATTATAGCGGTAAATAACACGTAGTTTTGAATACTTTTCAATGCTACAATGTTAAGTGAAAATGAATTTTTACTTAATGTGTTGAGAGTTGTTAGTGCCCTCTTCCATTTTCCTCTCATGGTTCTTCCGCCTCCTATTCTTCCCTGTTCCTGAGTCTCATGTAAACAAAATGACTGGCATCTGAATTTCCTGACTTTCCCCTATGGCCTACATTATCATTCTATTGGCTGTGGTAGACAAAACGTGAGGTGAGCAACTGCCTCCCGTATTCTATTCATCCCTGTTCTTTATTGAAGCACTGTCGTACGAGAAAGGGGGGGGGGAGGTGAGTGAGGTGCCGCCCATGAATTAAGACGGGTACAATCCTATATTCATCTGTCTTTTAGTGAACACTGTAAATGTGGGAGATGCGGGGTGAGCGTGATGGGGGGGTGAGCCCGTGTAGCAGGTGAACACTTGTGAATTCACTCCTGGTAGACCTTGTGTCTTAACGGAATAGGTTTAATTTTCTTGCTCATTATTTGATCATTTATTAAACTTTTAAGCCTTTATAGAAAGTTTATTTGATCTTAATCACACTCGAAAGGATTAAAAAAAAGTTAGCACAGAAAAAATATCCTTTCGAAAAATAATAGAAACTAATCGCATGTCTTAAAAAAAAAAATCAAAATATATAATGCGGTAAAGATTCGTATTTGGTCCGTGCCAGTATCTCATAATCTACTTTATGAAACATCAGTATCTCTTCATATGTCTTTTCTACAAACCTTCAACAGTCATGGAAACGCTTTGAAAATCCAATTCAAGGACTTTTTTTTTACACATGAAAATAGAGGATAATGTTTACGAAAGCGCGTCGCCTCCTCTGCTGGCCGCGGCGACGCTGCAGCCGCCGCAAACGCAAAATAGCTCGCAGAGGGCTTAGGGTCGGGGAGCATATTTAAACTACTCCAACCGAACTTTAAGACCTACTAACGGGGGGGCTGCGCCCCCCTCGAACCCCCTTCTAACCCCCCTTCTAACCTTCTGGACCCCCCCCTCATGTATATGTGACTTATTTCAGCGAGGAGGTATTTCTCGCAACACCCGCTGCAGCGTCGCCGCGGCCAGCAGAGGAGGCGACGCGCTTTCGTAAACATAATCCCATATTTTCAAGAGTAAAAAAAAAGTCATTGAATTGGATTTTCAAAGCGTTTCCATGACTGTTGAAGGTTTGTAGAAAAGATATATGAAGAGATACTGATGTTTCATAAGGTAGGTAATGAGATACTGGCACGGACCTGAAACGAATCTTAACCTATAATGCCTACAATAATATTACTCTGTCACAATTTTACGTCGCAAATAGCTGCCTCAGATACCAGACGCCTCCCCGAGTGTGTTATGGCGCCGCCTCGCACACTGCCGCCCCACAAAGCCCCTTCAAGGAACTCACCTCTAGGGAACGCTGGCTGACTTTTCCGGCGCTTTGTCCGCCCAGATCCTTCAGTGGGTGATGTCGATCCTCTCGTCCTGCAGATGCCTAAGTATAGCACCTCACGCAAGACAACAAAGCACAAGGCGGTACACATAACACGCACTACCTCTCGCCCACGTCCTCCAGCCCCCGTCCTCTCCGCTCCACTGTGCCCGCCTGGCGTCCCGTGTTCGTTCCGTGGCGTTCGAGTCCAAGCTTCGAGCGTCGACAAGTGTCCTGTACTCTAGTGATAGTTACGTCCCTGCCTGTTCAGTGGTTATTTCTCTCTCCCGATGAAACTAAATATAAAATAAGGTCATGATAATGATATTATTCTACTGTAGCCTACTATGCAAAATAACTCTCTACATTATCTGCTCTCCACCTTCACCTTACACCCTTTTTTACTCCCATCTCTCCCTTCCTTCACTTTCTTCTTTCAATCTTTTCCCTTCATATCTTTGCCTTTAATTCTCCTTGCCCCTCTTCCCTCCCTCCATTTTTCTCTCTGCTTTCCTCGCTCCCTGACTCATCTTTTATCATATCTAGAAGAGACGAATAAAATTATTTATTGATGGATCATTAATTTGGCGATGTCCATAAATATATTTATTAACATTTTGACGTGACAAAGGTCCATACGAGTACCACTTTAGTAACATCCTAACATCGCTACACTTTCTAGAGTACAAGACATCTTCCCTCACAAGAATATTTGTTATTTCTACCATACAAACTCTCATCTAATTTAGTTTACCTCCAGAAGGTGATACAATTTGACCAGAAAAAAATAATATGTACAACTATTTACACATCGCCGCCAACCTCTTCCTCTCCCTGACAACAGCCAGCATGCCCCACCCCGTTACCTGCGGATGGCAATACTGAATCCCTTTTATTTCGAAGCACTTTGGCAGCACTGGCTGGGAGGAGTTAGACCAAGAAAAGTGTGTCATGAAGCAACAAACGTACCACCACTGCTTCAACGACACACAACCCCTCCAAATCTTATCACGTGACCCCCCCGCCCCCCCGCCCCACCGTAAAACTATCATAATCGAGGAATTCAACATTTGCAGTAGTATTTGATAAAGATCTTCACCATAGCAGCCATACTGCATGCATGATGCTTTCACCATTGCCGTAACCGAAGACCTAAAAGCATACATGCTTTGCAGAACCTGGCCAATATGACTATACCAAAAAGCTTGTTAACTGATCGACATTATAGTGTGTGTGTGTGTGTGTGTGTGTGTGTGTGTGTGTGTGTGTGTGTGTCAAAACCAAGAAAAGTAAACGTTTATTCCATTGAGAGTCAAGTAATTATTAAATTAGAAATATAATAAGAATAACAGAGCTCGTAAATCAAAATGTAGAACAGCATCATTAGTTTTTATATATCTATTTATTTTATTTTATTATCAAGCATACGTCGCCACCGCTAGCACTGGCCTTGCTATAGTAGTAGTAGTAGTAGTAGTAGCTGTAGTGAGAAAATGGCTTCATTCAATTCCAGTGCTTAACTAAAAAAACAAAAATACTGTATGCCAACTCTAGCGTGTCTCTTTTTTTACACGCATCCAACACATATATCCATTTTGCCTCCGTAAATTTCCATTGGGCGTGTATCACTGATGAGTGTCTTTTCGATCCATTAAATTAAGCAGCAACGTGTATCATTCGCGCTATACAGATAATTAAAATACCTGGATAATCAGTTGCTGGTTGACACATCCAATTATGGCACAAAATTATTCCTGGTCGTCACACACACACACACACACACACACACAGCGGCGGTTGGTCCCATTAGTCAAAAAGTTAGAAATTACTTGCCTATGATTAACTGTACAAAAGGAGTAATGC
This sequence comes from Eriocheir sinensis, assembly GCF_024679095.1. Taxonomy (NCBI): domain Eukaryota; kingdom Metazoa; phylum Arthropoda; class Malacostraca; order Decapoda; family Varunidae; genus Eriocheir; species Eriocheir sinensis. The sequence continues at coordinate 17,258,904 of NC_066520.1, forward strand.
GTGTAAACCTGCCACTAGCTCCTGATGACAAACTATACAAGAGTTATATATTTTCGTGGTCAGTGTATGTGAAGACCTTATATTGGCATGGAACATAAGACAGAAGCGTGATGGTAAACCTGTGAATACCCTGAAATGACCTGTGCGAGTATGTACCGTCCTCTTAAAGCCTTTCTGTTAGCGGGATATTTATTTAGCTGAGTTTTTGTTGTTGTTATTGTAGTTTATGTAGTGAGCTGTTTACATACATATAGAGTATCGCTTATTTTCTCTCCCGATTCTCCAGCATTTGTTACGCTATCGACAGTTCATGAGGTCTGTTTTTGTTTTTTTTACCACTTGTGGATTAGAAAACAACAAAACCACAAACGAGTAAGGCAAACATATCCGTGGTGTGAGTGTGGAAAGTGGGGGCGGGGGACGTGTGTGTGTGTGTGTGTGTGTGTGTGTGCCCGCAGCAACACGCGAGGCAGCGGCTACGAACATCAAACGTGGTGTCTAAACGCTGTGTGGTGGTAATTGCGTGGCCCTTACGTGTTTGTCTGGCCCGAGTGACTCGCCTTTGAGGATTAACTGAAATCACAATATATACTGCTCGATGTCAAAAACTTTACACTGTCGGGAAAAACGGGAGAAAATGTTTACGCCGGAGCTTTGAGTCGATTTAAAATGAGCTAAACGGAAATAAACAACGGGGTAAAACTAAGTACTTATGTATACGCCCACTTGGCCCCGCGACCCTGCAATTCAATAGTTAAGCTTGTACCCGTGTAGATATTTTGCGTTCTGTCGCTTTTGCATTCAACTTAAATACACATTCGTCCGTGCCCTGAAGCGTTTTTTTTTTTTTTTTTTTTTTTTGTACATTAAACGAGGCAGGTCATAGGTAAAACGAAAAGAAGAAACAACGAAAAACACTGGCGCTGCTAATGGAAGATGTTGATTGTAAAAGCACACCGAAGGAGGGTCATGATCACAGGTCGGACGTAAGTAACCAACTGAGTCGACGTTTGGTGATAATGGAGCCATGTACTAAACGGAGAACATGGCAATACTACTACTCCGCCATGAAACATCAGCCTCATCAATGTCACAACGAAGCAAAGGAGAAAGCAGCGCCACAATTTGCACAGCGGCGGCCGAACACATCAATATAAGCCAACAGACCGCGAGGAAAACAGTCACGCCTCGGAATCTTTGTGTTCATGAGGACTGTATGAAAACTTGAAAGATTTTAATTTGAATACCGATAATTTTGCCTCAGTCGTATAATGAAAGTGCTGAATGAAAGGTCGGCAAGCTTTATCTCATATGAAACGCTTAATTAAGAAGTATACTCACCAAAAAAATGTTATACTAAAAATTCCACAACAGTACACAAGTCTTTGAAATAATAACTGCAATTCGTTTTCAAAGAGCTCGTACATTTTTTTTTTAAAGCATTTGTCATGACGTTAAACAAAAGCGTCCCGAATAAAAGTGAATTAGAGTTTATATTATTACTTAGTGTACAATTAATCTTAAAAAAGTGTGTGTGTGTGTGTGTGTGTGTGTGTGTGTGTGTGTGTGTGTGTGTGTGTGTGTGTGTGTGTGTGTGTGTGTGTGTGTGTGTGTGTGTGTGTGTGTGTGTGTGTGTGTGTGTGTGTGTGTGTGTGTGTGTGTGTGTGTATATTTGCATTAATCTTCCACATTTTATTTTTCTACGTCAACATTGTGCACCCAAAAAAATAATAAATCCTTCCGCAATATGTTCATGCATGCCCGACAATTTAATTTTGATTCGTTTATCTTTCAAATGACGAACAACATTCATACAACGCCTCACCAAAACAGTCCTCGGGCTGGATTACATTTAAGCTTCCCATGTCCTCTTTTTCCTTCTCCTACCGTTGCCTAATGACGTGTTGAGTGCATGGGCGGTGTTCCTGCCTCACATACACACTGGTCTGAGGGTCGTGTTACATTGCCAGCCAACAGTACATGACAAACGATGGCAAGTAAAAGATTAAATTAACACAGTACAACAATAACATCATTGAAAGGAGAATTTTGCAAGACGGTAACTTTAGCAGAATGCCCCACACATAAATTAGCGATTGATTTGTAAAAGTTAAAGACATTTTTTGAAGACAAGGCTTGAAACTCTAATTCAGACTCGTAAGATGTTGAGACGCGTGTTTTCTTGCAGACAGCCATCCTCGAGCCAGCGTGACAGACCAACCCTAGGACGCACCACCATCTTGTTTCCTCGTCAGCCAACTCTCAACGGTGGGGCGTCGACGTCAGCACACAACCGCTCTGCCCTCACCTCTGCACCACCAAATGTCCATGGATCATCATCATCATCAGGTTCCGTAGCTCATGGTCATTCTCCCGCAGCTGGTTGAGACTGGGCGGGGGGCGTGGCTGTCACCTGTCACCTGTCACTCACCACTAGTCAACTTCATGAGGCCGCGGCTGCTCTCCTCCACCAACAGCGCTCTCGCTCTCTGCACGAAGGCCAAATAAAGTTACTATTATAAAACACGAAGCAGGTAGAGAGGAAGGAGTGAGGACATTGTAAGCTACCTGTACAGCCCCCCCATACACCTGAGACGCAAAGAAAGATAAAAAGAAAGATAAAGCGATGAGAGAGGAGAAAGAGGACGAGAGAATTTAGAAGTTGGTAGGGTAATAAATATCTTAAAGTACATCAACAAAAAAACACAAAAAAAATCAACAAGTAAAATAAAAATAAAAAACGAGAACATGTCGTGTATATTGACTTTCCTGTCCCTGTTCCGTGTACTTGCACCAAATATTATTCTTCATACATCTTGCAGGAGGGTAAATATTTTTTGCTTACGCTTTTTTTAGAATTTTCATGTGAATTTTAATGTCATCTCGAAATTCAGTTTGTTTGTCAAGCAGTCGCGGGTATTAGGTTCAGAAAAAAATGGATGATGAAGAATTTTTTTTTGCCTGGCTAACGCACGTCAAGCGGGGTTTTGACGATAAAAGCCGTTATAAATATGATAATAACTTAATGAATATATAAAATGATTAAATATGCGCGCGCACGCACACAGACACGCACCCAAACTAGTTATCTCGCACTTCATCTATCTGCCAATCTATCTATCTATCTGTCTATCTATCTGTCTACCTATCTATGTATCTATCTATCTACCTATCCATATCTGTTTATCTACTCCTCTATATATCTATCTATATGTCTTTCCCTCAATCTCTTTTCTGTCTATCTATTCCTCTACCTCTCTCTGTCTATCTATCTGTCTTTCTATCTCTCTTTCAATCTATAACTCTATCTATCTATCCATCTCTATCCCTATCTATTTATATTTGTATCTTTGTATCTATTCCTCTCTCTCAATCTGTATATCTACCTATCTATCTATCTATCCTTTTGTATCTACCTATCCTTCTGTATCTCTCTCTCTCTCTCTCTCTCTCTCTCTCTCTCTCTCTCTCTCTCTCTCTGCCCCGGTAAGAGCACACAACAGCCCCCCAGACTCACATAGGGAAGGCAGGGCGAGGCGTGGCCGCTGGGCTGGGCTCCGTCTGCTGCGCGTCGCCCACCTCCGTCTCCTGGTGTAGCTGTTGTCCTGTTGAAAAGAAGTTAATGAATAAACTGAATATATATAAGCTTCCCTGCTACAAATATACTGGTAGATATGTTGAATAGATGTGTGCCTAGGTGTTAAAAATAGATTGAAGAAAAAGTATTAGATGCGTGCTTCTGTGTTGAAGAAAAAAGGTAGACTGAAGAAACAGCATTCGATATATGTCTGTATTGAAGAAAATGGTATATAACTTAAGCAGATGTGAGATTTTCGGTTTGAATGGATAACTGAGGTAGATATCTGGTTGCTGGCTCGTGGGAAATAGATACAGAATAAATGCCATGTAATATAAAACGCCAGACACTATTCCATACTCAAAAAACGGAGACAAGCGACATTATCTTGTTTTATTGCGTCAGATGCCAAACACTGCAACCCTGACAAACGACGTATAAGAGTGATGTTTAGTTTGATATCAGACTTTACGAGGTTGTTGTTTCCTCTCATTCCGGCTTGATATGCGACATAATCCCAATATTTTAAGATAGTGAGTCAGGAGTTTGTATATTCATGTGCATTATATCTTTATTTTATTTGTGCTTATTTTGTTTAGTGTTACTCTGTGTATGTTGTAAGAGGTCAGGCTGTTGTAATATCATCGCTGTCTGTCGCAAAACCAGTGAGATGAATATTTATCAGCGGTGTGTTTTTATGATACTGAAGCAAAAGTGAATTAGACCAGTGAAACACGATAAAGAAGAAGGAGGAGCAGGACGTAGGAGAGAAAGTTGATGACGAGGAAGAAAAGGAGGAGCAAGAATTGAAAGATGAAGAGGAGGAGGAGGAGGAAGAAGAGGAGGGGTAGGATGAAAGAGGCTGATAATGATAAATAATTACTACTACTACTACTACTACTACTACTACTGCTACTGCTACTACTACTACTACTACTACTACTACTACTACTACTACTACTACTGCTACTGCTACTACTACTACTACTACTACTACTACTACTACTACTATAATGAACACGACATTACGTATTATCGAAAAACGTGTAATGTAATAATGTAATGTTTTTAGATTATTATTCCCTTTTTTCTTTCTCTCTTCCTTTATTTATTTCTTATTTCTTTATCTATCAATCAATCAATCAATCAGTCAATCAATCTATCTATCTATCTATCTCTATCAATCTATCTATCTATCCCAGTCAGCTGAGGTCATTTCCCATGCCTAACAGACAGCTTCCCAATGTAACACCAAGCAACACCGCCATCCACTCACCACCACCCTCTTCAAGCCATGCTCACGCCGCGGCCAGCTCCACTCAACCACACCCACACCTCCACACCCAGCCACACGCCACGAGCCAAGCCGCATGTAACTACCTCCTCTGATCCTCCGATTCCCGACAGCTTCTTTAATATACATGGAAATTTCAACTCCCGACATAATAAAAAAAGGGGGGAAGGATATGCCGCAACGTCTTTCTTTCTTTGGCGTGTTCCTGTGTTGTGTGTGCAGCGTTTATTCTCGCACCATCACAGAGAAAGAGGCTCGGTAAAAATGCAAATGGTATCATCTCTCGTGGCGGATAACGCATACGAAGTGGGTGGATGGGTGGGTGCAGGTGAAATACGAAGTGGATGAGTGGGTGACGGTGAATTGTGAGGGAATAGGTAGAGACAGATAGATAGATAGAGAGATAGAGAGATAGCGGAGAGAGAGTAAAAAGTACAGTGATCTTCCTCTCCCTCCCTTTGTTCTGTTTGTCATCTCTCTCTTAGATATGTGTAGCCAGAGAGAGAGAGATAGAGAGAGCGAGAGAGAGAGAGCGGAGAGAGAGAGAGAGAGAGAGAGAGAGAGAGAGAGAGAGAGAGAGAGAGCGGAGAGAGAGCGAGAGAGAGAGAGAGAGAGAGAGAGAGAGAGAGAGAGAGAGAGAGAGAGAGAGAGAGAGAGAGAGAGAGAGAGAGAGAGAGAGAGAGAGAGAGAGAGAGAGAGAGAGAGAGAGAGAGAGAGAGAGAGAGAGAGAGAGAGAGAGAGAGAGAGAGAGAGAGAGAGAGAGAGAGAGAGAGAGAGAGAGAATGGATAGGAATGCGAATGGCCACAGGTTCGTATCTATGTGCCACAAGGAAACATTCATCCCAAGGTAATACCCGCCGTTTCAATTCACGACGCCGCTATCCATCCTTGCATCGGCGGAGTCTTCTTCTGTATAACGTTTCCCCGAAGACGAAGAAACTGAACGGAGCTGCAACTTTTCTCTAGCAAACTTCTCTTTACCAAAACTTCTATAATCTAGACTGTGCAGTGTCTTGAGGAAGGGAAGGAGGATGTTAGCATGAGAGGAGGCAGTCAGGGAAGCCACACAAATCCTAAGCTATAACTTTCTGACTCCACATGCACGCGGCTCCACTCTTGTTGGTGTTTGTAACGTAACATCCACTCAAGCAAGATAAGTGTGACGGTAAAGTGACGCACGTGTTTCTTTCCTTTTCATTTTGTGGCAGCAGGAGTTCGTAGTGGTATGCAAACATGCCGCTCCCAGATTTTCAATAAATATTGCCCGAAGTTGTACTCAAGGTAAAGTTTGAGCGTAAGTATTTCTTGATCTCCGCGGGATTTTAAAACAGTCATCAGTAGAAAGGTGAGATTGCGAGTTCTTAAAATGCCGCCATCATATCCGAAGGTATTGGCGAAGTAAAGGTAGTATATTAATGATTTTCGGTCACAAGGCGGGGGCTAAAAACAGTCAGTAAGGTAGAAGGCACGGCCGCCACCACCAAGCCCAGCGTCGGGTATAGAAGAGTTCAGGATCCCAGCACAAAGTTTAGCTGTCTAATATAAGGCAGAATGCTGGACCTCACCATCAAGTACACGGTAATGATATGTAAGGCTTCCACCGCTACCACCGCCGTCACCATCAAGACGTCGGGCATAGAAAAGTTCAGAATTCCACCACAAAGTTCAGTCGTCTATAATATAAGGTAGAGCGCTGGACCCCTCCATCAGGTACACGGGGTAATAATATATATAAGGCTACCACCGCCACTCATCGCTTCCCGCTGACCACTCCCCCAGACTTGTTCATCACGTTTTCTAATGGTGGTGACACTCTAAAGTGGACGAAATTTAGAGCGTGACGGCTTGCGTTAATGAGAGGAAATCTGTCTAGACTTACAATGAGATTAAGTAGAGAATTATTGCCTTTACAGAGAAACGTTACTATACGATGAAGTAAATGTAGAACGTTTAGGTTATTCACTTAAAAAGAAATATTGAAGCGATGTAAGGTTATGAAGTAAATGGGGAACATAAGTCACAGGTCATAAAAAAATATCTACAAAAACCTATGACTTCCCTACATCAAATTACATCAAAACTTCAATGACACTCAAAAAATACTTCCATATCAAACTTTTCTATATATGAAAAAAATCAACATAAACTCTACGCATTTACAAAGATAATGCTAAACTATAAACCGCTCCCATGCGAGTGACGAAGCTTATTACATTCATGAACCAACATCTGGGAGAAGTATTGTATCCGGCCATTATATCCGCCAGCGGCAGAGCCTCCTGATATCCTACACGTTTCCGTTGTGTCTGGCTCTTGCCGCTTTGCACTGGAGAGAGTCATGTCGCGGCGCCCTCCCCACCCCCTCCCTCCCCCCCACCGTACTACATGATTTTCCGGCTCTCTCGCGTCATCTTTTAATGTCCAACGTATATAAAATCATCCATCTGTTTCAGTATGTAGTCTCAAATATCCTACAAACAAAAGAGCAAAGATGTGGAAATGTGTTTATTGCCACATGTTAGGTTTGATAAACTTAGCTTCCCCAAATAAAAATCAATCAGTTAAGCTGTGTCGAAGTCCGCTCCCTCACGTCCCTCACCTCTAGTACGTGATGTGGTTCAGCGCCCCCCTCCCCCCTTTCTACCTGTCCCTCAACAATTACAGCTTTTCCCTTTTCTCCCCTCCTTTCTCTCTCCCGTCACCTCTCCTCGCCTTTCGATTACCACATCCCTTCTCCCGTCCCATTCCAGCCTTTCCTCTCGTTTCATCATCCCCTCTTTCCTCGTTTCTACCTCTCCCATTCTCTTGCCTCCCGTCCCCATCTCTTCCTTCCCCGAATATCCGCGCTCCAGCCCTTCTCTCCATCCATACCTCCCTGCATACCTTCACTGTTCTCTTCTTCCCATCCCTCTCTACCCAACTACGTCCCTTCCCTTCTCTCCCTATCCCTCCCAACTCCCCTTCTCTCCCCATCTCTCACCTCCCCTCTACGTCCGTCCCCTCCCGTCTTGCAGCATCCCCACCACCACCACCATGACGCCGCCGCCAGTACTGGGTGAACACGTTTGTCAGTCTTGTGTCAGCCCGTGACGACGCACATTTCAGAGGCAACTGTCCGAGCCGCATCCGGCAATTAATCGTGTGTGTGTGTGTGTGTGTGTGTGTGTGTGTGTGTGTGTGTGTGTGTGTGTGTGTGTGTGTGTGTGTGTGTGTGTGTGTGTGTGTGTGTGTGTGTGTGTGTGTGTGTGTGTGTGTGTGTGTGTGTGTGTGTGTGTGTGTGTGTGTGTGTGTGTGTGTGTGTGTGTGTGTGTGTGTCCTTTACGTAGCCTCATGTAGCATCTCGATCAACTTGATTGTGTCCTTCATCACAATCATTGACTCGCCTCCTACCTCCCCTCCGCCTCCCGCGCCGTGATTGCCTCCCGCGGGAACACTTTCCTCCGCACGGCAATAAAAGGGCTCGCAGGAGGTGCTTGTGTGAGCGCTTTATGGCTGCGTCTTCCGGCGGGACGGTGAATCAGTTCCCGACGAGCGTGAACCCTGCGGTGAATTTGCACAGCTGCTTTAATCGCGTGAGACGAGGCAAGGGGACAGCTTCGTAAGTCTTGCGTCGCTCCTCCCTAGCACAACTTCTACGAAATTATATTATTATTCTGTTTTCTTTTTGCATGTTTTTACTTCTTTAATCACTGTACAACAAGGGAAGGGGACATCTAAGTTAGGGCTCGCGTCACTCCTCCCTGAAACAGTTCCTACGAATGATATTCTTTTCATGTTTTCTCTTTGCAAGTTCTTACTCTGCATGTTCTTCTTTAATCCCTGTTATTAATCCCTGTTAGACGAGGCAAGGGGACAGCCTCTTAAGTCTCGCGTCAGTCCTCCATTACACGACCCCTACGAAATTATATTCTTCTCCTGTGTTATTTTCTGCATATTCTTTCGGATATTTAATGTTTCTGCTGCGCTGGAAATACTAGGCTGGTACTATCAAACGCTTCGTGGTCTTGTTACGACTATTTTTAAAGTCCAGAGAAGAGCTCCTCTGGTCGTCATGAGTGCCTTTCCGTTCACAGCGCGGAAGCCTTGCCAAACTACCGCCAGGTCCATGAAACCACTTTTTTTTCAGTAGAGGAAACAGTTCAAGGACAAAAAAAAAGCCCACTACTCACTGCTAGTAGAAACCCCGACAACTTCCACGAAAGTCTTTAAATGTACTAAGGTTCTGATGAGTTTAATAATATGAACCTAGACATCACGGAAGACATGTATAGTACGCCGATATTAAGAACAGATTGAATTGAATTTTCTGACACGTGGATTGCTAACAAATATCTCACTTCATTATACATCTTATTTTTTTTCACAGCTTCCCTCGCCCGAGATAACACTCCGGGCAATCATTGTACGGAGCCACTAATACACTTCACCGCATTTTCTTCCCTGCATGTTTTACGAAGTTTCCCCTTGATACTGAGATTCCTCACATTGTAACTCGCCTCTTTTCTCCATCTAATTTGCATTCTCACGTTTGGAAGTGTTTACCCGGCTAATGAAAC